>NC_058132.1:216915142-217235638 GCF_016433145.1 Gracilinanus agilis
AAGGAAGGAAGGAAGGAAGGAAGGAAGGAAGGAAGGAAGGAAGGAAGGAAGGAAGTAAAGAAGAGGCCCCACAAATCTAAGTCCTGCTCCCAACACCAACTACTTCTATAGATAAGGTTCCCCTAGGAATCTCATCTCCCTATTTTTCTCCTTCCCAATAGGACCCTGGCAGGAATGGGCTTGCAGAGATGAGAGGGGAAGTCAGGGCAATGGCCAGAATTTGGGAAGTGCCTCCGGCCTTCCCCATATGCTAATCTCATAATTCCTATAAAGGCAAATTGGAGTTGGAAGCTAGGGTGGGAGTAGGAGGTTGGTTTCAGGACCTACTATGAAAACAAAGAGCAGGGGAAGGACTAAGGGCAACTAGAAAAAGAATTCCTGTATCCTGGAGGTGCACTCGCTTTATGCCTGGCACCATCTTGTCTCTACCATTGGAATGAGGGGGAGGGGAGTAGGAAACAGTTGATTTCACCTACATACAGAATGCCATAAATGCTAAAGACTCTCAAGAGCCCATAAACATTTAGATGTTCCTGCTTCCTCAAGGGTCTTGGAAGAAAACAAATCTGAGACTGCTAGAGAAACAGGTAGTCTTTTCCTCACTTGAGAGACGGGCATTATTCCCTGGCTGCATGGTACTTACTACTTTAAGGGGATTTTATTCCTTTTTGGAAGTAAGTGCACCTGAATTTGCTGGAGAGGCATCCCCCTTTTCTATCAGACCTATAACTGGGTTGAAGCCCAGGTTTTCTGCTTCTCCATATTGGATCAATCCCTTGTTGCTCCTCCAACTCTGGAGGTCATGTGTGTAATCTTTTTCTTCCCAAGAAGCTGGTGCTCCCTTTTCCTTATCAAGAAACTTTAATTCTATATTTTGTTCTACTTTTTTGCATTTCTCTTCTCAAGCCTCCACTCCAAAGCTTTGAAAACACATTGTTGTGGACAGTACAGAATAGTATTCCACACTTATAAATATCCCCATCTCAAGGTACCAGAGCTTTCAATGAACAATTCTAAAACATCAGTCACTTTTTTGGGCAGCAATTTGCTAGCACCCATCTCTATACCTTCTTTTAGAAGCCACTTCTAGGTCACTTATTACCTAGGGTAGCCACTGCCTGCAGTCTTTGACAAAAATCCATTTCCAGTACTCAGTGTGGTCCACTCTCTCTTCAGCATGTCCCAGTGTGTTTCTTTCAAGAGTGCTGCCTTCCTCTGGCTTCCTAGTTGATGGGGATACATAGAGTTTGGCCAATGTCACTCCTTCCAAAGATATGCAGCTCTCTTGAAAGGAACTCCAGAGACCAGTATGTGAAAATATTCTCTAAACTTCAAAGTACTCTACAAATATCTCATATTACTTGCTATATAGCCTTTTTTAGTCACTCTTTTTGTAATATTTTTGCTAATGAAACTCCTTACTTGGTCATTGCTTCCTCTGGTTTTTGATAGTCACTGCTATCTTCATGAGGAGTGGGGTTTTGCTGTATTTCTCAAGAGTAACTCGAGTAACACGCCCTTTTCTCCTCTAAAATTCTTCTCTACAATTCACTCTTATCCTTCTATGGATGGAGTTATTATGGAGGGTCACAAAATCTGACCTTACCACATATTCCTTACCTTGTTTTAGAAAATGAAACGCCCTTCCTCGGAAACCTATATCCAAGCTCTCTGGGTGGCCATAGATCATTCCATGAGGTGCACATTCTAGGCAGCAGAAACAAATAACTCTCAAGTCAGCTATGAATTACTTTTGGTTGGTTGGTTGTTGTTCTTCCAACTCAGAGAGGACCAAAATGACACCACTATGTCAGGGTCAATTAACAGTGTGTCTAACTTTGGCTAATCAGACCAACATGACCTCCAAAGGCTCTACCACAATTTGGCCACAATAGTCGAAGGAACATTTGAGATGGAGATGTCTCTAAATTTGAGCTACTGCAATTCTTTTAGAAGATGAGCAAAGAAATAAGGTGAGATCCAATAACACTCTTCTGTTGGGTACCATTTGGATTAGGTAAAAACAACTATATAACTATTATGAAAAAAGCTATATCTATATAGTGCTTTGAGGTTTGCAAAGCATTTTACAAATATCTCATTTTATCCTCACAACAACTTCAGGAGGTAGATCCCCATTTTTCAGAAGAGGAAACTGAGACAGAGGGTTAATTGACTTGCCCAGGGTCATATAGTTAATAAGGGTCTGAGACTGGATTTGAACTCTAGACTTCCTGACTCTGTCTATCCCCCTATCCACTGTACTATCTAGTTACCCTAAGGTAGCACTAGCAGATCCATCCTGGATGGAGCATCTGGAATGAAGGGTTTCTGTGTCTATCATCTGAGTACCTGCCACCAAGAAGGATATTCTCTTACTTCATTGTATTATAATTTCCTTAGATGCTGACATTCAAAGCCTCAAACATTTAAGCCATAAACTTTTCTACAAAAAATAAAGTATTTGCTTGAAAATTATAACTATAAGGTAAATAAATAATTCTTTTCAAGAGTTACAGAAACACAAGAAGCAATACTTAAAAGTAGCAAATATCTAGGCACAAATCACTTTCTCCTATCTCACTCACTATTTCACCTATTAGCAATTAATTTCATGCCTGTTGTTAAACTCTTTCAAAACTTCTTGGTGTCTTCAATATCTTGTAGATTAAAAATAATAACTGTCTGATAAAATATTTTTAGTTAAAAATATTGCTTCTGTAAAATTCTGGTATCTTGAAAAGATGATTCTGTTTGGTTGGAAAATCATTCTCAAATTCCTAGCCTCTGCATACATAAAGAATTCTTTAATCTCAGAAAGAGAGGGAGTGGCTTTTTTTTTCTCTTGCAGAAGAAATACCTGTCTTGATTCTCATTTTTTGTCCAGTTCACATAAAATGTTCTATGGTTCATAGGGGTGTGTGCTGAGTTCATAAGGCAAATGGATTTTGTGTTATCTCTGAAGTACCTTAAGGCTTCAGATGCTCAAGGGTCTTTTTGTCATGGATAAAAATGGAATCATTACTTTATTTTTTAACTCCCCTTGCTAACGTCAGTGACACCCACCCACTGCTAGTCCACTAGGGATATAAGTACAGACGACTCTGCTTGCAGATTGCAGGCAGGGTATAACCAACAAGGGGCCAGGCAAAGCCAAACTCTCTGGTAAGCTTTATTTTAACTCTATCTGTGTGTGATTTTCCTTTTGTGTCCTACGTGAAAAAAACAATTTGGGATTCTTGTGAGTGATGTTTATGGCTTCCCAAGTCAGTATACATCCTATATATTTTTGTTCATAGGACTTCTTAGGCTCCATGCTCTGCAGGGAGTGATAACATAATCTGTGTCAGATTTATTCCTTTAAAAGAACAATTTTTGGGGAAGGCTTGTAGCAGAACATTTCTTTGAAAGGACAACAAAGGCACAATCAGGCTTTTACATTATCCTAATTCCTTTCCTTTCGTGGGTTACTTCATGCCAAACATCTGGATGTTTTTTTCTTCCTTTTTAAGGGAAAAGTTCTCTAGGGATTTATGTAAACTATTATCTCCTTTTTCCCTCACCCCTTTTCTCTTCTCCTTCTCTTTTTCCTCTTCTTACCTTTCCCTACCAAATTCCTGTCTTTCCCTCTGCTGACTCTGTAACTACCTGCCTTTCCTCATTCTTCCTTTCTTATAGTGTGTGCATCCCTTCAGCATGTCCCTGGTGATGTTTCTGCTGCCTCTGTGCATAGCACTCTTGCCAGTAAGGCAGGGTCAGGGAACCCCACTGAGAGGAGAGGAGAAATGGAAATCACTAGACAATCCCAGAAACAGAGACCTGGTAAGACAATTTCATTGTGACAGAAGGGAGTCACAGGTACTGTTCACCTCTTGTATACACTGCTTTAGGAATTCTGGTGAAGAGCTGTAGTAATGATCTGTGTCAAGTAACAATGACATGATGAGATTGTTCCACTAATATCTAGTTTGTTTTTGCTCTCGTTGATTGATTTTTCTGTGATTCCAAAAGTCAGTTTCAATGTGAGTGGAAATGATCATAAAATGCAACTAATCTACTGGATATATAACTTCCATTTCTAATACAATCAAAAAATCAAGACTAAAATGAGCAATTGCTTCCTGCTCAGATTAGATTTCCCCAATGATAAAAAGAAAAAAAAAAGGAGTTGGTGTATGCTCAGTGCTTCAAAGATGCTATGGAAAATTTGAAAACTGATAGAATATTGGCATTAATTCTCAGGCAATATATCAAATGCAAAGTCATATGGAAAATATGATGACTATCTCAAAGATCAAATGAGGTCCCATTAAAATGTGCAAATACTGTGAATAGAATGGAATTTTTAAAGATATGTATGTATTTCTTTATATACACTTACACATATGTCCTTTCCAAAGAAAAATGTAACAATAGAAGATTTCTGGAAAAAACTGAAAATATTTCACAAGCCTTTTGGGTTCATATTCCAGAGGACTTTTGAAAAGTCCAAGTCTGAAAAAAGCTTTCACAGATGGTACTAATTTATACCTTTGTTAGCAGTTGCCATAGAGAAACTCAAAATTCTGATTACTCTGAAGCCCAAGTTACCATCCATTTCAATAGTATTAGGTACTGAAAGTAGAATAATTTACTTCAAGATCCTGATTGTAGTGCTCTTAAATAATCTGAATTCCACAAAGCTCAGCTCAAAGGCCAACACTGATATTCGGCCTTTCCCAATCCCCCTAGTCATTAGGAAACCCCTGATGACTTTGTATTTGTTAGATATATTTTGTGTATATTCATAAATGTACCCACTATTTCCCCCAATGGAATGTGAGCTCCTTGAGGGTAGGTGATGTTTCATTTTGCCATTGTATTCTCACCTTACACAGTGCCTGGCACACAGTAGGTACTTAATGAATGTTTATTGCTTGATTGCCTTCCATATTTCTCTCACTTGTATCTCAATCAAAATGCTATAAGGGAACCCTAGAATGTGGCCTGTTTAAACTATAGTTGGCATCATGTAGAGTTAAAATATATAGAAAAATAAGGGCAGCTAGGTAGCTCCATGGATAGAAGCCAAGTCTAGAGACAGGAGGTCCTGGGTTCAAATTTGACCTCAGACACTTCAAATTCCAATTACCTAACCCCAACTAGTCTTCTGCCTTGGGACCAATACTTAGTATCAATTCTAAGGCAGAAGGTATGGGTATAAAAAAATGTGTCATATATATATATGGAAGAGAGGGATGTAATAAAGATTGAAAAGTATTTTTTAAAAGGAACAATTAATCTGGGTGGCTCAGTGGATTGAGAGCCAGGCCTAGAAATGGGAGGTCCTGGTTTCAAATTTGATCTCAGACACTCCCTAGCAGTGTGACCCTGGGCAAGTCACTTAACTTCAATTGCCTAGCCCATACTGCTCTTCTGCCAAGAATCAAGATTGATTCTTAGATGGAAGGTAAGGGTTTTTAAAAAAAAGAAGCCTTAATTCTATTTTGTGTATTGTATTTTGTATTGTATTAATATTTGTTATTTATCAATTTAAATATTATGTATCATTAATATTTATTAACATAGTATATATTTTATTCCTTTTAAACATTAAAGTAATATCAGAAACACTGAGAGAAAAGAGAAAAAAAACAACATTGCACTAGTTTGAGGTGTATACTTGACATACATTTTTAAAAGTGTTAATTGTTTATTCAGTTTTTCAGAACCCTCCAGGCATATTTTTTGAGAAGAGGTCTTGATCTTGAGAAGTTCCCAAATACTTTCTACATAAACAATGAGAAGCCTTGGCCTTCCTCTTTCCACTCGGATCCTATTGCTTCTGCATTTGCAGATTATGAGGAGCAGAAAAATTCCTTTTCCAATTACTTGAGAGGCTGAAAGGAGTCTCTGCTCAGGTAAAATGAGCATTTTGTTCCCAGACTTAGAAAGCACAAGTAGATCCATCATATAAAAGGGACGCTGATAATACTTGTATGAAAAACACTTTTCTTCTCCTTAGAAGAACAAATTGACTTTGTTAATTATCATCATTATCTCTAAGACCTAATCTAGTTGTATTTCAATAAGATAATTTAGAGTCTAGTTTTTAAAATGTAAAGAATTGCTAATTGTAATGTTTTAATGCTTGCATATGTAGGAATATATTAAAATAATAGTATTCTACCTGAAAACAGCATTCTCTTAGGTATGATGAAATATCAGATCAGATCAGAAGAGGTGTGTCTTTTTGTGTGTCTTGGATCCTACTTAGTATGTTGAATTCTCTGGACCCCTTTTCAGAATAATGGTTCAAAATTCATAAAATAAAATACATAGGATTACAAAGGAAACAAACTGAAGTGATCAAAATGCTTAAAAAAATTTTTTTTAATAAATTTACAAATCTCAGAGTAAGAACCCAAAGAAGACTTTTTTGGAGCTACTTTTTTCCCCCTGAGGAGTGGGCATACACTTAATAATGTAGAAAAACTAGATTTAAAGAAATAATTAAATGTTGGGATAATTTACTAGCAGATTACTATGAACCCCTTCTCAGAATAATGTTTTTACATTCTAAAAATGAAATACCATACATAGAAAGGAAACAATTTATACTGATATACAGTTAGCAAAATATCTTTTGAAAAAAGAAATTCAAACACTCCAGAAAGAATCAGAGCTTTTTTTGAGGAGTGTGTCATGCATTTATCTTAATAATGTAGAAAAACATAATTAAAGTGAATAAATAAAATTGAGTACTAGGACAATTTAACTGAATTGGTACCAAATGTCTCCCTCAGTCTTGAGTTTGAGCTTTCTAATTTATGGACTGGCACAAGATTCTTGTTATAAAAATAATTTGGGATCTTAACAGTAAGAATAAAAAATTATATTTATTATTCTTTTTGAAAACTAACACCCCAACCTCAGTAAAAGTCAGATATCATTGGGTCTTAAAGAGACTGACATATGCTGAGTGCTCCTCATTGTAATCTATTTTCTGACACTTCTGTTTCCAAAAATGGCAGACCTTCCCATAATGTCAACCAAGAAATGCCCTGGAAGACCTACCTGGTATTTCTCCCCTGGTAGGTTCTAAAGCAGTGGTTCCCAAAATTTTTTGGCCTGCTGCCCCCTTTCCAGAAAAAAATATTACTTAGTGCCCCCTGTCATATACTATCACTGCCCACTTACAGTTATTCATTGCCCCCAAATGCACCTGTGGCTATCACCGCCTCCCTGGATCTCTGCAGCACCCACCAGGGGGCGGTGGCGCCCACTTTGGGAATCACTTTCTAAAGCATTTTGTTTGCTTCCATTTTTACCATCTTAGCTTGATTGATATGCTTTAGAAACATTTATAGATTATTCTTGCTTTATAAATAGTCTCTTGTGACAAAGTAAAAGTGAGTGTGCTTTTATGGAATACCTAACGAGTCTTTCTAAAAGTTTATTTTGCCATGACAACTTCTCTATGCTAAAATCATGGATTGAAAAATGGATACTTTTTTTTTTAAAAAAGGAGGTTCATTCAACTGCTTTTGTTATGTTATGTTAGTGAAAGATTCCTGATAGATGCTCCTTTTATGACATGTGTTTTCTTCTTTCAGGTGGTTATTTTTAATTTTAGTAAGGAAAAAAAACCGAATTGTGGACATAGCTGATTTTTCCTCCTTCTGGGACCTGCACCCACTCTTATCTGACTTTTCATAAAGGTTTTTATTCCACTGTTGCACATGGAGTAATCATCTGGCTATATCTGACATATCTGTACACTTACTACATGTGGTTTTTGATAACTATAAAGGTAGATGAGAAAGTTGACAATTCTCTGAGACTAACTAGCAAAGTAGCCAATCCCCTATCTGCAAGGTCAGAGGGAGCTGGTTCCTAGAAGATCTTTACACATAAGAAATCAAAATTAGTCTAATTTTAAAACACAACAAAAGATAGTTATAGAGATTTGTGTGTGTGTGTTGGGGAAGGGGAGTTTGTTCTTTTTGGTTTTGTTTTGTTTTATTTTCCTTGGCTATAAGTATACCAAAAGGTCCAAGAAAACCCAAGCTCCTAAAATGCTTTTGGTCAGAAAGTATAAAGAAATTTGTGTTATCTTTTGTATTTATTACTTATCAGTTCACATGTTTAAAGAGAATTTATTGTATATTATTTAATTGTATACATTAAGGAATTTTTTTTTATTCCTATAGAAGTTAAACTTGAATCAGTGGCATACTGGTAAATGTTTAACTACTGGCTTGGGGGTGGTAGGAATGGTACACAAGACACACTTTTAAGTTTAATCTCCATTATTAACACTTTTTCATTATTTTCTTAGGTCCATACCATAAACACAATAAGTTAAGCCCTGGTTTGTAGTGTTTGGAAATTTCTGAGGTGTAAGTGTTGACAATGAAACTGCTCTCAGCAGCCAATTCTAGCTGGCTCTAACTCTTGATTGATGCTGATTATTGCTCTGAAAAAAATGCTACATTCTATTTGTATAATATGACTCAAAATAACCCATGTTTACACAATATAATAAAGGTCTAGAAACATACTAAAATGCAACTTAAATAAATTAAAATATGAAGAGGGTCCAATGGGAAACCGTGTAAATCAGTTTTTTTCCCACTATTATATAATGGTTTTTGCATTTATACATGCCTTATGTATGATATGTCACACCTATGTTGGAAATTAAAACTTCTGACCAGATGAAGTATCTCAGATACTTGTGAGTTTGCTTCTTCCCCAACCAGCATACATCTGCAAGACTAGAAGTATAGAGAGGTCAGGATCTTGAGAAAGATTTTTCCTTTCATTCTACCAAATCCTGATCTCTAGTCTTATACACTTTGCCTGAATATCTACATCCCATTTTCATGTGATTGGATGTCATACTTGTGATTCTAAGTAATTCTTAATAGCACTCATCATTCCCCCCAAGGTTCCTCTCCTTTCCTTTCCTATCCCCAAAGGGATACCAGCAATATACAAGTGTTTGTTTGCATCACAAAGTCAGTGACTGAATTAAAACTAATGTGGAAATTGGCATCATTCCTATACTTTTTGGTTATAGTATTTCTGTGGATAGTTAACATTTATTATCAGTAATAAAGAAGTTAGTAAAGAAAAACTCTGTTACAATTTCTTTTCTTTCTCAGAAGCATTGTATAACATATTTTCCTCCCATACTTCAGTTATTAAAAACAACTTCAAATTCCTTTGACTTATCTTTTTTTTCCTTTAACCATCTAGATGGGTGAAACATTTAGAACATTAGAACCATTTAGAACATTAGAATCAAGGAATGAGAGAACTGGAAGGAACTTACAGATTCCAAACCCCAGACTTTACAGATGTTAAATGGTACAATGGATAGAGTGCCCTGCCTGAAGTCAGGAAGGCCCATCTGAATTCAAATCTGGTCTCAGATACTAACTGTGTGACCCTAGGCAAGTTACTTAACCTTATTTGTTTTAGTTCTTTATATATAAAATAAACTGGAGAAGTGTTGAAAGCTATCCAACTGCTCCTGGATTCTGATAAGGGACGTCTTAGGTGATAAAGAAAAAAGTGGGAGACAAGATGATCTTGTCTGTCAGCTCATGGCTGCTTCTCCAACCTGCCATTGAGTCACCAGTTTAATATATACAGAATTCAAACCTCATTTCACACAAAGGCACAAAAAAACTTCGCAGTGGCACAGAAAATACAAATTATGTCATGTCAAAATAGCGTCAGTGACTTCAAGGTAGAGATAGTCTGGAATAGAACAAGGTCCAAGGCTGAATTCTAGCTGTCTTATTATCAGTGAGCTAAGTCTGGGAATACTTTTTCTCGGGCGGAAAGCCCTTGCTAGATTGAAGTTTTGTCTAATTTTGACCTTGACTGACTAGAATCAGTTTTGAACCAAAGCAGCTGCATTTTAACCAAGAGAGGCATTGTTAACCTCTTAACTGCTGGTTTGCTAAGAACTTAAAGTTTTCCAATAAGACTATAATGTTTTTCCAATAAGAAAAGATGTGGATCAGAAAAGGAGTCAAAAGAGGAGTCTTAGATTTTTATCTTATAAAGCCCATCTGGTCTGGCTCTGATTCAGAGCAGAGAGGTCAAAGCATGGCCTTCCACATATTCACCCTTTTCTTTTAAATTGAAGTGATTAATTATACAGCAAAAACTTTTATTAATGAGAGGAGTCATAGAGAGTGGTTACAGCCATCAGCTATAGCTGGATCTGATGGGATTCACAGATTATGCTGTTTCTCTATGGCCCGCAAGAGAGAAGGACACAGCAGGCCACTCCAGTATTTTTGCCAAGAAAACCCCAAATAGGGTCATGCAGTCAGATACAACTAAAATGACTTAACAGTCTTACAGGTGTGGAAACTGAGGCATAGTGAGGTTAAGTGAACTTGCCCAGGGAACACAACAAGAAAATACCAATGTTAAAATTAGAATTTCTGTCTCATGACTCTTAAGACCAGTGTTTTTCCTAGTATATCACAACAGACCAGCAAATACTAAATTATTAGCTATCAAAAAATCATAATCTTGTTAATTTCTCCATAAGGAACCATTATAAGAGACTACAACACCACGCGTCTTTAATTGGGAGTGTTTTTGTCAAAACAGTTCAACAAATATTTAGGAAAAACTCTGAGAGCTGAGGCTACTTAAACAAAAATAAGACAATATCTGTCTCCTTGGAATTTATATTCTACTAGGGACACATATCAGGCATACAGATATATAATTATAAGATAATGAGTGAAGAAAACAAAGGAGAGATCAAGGAAAAAATACTTTATGAAAATTTGTAAAAGATTACTAACATTGGGCATGATCAAGGAAGGCTCTTTACAGAAGAAATGACACCTGAGCTGGTCCTCAAAGGAACTGTGGATTCATGAAGATTTCTGACAGGCAGGATGAGAAGAAAATGCGTTTTGCGAAGTAGGATGGCTTGTATAGATGCATAGAGCTATTTTCAGAGATTTGGAGAAACCTGAGAAGAATCATATAAACTGTAGTAGAGTGAAGTGAGCAGAACCAGGGGAGCAATTTTTACAATGACAACAACATTATAAAGAAAAATCACTTTGCAAGACTTGAGAATTCTGATCAACAAAATTACCAGCTACAGTTCCAGAGGACTCATTGTTGAAACATGCCACCCATCTACAGAGAGAGGTAAGGTCATGAAAGGTCAAGACTCAAGGGGCAGACTGAGACATATTTTTTGGACATGGTCACTCTGGGAGTTATTTTGCCTGACTACATTTTGCATAAATAGTTTTTTTTTCTTTCTATTTCAGCAGGGAAGAGGAGTAGAAGGGAGAGAACATAGATTTTTGTTAATTAAAAAAATTAAATAAAAAAAGGAAACTAATAAATTATATATGGAAGTAAGGGATGATAAGTGCAGGGAACAGCCAGCAGACTGTCTCATAAAGAGGTGAAGGGAAGTTGTTTGAGATTATTCTCAAAAGGTAGGTTTCAGTCAGACTAAGGATGGTCTGAAATATCAGGAGGAAATAACAACAAGTAATAATAATTAACATTTATATAGTATTTTAAGGTTTGCAAAGCACTTCATATACATAATGTTATTTAATTCTAACAACAGTCTGGGGAGATAGATTGTCCCTGTTTTACAAATGAGGAAAATGAGGCTAAGGATCTTTTCCAGGGCCCCATAGCTACTGTCTGAGGAAGGAGTCAAATGAAGGTATATCTGACTCCAATTCATGTAAACCAAACCACTATTTCCTACCTAGTTTGGATTTTATGTTTCAGGCAATAGAAAGCTATTGAAGGTTTTTGAAAAAGAGAACAGACTTACCCCGTGGGAAAATTATTTTGGCAGCTCTTTGGAGGATGGATTGGAAAGGGAAGCTACAAGGAGGGGGCCTAAACTAAGATGGTGACTGGGTGAGTGACTAGAAAGGCATGGTTGCAAGAGATGTTCTAGAAGTAAAATTGATAGGACTTTGGCAATTGATTGAAAATGGGAGGGTAGTGAAAAAATAGAAGAACCAAAGATGATTTTCTGACTTTAAACTTCGGTAACCAGGAGATTGATGGTGCCCTCTACAGAAATGGGTAAGTTTGGAGGAGTGGAAAGCTTAGAAGGAAAGAGAATGAGTTTATATCATTTTGGACATGTTTAGTTTGATATGCTTTCAGGTCATCAGGTGGATATATTCAGCAAAGTAGTTGAACATGTAGAGCTGGTGTTTAAGAGAGAGATAGAAGATAAATAGATGTGTTTCAAGATCACAATTGAGGCATGGATAAAAGCATTTATTAAGAATATACTATATGCCAGGCACTGAACTAAAATATATTATGCCTTAGGCCTTAGAAATACTATCTCATTTGATACTCACAGCAACCCTGAGGAAGATGCTATTATTATCCCATATTATAGTTGTGGACACTGAGGTAATTAAGTCACAGAATGACAGAAATTAAGTTACTTGGCCAGAGTCACAGAGCTAGTAAATATCTGAGGCCACATTTGAACTCAGGTCTTGGAGCTCTATCCACTATACCACCTAACTACCACTTAAGAATCAGTAAGGAAGAGATTACATATGAAAAGTGAAGTAGGTCCCAGAATAAAGTCTTGGGAGATTCCTATGATAAGTGGGAGATTAATGATGTTCTAATGAAGGAAATTGAAAAGGAGCAAGCAGGCAAATAAGAGGATGACCAGTTGAAATGAATGTTATGAAAGCCAAGCAAATGGAAAGTATCTGAAATATTCAACTGTAAAGGAGTTCATCTCTCATTGACCTAAACACAAAAAAGGATGGAATAACAAGGTATTCCCTTTGTGATTATATTTGTGGTTAGGTGGCACAATGATAGAATACTAGATTTGGACTCTGGAAAATCTGAGTTCAAAACCTGCCACATTAGACACATTAGCTTTGTGATAATGGGAAAGTGATTTAATCTCTCATAGCCCTATTAAAAAAAAGGAATCTCTTTTTTGATTTTCAGAATTTTAAAAATTTGTTGGTTTTCAATTTTTTTTAATAGCATGTCTAATTCATTGATATTCTTTTTCTCTTTTTTTTTTTTTCATTTTAGAGACAGAAAATTTCCCCTAAGTCTTTGACTCTGACCTCAAAATTCTGGTATATTGTCTCATTGTTATTGTCTTTAATGAAATTATTGATTATTTCCATGATTTCTTCTTTGACCCATTCTTTTTTTTTTTTTTAAACCCTTACCTTCCGTCTTGGAGTCGATACTGTGTATTGGCTCCAAGGCAGAAGAGTGGTAAGGGTAGGCAATGGGTGTCAAGTGACTTGCCCAGGGTCACACAGCTGGGAAGTGACTGAGGCCAGATTTGAACCTAGGACCTCCTGTCTCTAGGCCTGGCTCTCAATCCACTGAGCTACCCAGCTGCCCCCTCCCACTCATTCTTTAGGATGAAGTTATTTAGTCTCCAATTAATTTTTAATTTTTGCTTCAAAAGTCCTTTATTGAACATAAGAGGTTATTGAATGTAAAACTTATTATACTTAATATGTAAAACATGTACTTAATATTTTTGCTTTTTTTAGGGGAAATCTAATGCCATATCTACTGCAAAGGGGGAAAAATGGGTCTTCTTATAAGGACTACATGAATTATTAGAAGAGATAAAGCAAGGGATGATAAACATAACTAGTGGTCAAGGAAAGAATTGAAAGAACTAGTAATTTGTGGGAGAATGTCATAAATTTTATTCATAAAATGGAATCTCTTAATGTTAGAATAGACCAAAAAATAAATCAATGAGTCAAAGATACTGTAAGAAATAGTAGAAAAAAATTAGAAAAAAATTTTAAAAGAAGAAAATGTAAGATATCTGATATCCAAAAATAACTGACCTGGAAAACAGAGGTAATTTAAAACTCATTGGAGTAATTGAAAACTGAAAAAAAACATATCTAGTTACTATGTTTCAAGATGATAAATGAAAATTGCCCCAGATGTATTACAACCAGAGGGCAAAGTAAAACAATCTGCCAATCACCACTTGAAAGGCAAAA
Organism: Gracilinanus agilis; assembly: GCF_016433145.1. Lineage (NCBI taxonomy): Eukaryota > Metazoa > Chordata > Mammalia > Didelphimorphia > Didelphidae > Gracilinanus > Gracilinanus agilis. The sequence continues at coordinate 216,929,179 of NC_058132.1, forward strand.
ATCACTTCCTATTGGAAAAGTTCTAGGAATATCATAGCTAAACTACAAAACTCCCCAAGGAAAAAAAAACACCAAAAACATACAGTAAGTAGTGTAATATAGGATTATTAACTTTGCCATGTTGGCTTGGGGCAACCTGTCAGTTGCCCTGGTTGGAATGTTGACAGTGGCATGAGCCAAAGGGCAAGAACTAACTGGCAGTTGGGCCAAGAGTATAAAAAGCCCTGGAGACCCACAACTGGGTTCTGTTCTTTCCTGACTTCTCCCCTGACCACTCACTTATCCCTTACCCCCTGGGGCCCCGGGTGGGGTGGTGGGAGTGAGAACTTGGGTAGCTTAGGCCTAGGATAGGGTTAAACCAATCCTGCAGAATAACTTATCAATACTATCAGCACTACAGGCAAACCTTTAGGCAAAGATCAACTTTATTTATTATCCAGAGACTACATCACTCTGACCCAGGGCTCTCTACCCTGGGTCAGCAGAAGACCATCCAGACAAGACCTATTAGCAACCTAAATCAGATAAACCTTTCACCCTTAGTTCTCAGTACTTCCTAGCCCTCTTTCCACTGCCTTGTTCCCATTACTCTGTTATCAATAAACTGCTTAGCCTTAACCTGAGAACTCTGTGGTTATTTGCCTACCATAAAAGGTCAAGCAGGGACAGGCAACAGGAAGGGTTCTGAGCAGTTTGGGCTGGAAATACTCCATTGCTGAAGGGCAGGAAGTTCAACATCCACTTCCGGTCAGCCTAAGATTCACCAATAGGAAGCTGCTTCCTCGGCAGGAAAGGGGCTGGTAATCTGATATCTTTAAGGAGCCTGGTGTCTAGCAGTGAGGGTTTCACTTGACACTCAGTTACCTGGGTTGGATCCTTGATACATTTATAACAAGTTTCAAGCTCAGCCTGGGTACAGCTCATTCCATCCTTTACAACTAGCACCTTCCACTGTCTAGCCTTATTACTAGCATTAAGGCCCTTTACCCATTCATTACAGTAGCAAGTCAAGTCCCAAGGAATGATATGCAGCTTCTACTAAAATTCAGGTGATGATCTCTTGGAATATTGTATTCTGAAAGGCAAAAGAGGCAAGCTTACAATATAAACTTATATAAGCTTATAAAGAATAAGATCTTGCAAAGCAGAGTACAAACCTACAATGGACAAAATGATATCTATAATTTAATAGAAAATTTTAAAGCATTTCTAATGAAAAGATTTACCTGAGTAGAAACTCTAAAATGCAAACATAACAGTCCAGAGAACTACCTAGAAAGGTAAATTTATTTGAGCAATTGAAAGGAATTATAAAATGGTGTGGTGCTAACATTCGAATGTGAGTGAAGACACAAGGCCTCTTTCAAGGTATTGAGGGAGTTAAACATGAAAAACAGATTTCCTGAAGTAGATTGTCTGCTCTATGGGTTTGAAGAGGGTAGGAGAAAGGAGGATAAAAGAAGAAACACAGACACTTCCCAGCTGTGTGACCCTGGGCAAGTCACTTGACCCTCATTGCCTACCCTTACCACTCTTCCACCTATAAGTTAATACACAGAAGTTAAGGGTTTAAAATAAAAAAAAAAAAAAAAAAAGAAAAAAAAAAAAGAAACACATTAGGGTAGAAGGAAAGGTACAAAAGGGAGTGGAATGTGTTATTTCCTAATTGGGCTGCATGAGAATATACAAATATGGAGGAAGTGGGTGTGGGGATGATATGAACTTCACTTTTATTTAGAATGGAAAACAGAGTTAGAAGCACACCTATAAACAGTTTGGTATAGAAAATATAATCAAATTCAGCAAGGGAACAAGTAAAAATGGGGATAGATTTGAGAAATGATATTACCAGAAGAAATGGTTACAAGCAAAGCAAACTTTGCGATTTTGAGGGGGAGATTAGAAAGGGGGTGAAGAGTGAGAAGAAAAGGAAAAAACTTTAGAATCTAAGGGGATATCCAAGATTGTCTCATAGAGAATGAGGGAATGAGTGAACAAACTGTAGTATAGGAATATAATGGCATATTATTGTTCCAAATGACAAGAGACCATTTCAGAGACTCGGGCAGTATGAACTGACCTAGAATGACATGAGAACAATTTATACAATGACAACATTTGAAAGAAAAACAACTTTGAAAAACTTCAGAACATAGGAAAAAAGCAATAACCAACAATGTCATTAAAGGACCTTCAATTTGGGCATGTTCACTATGTGGCTTTGTTCTGCCTGACTATTATTTAATAAGCAAGGATTTGCTGGAATCACTCTGAACCAGGAGAACCAATCGTTAAATTTTCACTGTGAGCATTTAAATCTAGGAAGTCAGCCAGTGCTATAAATGGGGACTTAATTTATTCTTTTGTTGATTGTCTACACTTAAAACAACAGAGAAAATGTTAATAATTCAAATTAAACTTCAAAGTGTGTTGTCTGCATATTCTCCCTCTCTACCATCCCTCTCCCCAGTCATTAAACAATTACCAGTACACAACTAGTTATAAGGATTTTTCTCCCTTTTTTCCAGTTACTTAGTTGGGGTGGTAGATTAGATCTGTGCTAAAAATCAAACATAAAAAGTTACTCTTCGTGAAACCTCATTTTTTGATAATGTTGGTGCCCTATTAAAAGCATCCCAAGGTCTCCATTACCCAGAGGATCAATTTTTTGATGCCTACAGATTAAAACCCAAGTTCTTTGGCCAGGGATTTAAGTCATTCCATGACCTACTTCCAAGCTGCCTAACCAGTTAATTGTCCACTGCTTTCCCTTAGGAACCCTCTCATCTAGACAAACTATTCTGTTACTGTCCACTACATATTCTTTCTATGCCTTTGTTCTTATTGTTGTCATTACCTGGATTTGCTTGCTTTCTTTTCACCTATCCAATCCATACCTGTCACCTCCACTTAGCAAGCCTCTCCTGACCACTACAGTCCACAATCCTCCTCTCAAGTAACCTCAGATTGAATCATCTCAACTCAAATATTTACAAAATGACTATTCTAAGAACTGGGGGGAGGGGGGAGGACACTGGCATTATGAGGAATTTCTATTTTAATAAGAGATTAAATATAAAGAGATAAATAGATGGAGAGCATTTAAAACTGGTGACATTAGAAGAAAGATAAAAGATTCTAAGAGGAAGGTTTATATTTTAGATATGGGCAACAGTTTATAGAAAGACATGGAAGCAGGAGAAAGCATTTTTTTGTGAATTCAGTACAAAATTTTGATTTCAGAGCTTAATAGTTATAGATGCTTGTTTACAGTTAGTCAATCAAGAATCAAACCTCAGTCTAAGCCACTGCATATACACATTGAAACCAAAAATTACAAGTCATGGAAAAAAATGCTTGGGGGCTTCTTAACCATAAGGAAATAATTAACAATGTTAAACTATCTTGCACAATGAGCATCATTAGTTGCCAAATCAGCATTTTATAAGATAGATTTTATTAACTTTTAAAAACACAACTATAGTTGAATATTACAACAAAAAATAGTAGCGAGTGTGTTAATAATTATAGTCCTTCACTCATTCACTATGGCATGTAAAAGCTAGCATTACAATGAAGAGTAGTAACTATCCCTCCATTAAGAGTTTTGACACTGAATACTATCTTTGAGATGATGCTCATTATCCTCATAAACTTCCCCACTGTAATGGTGCCTTCTTTTTTGAGATAGAAATTTAGGGAAAATCTAGTAGGCCAGTTTAGCTGCATTGCAGTGCTCAGGAAGGTAAATTGTTCACACCTATGTGCCACAGGTTCATATTCATAAACTCCTGTTCACACTTATGTGACCCTGATAACTTTACAAATATACACATCTATACATATGCACTACAAAGTTCACACCTATGGACTTAAAGTTAACATTTTAAAATTGATTTTATACATTGTGTCCTCAGATCCTGAGCTCAGGATAGTGCCTCGCACAATTAGTAGCAAAAAAGTGCTCAATAAATGTTTGTGGATTCTTAGAATAATTTTGTAAGATTGGCACTAAGTTTATATGAGTTGAAAGATGTAGAACCTGAGGTGGAGTTGGGAAAGGAGGACATTCTAGACATGGTGAACAGCTTGTACCAATAAATAAATAGAGATGGGATTTAGAATAAAGAATTGATTGCTAAGAGATTTGAAAGGCAATGATATATCATGATTATGGGGAAAAAATAATTACACGTGGCATTATTATTGAAAAAGGTGCTTGAGAACACATTAGTAAATATTGACCTATATGCTTACTTTTTCATCTCCATAAAATCTTTGCAAGAAAAAGCTATACATATAAAAATTTGGGATGACAGATTTTCATGAATCATTCTCTGCAGCAGATGGAATCTTCAGTAACAAAAGTGACTGAAAGAATACAAGATTCCATTATGGTTATTGATTACTGATTACAAAAAGCATTTGAATCCAGTGAACAAAATAAAGTAGTAAAGGCTCTTCTCCAATATGCTTTCTTGGTTATATAGGAGAATGAGTGGGCCCCACACATATAGGAGAGAAACCCCACAGGAGGTGAGGGGCTGTACTAGTGTATAGCTCAAAGGGAAGCAGAAGAGCCATTTCTAATCTCTTATTTTCCCACCTTTCTCCTGGGGAAACTTTAATTCCTACGAGGAGGGGATGAAGGAAATTGGGGCCAGAGGCCATTCTACTCTCCTCAGAGATGGAGTAGTGGCATATAATTAGATCTATTTGTTCTCTTAAGCATTGCCTATCTAGGGGATATGATCAGATTTGAGCAAATTTCTGATTGCTTTGTCATTTCTAGGGAGAAAATGGGCCCCCAAGCTTTCTCGCTAGGATTTGACTCCTTTCCCACTCAATACTAGTTGCACAATGAATGCTGTGAGATTCATATTGCAGAGAGGGACTCGGGGGGCGGGGGGGGGGGGGGGGGGAGGGGGAGGTTCAGGCTACAGCTCAGAATTCCATAGGGCCCCCTGAGAACTGTGAGAGAGGGGGCAGTTAAAGGGAGTTGGAGCCCTGGGATTGGAGTAGGCAGGTCTCTCTGTTTGCTGGATCTGGAGTGCTGGGTTGGTCTTGGGGCTTAGGACTTGAATCTGGGCAGAGCCATTTTAGTTCCCAACTGCCAAGCTGCTTTACCTTGGTTTGACATTCAACAACATCACAGTCTACCTCTGTTTAGTTATTTTGTTACAGAAGAAGAATATTTATAGGGTTAGAGAGTAGATCAGCTATTCGAGTTACCTTACCCCTTTGGGGGGAGGGGCTGCTTGGACATAACTGTTTGAGGGCTTCCCTGTCCTTATCAATCCTTATTCCATCTCCCAACCTTCCCTTTCCCACTTTATCATTAAACCCTGTATCAATTGGGAGTAGTGCCTAGTTATATATTTTGGGATATACTCACAACCTCCTCAAGTCGAGTTCTTCCTACTTTGTAGTCCTGGAGTAAATCCTATCCTCTGTGCCTGTGAGCTTGAAGACATCAAGCTTCTCCCATTCTATCCTGTGGGGAATAATATAGAGAAAGATATAATCATAAGGTGTTTTGCCTTTCTCAACTTACCATCTTGGCCCAGAAGATATCAATTCAACCTCCATATTGTAACTGACTTTCTAACTGCCTAGTGGGAGGGGGGAAGTGAAGTAGCACTTTGACAAGATCCTGCCCCTCCCTTCAGTCAAACCTGCTTGTGGGTGTGTGGGTGTGTCCCTCCATAGACTAAAGGATCAGACAGTTTTGATTACTACAGACCCCTGATATTTTACAGCTTCCAAATATAACAGTTTGGCCAGCCAGCCTAGGATTTCTTTCTGAACCTGAGTGGGAAGCTTTTATCATGGCCAGCTTTGTTAATAGGGCAATTGCTACTCTAGGGTGCTCTGTAGTACTGTTATATGGTTTATTGAGGGCATGTTCAATGCTGTGGCTGGTGATAATCCCTCAGTTCTTTATGGAGATAATTAGAGTCTATGATTCCTGTCAGTGGCTGACCATACCCCTGGCTGAAGCTCTGGCATATGTTCCATCAGAGATGGCCATGCCAGTAACATTTTATGGAGCCCTACTGATATTGAGAAAGATTTTGGCTTTTACATTTGGGAAGGCAGAAGTGACAAACCCAGGTCTAGAACAATTGATTGAACAAATGAAGACTCTTATTGAAATTAACAAACAAATTAGGGAGGGCAAAGAGCTAGATGCAAGAACCATCATGCAGCTAGAGATCATAGAGGGTACAGTTTTGCCAAAGAAGAAGGGAGAAAGTAAGCAGAAGGCCACAGAAAATAACATCACTGAACAACAAGCTGTAGGGCTGAAGCAGCTCCTGTCATTATCTTACCTATTACAGACAGGTCTGTAGTGCAACCAGGCTCAGGCATAATACATGTAAAGGTCTACAAACCATTCTCAGGGAGTGATTTGGAGATTTTTAAAGAGGAGGTTTCCCCAATTCTACACGAACCCCCACAAATCAATAAAAGAATATAAAAGGGCTGTCAGGTTATATAATCTCACTTTTGAAGACGTTGAATTGCTATTATCTGAGCTTTGTATCCCTAGTGAGAAGGCACAATTCATTGCTGAGACTAGGAGCAACCCCAACTTAGCCTCTTGGCCTGAACAGCATCAAGATCTCGAACTATCCTCCCATGCCAACATGGCATACCTTAAACATTGTAGAGAAGATTTGGGCGAGGCAATGAGGGTCCATGTAAGGAGCTCCAATGCATGGGGATCCTTTGAGAAGCTTAGGCAAGGGGAAGAAGAACACCCAAGCCTATATTTAGACAGTCTCTTGGAGGCAGGAGAAACCATCTTAGGCTTTAGGGACATTACTGTAGAAGATAATATCCAGCATGTCAGGCATCAGTTCGTTAATGGTAGTGCAACTCACATCAAATCTTATTTCAAGTTGCATTGCTCACAATGGGAGACCATGCCCATTGAGGAACTGAGAAAAACTGTAGCCTATGTACATGAGTCCAGGGATACTGAGCCTAAACAATCTAAGGCCTCAAAGAAGGATAAGGAAACTGCTGAGTTAAAAAGACAGCTGAAAGAGGCACAAAAGGCAAAAGAGATAGAGGAGATAAAGAACATGGCTCTGATGTCCCAAAATCAGAGGAGCCAAAGTAGGCCAAGGAAATCCTCCTACAATAGTAACAGCAACAACTCTGTCAAATGATGCTTCCTTTGTCAGAAATCCTTTGTCAGAAATTTGGACATATTGTTAGGAACTGTAGATACAAGTCACAAATAAATTTTGGCAACAAGAATAACAACAACAACAATAGGAGGAACACCTATTATAACTCTAGGTACAACAGTAATAACAAGAACAACAGGGACAATAACACCAGATACAGTGACAAAGCAAAGGCCAGATGTTGTGATCATACCTGTGCTAGCTTTAGTAATTCCCCGAGTTTATCTAAAATGGAGGAATATGTGTCCCAAGGAACAAGGCCATGTACCAATTTATAAATAGAGGAAGCAGCATTAGTTGTTGCAGTAGCAAACAAGGGCAATGGCAATGATAAGGCAGAGGAAAGTGGGAAAGAAAAACAGGTAGGAGAAATCATAAATTATGGGCTGGTAGATGTAACACAGTTACAAAGAAATGACTGAGGAGGAGTTGCAGATGGAGGATGATATAATAGAAATAAAAGAGAGAATTTACAGGAAGGGAAACAGTGATTTGGGGAATGATGAAAGGAAACCATGAACATCTACACAAAACCTTGATTCAAGCTTAAAGGAAGTAGCAATCATTAATTCTCATTGTATTGGGAAAGAAACATCATTATATAGTAAGACTGTGGATCATTTACATCAATCAGTAGTACAGCAAGGCAAAACAACAAGGTTAATGATTTTAGACAGGTGTTCTAATGGGGATCTCATAGAAACAGGCAGTGTCAGTAAGGGAGATGAGCTCCTGCAGAACATTGAGAAGGAAAATGCAAAATTCTCAGACACAGGCACAACCTTTTCTCTATCACCAGCTAGGGAAGCTGAAAGGGAAAGTGGAAAGTCTAATTGCTACAATACTAAAGGGACTTTACAGCTGGATCCTGATGCTAGGGAATTTTTACCAAGCCTAGTTCAGAGACAGTTGCATACAGATGTAGCACACTTTCAAGCCTGTAGAACTCCAAAGAGAACTGCCTTTGGAATAAATTCTGAGTTAATGCATTTAAAGGAATTCAATTCCATAAATGTCAGTACACAAGAGAGAAACAAAATAACACCAATAGGAACAAAGAATCTACAACACTGACTTCGTTTCCTATGCAAAGTACATCTGCAGTTAAGTTTCCTGATACTGACATAGAGTCTAGGGGTCAAATACAAGAAAAAGGCATAGACTCACAGGATTGGGATGTGACCATGAACCAACAACACATTCCCAATTCTGGAGACTTTCCTCTAATGCAAAGAATTACCTCTCCTGAATCTAACTTTGCAGAAACCAAGCAAAGCATGTTCAGTGAAGAGCAGGACACTCTACCTTACTCATGGTCTGAGACAAATGAGATACAACTTGACACTGATAGGCCCATGAATGATGCAAAGATGCAAACTAAGGCACACAAAGTCTAAAAAGCCACATTTAGAGGAGACTCACTATCATTACACTCCCAGAATCCTGAGCCAGCACAAATTTGGGTGACATTGAGATAGAAACACCTTTAATACCTGTAGATCTAGCTAAAGACAGGGAACCCTTGGTTATGGTAAAGAAAGAAAATTAGATCTATCCAGCTCTTATCAACACCAGAGCAACCAGATCTGTGTTAAAACCTGCACCAGAAAATTGTGCATTAATGGGATCTGTGAGAGTAAAAGGAGCCACTGTACAAATGGATTTGGTGCCCAAGCTAAGAACTAAGATGGTGAAGATAGACCCAATGACCTTAGATCATTCATTTCTGTTGATACCTGGATGTCCATCCAACCTCCTGGGGAGGGATGTTCTCTGTAAATTAGGAGCCACTATCCAGTGTGATAAGTCAGGCCAAATATTCCTACACTTACCCAACTCAAGCACCATCCCTTGCTATTCCTGGGGCAAGTGGAGAGTGATGAGGAGGAACATCATATGGGGAGTATCTTTGAAATACCAGAAGATATCCCAGAGGCAGTGTTGGCAAAGCATTCAACCGATGTAGCAATTCTGAAATCTGCCACACCTGTCAAGATCAAGGTGAAAGAGGGCACTCCATCTAGAATCCTTCAATATAATTTGAGTAGAGGCTACAGAGGGTATCAGGCCTATCATCCAGAGTCTCCTTGAACAAGGCATTTTGGTCTATACCATATCTGAGTACAACACACCCATTATGCCTATTAAAAAAACAAAGAAAGATGCAAATGACAAAATGTAATGGCGATTTATGCAGGATCTGAGAACAGTTAACAGTTTTGTTAAAAAAGGACATGCAGTGGTAACTAGCCCAGCAAATATCATCGCTGAAATCCCAAGCAGTATAGCCTTGTTCACAGTCGTGGACTTGTGCTGTGCCTATTTTACTGTGCCCCTGCATGAGTCCAGTCAGAAGATTTTTGCATTTTCCTGGGAGGGTAAACAAATCTGTTGGACTCAAATTCCACAAAGGTTCTCAGAAAGTGCAAATATCTTTTGCCAGATCCTGCAGAGAGACCTTGAATCAATCATATTCACTGAAAGTAAACTAGTGTATTATGTTGATGACCTTTTGACAAGATCCTGCCTCTCCCTTCAGACAAGCCTGCTTGTGTGTGTGTGTGTGTGTGTGTGTGTGTGTGTGTGTGTGTGTGTGTGTGTCCCTCCATAGACCAAAGGAACAGACAGTTTTGATTGCTACAGACCCCTGATATCTTACAGCTTTCAAATGCAACAATGCATATAGCAAATAGCAAAGAAACCTATTAATCCAAATCATATGTAAATATATATTTGTCAATACAGAATGAAGGCATGTTCCCATTGGAAGTGAGCTAACTCAGTGCGACCAAGAGAGAATCTTGGATCTCATCCAAGGGGAAATTCCTGGAAATCTCTAGTGTGACAAGCTGGGAATAGAGACATAATAGGGGCTGCTGGCTCCATTCATGTCTTTTCAAAGTATTTTCCCTTAGCAATTTTAAGTAGGGTTGACCTATTCCATCTTCTCTTGAAGTTGGAACTTAGTGAATGCTTTCAGAGTCAAGTTTGATAAGTCCCCAAAGGGGACCTAACTTAAAGGGTCTGGAAAGGGAATTAGCCTTGAAGAGTCTTAAAGGGTGTTATGAGGAAAATTATGATTTCAGATATTTAGTGTAAGATAGCAGCCAGGCCTGTCAGGCAAGTGCTGGAGAATTCCAATCATTGAATAGTGAGATGGAAGGAAGTCTTTTTCCTGAGAGGGACTCTAGTATGGCTGAAGCAGTTAGATGCTGGTTTTAACTGTCTCCAGTGAAGAGCCCAGGAAAGTGGATTTGTCTCCTACAAGAAAAATCTATCCTGTGGAAGTTCAGGTTTGAACAGTGAACTTAGCTCCGCTGTCTTCATCTCTTTGTGGATTTTATTTGCTGTGGACCTGTGTTCTTGGAAAACCTTAGATCATTGCTGGAGCTGAGGAGGACCCAGTTGTGAGACATCCAATTCCCCTTCTAGGTAGCCAAGCTGGACCTGACAGCCTGTGTTAGCACAGAGTAGAGTTTGTCCCACCTTTCCAGTCCCTGGAGTCTGGCCATAGATATTTAGATTTATTGTGACCTTTCCCTACATTTCCAAACCTAAAACTCATTATTAAATTGTTTTTATTTACTTTCTGTGTCTTCTTCTACCCCAAGAAAGAGCCCACTGTTAGATTCCTTCCAAAACCTGAGTTTCCCTGGCTAGGCTGGTGACCAGTAAACTGTCAAATGCCATTACCAACCTGAGTGTGTACTTTGCCCATTATTACTCATTTCTCACATCCCTTGTGTAAGTTATCTTGTGTGTCCTATGACTTGTGGGTTTGTGGGAGTGATCTCTTTTGTGTTTAACACCCTTGTGTGTACTTGGTATTCCCATCTACCTATTTCAATCGGGACTCCCACTTGAAGAATCCCCAAATTGGATTGATTTTGAAGAGTCCCAAAAGAGACTACTAATCCAAAAGTCCCAAAGGGGAATGATTAGGAAGAGTCCTGAAGAGGCACTGGCTGGAGCTCTCTTGTCTCCCACCTCCACACCCTTAAATGCAGGGTATCTCAATAAATAAGGAGAGGATTCCAAACCAATGGAGTTTAGGTTATATAAGATTAATTGATAGATCAACAATAAAGATCAGTGATTCTTTGATTATCAATATTAATTGATGCACAAAGAAGAGAGGTACGCTTACACCTATCATAGAAGAGTTCCAGCAGAGTCCAGATGGAAAGATTCCATTTACATGGTGCTTCTAGATCATCCTGTTTGCTGTTGATATTGTGCTGACTTCATCAAATCCCAGACTATTTCTGTAGTGCATACTCTGGCCTCACTGTCCCAAAGAGAGTCAGGTACATTTTTTCTTCAGGGTTCTAGGGGTACCTTTGAGAGGATGGGATGGCTCTTTTCTAATGCTACTGGTTCAAGTCCCTATTCTAGGAGGATTCTCCTTAGTGTTAACTTCATTGACTAGTCTTCAAGTTCCATTTAACTAATTAACATCAATTAGCTTTCACAGAGGGTATTTACTCCAAAGATTTAGCAAAGAGCATAAACATTCTGGCTCCTTTTCCTTTCCTTCCCCTCACCCCCAGCTCATTCTCCTAACTTTCACCTACACCATCTCAGTCTTTGAAGAGAATGGGCTTAACTTTAACATAGTTTCTACATAGCACCAGCTCCACTAAATTCACAACCAAAATGAGGGTATTGTTGCTAGACTATCACTTCTTAGCTATGTAAAAGATGGGGGCCCCAGGGATGTTAAAATGTGACCTAAATGGTTTGTGGGTACACACACTGGGTTGAAGGAAAGACAGGACCAACCAGGATAGGGAGACCAGGGTTCACTGTTAAGCTGGTAACTGTCAAGAATGGCAGTTAGGCCAACGGTCCACCCAGCTCACCACTAGGCCAGGGTCTATGGAACCAGCAGGCAAGGTAAAGGTTTTTAACAGTTTAATTGTGAGTAATTAAATAAAGATGGGATAGGGGATTCTGCACTTGAAAACCTAAAAGGCAAACCAAGGGCAAAGGGGAGGACTTGACTACTCTAATCTAATTGACCTAAGCCAGGTAGGGCCCAAAGGAGCAGTAATGGAGTCACTGGGAAGGCTGCTTCAAACCTGGTTCCAGCCAGGTTTGATCAGCACAGCTAAAGGGCCTGAGGGTGGCTTTGGGGCTCTCAGTTATTCAAGGATGATCACAGGATGTCAAGAGCCAAGGTGGTCCAAGGTACCCAAGTAGAGAGAGTGTGCTTGAGATGCTGTCCACCAGATCCCAAACCCCTTCTCCACTTGGTGCCGCTCTGTAGGTCTTGTCCACTTGCTGAAAGCCTCCACCACTCAGGATCCCAGGGAATCAGGAAGCAGGGTTTCCTTAACTCTGAGATCTCCCAGGGCTAGCAACAGTTTGTGTCAACCACTAATGGAGTCTTTCTCAGAGCACAAGCCCTAGTTCCTGCTCCTTCATTCCATCTTGGAATCCTCCAGCCCTTCCTGCTAGGTCCAACACTATTGCTAAATAAATTACTAAATAAACCCTCACGACAGCTACCACTGAGCTGAATTCCAAAGGTTACTCCTTATGCCTTGGGTCTCAAAGCTAGACCACCTACAAAATTTGTTATAGACTCAACTCACAGATGTTTGGTGGTTTCTTCTCTTGATCTTTTTAAATTCACAGGTTCATAGCCTCTAACCTCCTTCAATCTTCTTCATCTAAAAAGAAAAAAAAATTCTGAGGCAAAGAGTTAAGGCCACATATTAGGCTCAGATGGGGAGGCCCAACGACCCTTCCCTTACAATGTTGACCCTAACCAGAATGTACCATCAGTTCTGGCTATGCAACCATGATAAATCAAAGAAGTTTCTATTAATTGCAAGAGTTAGCAGATGAAAACCAGTCACAGTACATCTATACATGTTCCAAAATCCATATCAGATTTATATCAGCTAGGTACTCTGCATGTGCTTTTTATGGACCGGTGAGCAATCCTGGGCCCAGAATTAAATAATAGAAGAGAAACATTTAGGAAATTCCCATTGCTTTTGTGACTTTAAATGATTCCCTGAAACAAAAATTCTTCTTTTTAACACTAACACTCTTCCTGTGATGCTATATGGATGTGAATTATGAAACACTAAAATCCCCCCCAAAAAAACCCAAATTGTGAGTGATCAAAAGGGCAATAAACACATGGGAGACATAAGTAGGCTAAAATATATTATCAATGTTTTTATGAGGATTTATGGGAGGACATGACCAAGGGTTGCACAGGATGTAAAGACATGGATGAATTAATACTGAGGTCTTCAAATATTCAAAGGGGTGTCATGTGGAATAGGGATTAAGTTTATTCTCCTTGGTGTGAGAGGGAAGTAAAGTAGGTCCAAGTTATAAGGAGATAGATTTTCAATCCAGTGTTACTAAGACAGGAAGGAACAAATACTACTTGTTTTCACCTATAGCCAGCTGTGGGTAGGGCCCTGTGCCTGGAGTTAAATAGAAATTAGTTCAAATACCACCTCAGATACTTACTAGCTGAGTGAACCTGGGCAGGTTACTTGTCTTAGTTTCTTCAGCTGTAAAATAGGCATAATAATGACCCCTTTCATTGTTGTTGTAAGGATCAAATGAGATATTATTTATAAAAAGTACCTGGCATATAGTAGCTATATAAGTGATTTTACTTTTCATCTCATAGCACATTAATCTGCCTAGTCACATTTTGAAAATAAACCAATGCATCAAACTGAAACTTCCATTTTCACACATAAATAAAAGATGGGGCAGTTAAAAAATAAAACTATAAATATCTACATTAAGGAGGATAAATATAGGTACTTATATGGCCTACATAACCTTAGACACGGTAGGCTCTCAAAATGTTTGTTGTACTGATTTTTAACAAGTATAACACAACAAAAATAAACTACTTCAAGACAGAGGAAGAGACCAAAATGAAGGCAAGCAACTTAATCTTTCCAAGTTTGGTTTTGGTTTTTCCTTCATTCATACACTTAAGTATGTGGAGAATAAGGAGACATTTGAGGCTGTATAAAAATAGCAATATAAATCTTCTTACTCTGACCTATATCATCTCAGTCTCTGGGAAGAATGGGCTTAGACTTGACATAGTTTCTACATAGCACTGATTCCACTAAGTTCACAATCAAAATGGGGGTACTGTTGCTAGATTATCATGTGTTTGGCTACCACTAGGCTGAATTTTAAAGGCTACTTCTGGATCCTTGGGTCTCAAAGCTAGATGAGCTACAAAATCTCAGGTCTGAGGTCTTTGTGAATTTCTCTCTCTTGCATTTGGGCAAGCAGAAAGTTGTCAGTTCTTTTCTCTACAGTCTCTCCCTGGTCTTAATATACTGGCTTTCATGTGTTCTCTATCCACCATCATTTCTCATTTGATTCCTCAGTCTTTTAACAGCTTTCTGAGAGCAGGAACTCCCCCTACCCTTTGTATTCCTAGGGCTCAGTAGAGTCTGGTGCACAGATGGTACTTAATACATGATTGAATGGCTACATATATAATTCTCATTTCTCTCCTGAACTGTCATGACTGAAGGCTATATCCCCTGTTGGATTAATTTGTCCTAGAGCTCCCCTACTTATTTTAAACTGAAAAGTGTCTAAAAGGAAAGGAAACTGATTATTTTCCTGGGAAGCCACTTCTCCATTTCTGCAGAGAGCATCTTTTCAAACATGCTGGTTCCTAATCTGAAAGTCATCTTGAACTTCTTCCTCTCTTTCACCCTACATAGCTAATTGGTTGAAATCTTTTTGATTTTTTTTCTCTGGAACACTTCACATATCTGTCTCCTCTCCTTTCACAGGACCTTCACCACTTCTCCTAGAGGTGCAATAGATTGGTTTTCTGCCTCAAATCTCTAACATCTCTACATCTCCTTCACAAAGCTGTCAAAATAGTTACTTACTTTAAAACCTTTAATGGTTCGCCATTCTCTATAGAATTAAAATTCAGATTCCTCCGTTTACTAAAGTTAATTCCATATACAATTTGGTTCCCAACTATCTTTCCAGGTTTACATTTCCATTATCTTTAGCACTACCCTCCTCCTTTCCATGAAGACTATATTCCAAACAAATGAAGCCTGTGCAATCTACTACTTTATCTCTCTTTTAATTAATTAGTTAATTAAAAAATTCATTTTTAACATTTTTAACAATTTTGAGTTTCAAATTCTCATGCTGGGCCTCTACTCATTAAGAGGGCAAGCAATATCAGTTATACATGTGAACTCATGCAAAATATTTCCATATTAGCCATATTAAAAAAATTAAAAGTAAAGAAAGTGAAAAAGTATGCTTCAATTTGTACTCAAGAGTTCATCAGTTCTCTCTCTGGAACTGGATAGCATTTTTCATCATGACTCTGGAATTAAATTGGATCATTCTCTTGATCAGAATAGCTATGTTGGTCATCCTTACTATATTACTGTTACTGTGTACGTGGTTCTGGTTCTGCTCACTTCATCTTGCAACAGTACCGGTTGTTTTTCTCTCCGCATCGAAGTTACACAACTGCTGAAGGATCCTGAGGGCGGATAGGGACTCTCTCGGAACTCCTGCGTGCTAGCCCCGGGAGACACCGGGTTCCTTTTACTGGAGGACACTATGTCCGGTTTCTTCCGGAAGTGGGAGGTGCTGGAAGACGAAGCTAGGATCCCTGCAGTCCTGCTCCTTGAGTCGGGCCTGTGACAGTAAAGGAGGCCGGTGGGGACATGTCTGGGTTCAGCCCCGAGTTGATCGATTATCTGGAAGGGAAGATCTCCTTTGAGGAGTTCGAGAGGCGAAGGGAAGAGAGGAAAACCCGCGAGAAGAAAGTGAGCTGGAACCCCTGCATCAGACATCCACTCCCCCTGCCCCCGAGGCAGAGAGCGGGGTGGGCTCCAGCGCAGAGCCAGGGGAGCCTTGAAGCCCGGCCCTCGCTCCGGCCCAGTCTTGAAACCCCCTCTCCTCTCCTTCCCTCCTCTCTTTGCTCTTTCCCGTGGCCTTGGGGCTCGCTCCTCCGAGAGCCCTGGAGAAAAAGGCCGGTACTGGGAAGAAGGAGGTTTGAGTCTTTTCTACCATGAAACGGTATTAGGCAGGAATGAGCATTTTTATCTGTCATCCAGAGTCAGACCCCCTACTCCCGTTTTATAGATGTGGATCCCGAGGCTCAAAGAGATGGAGGGATTGCCCCAGTGCTGAACAGGTTACTAACTGAAACCTGGGATCTTTGGATCCAGATCCAGATCCAGTGTTTTTTCTCTTACGCACTGATCTCCACCGTAGAAAATTAAGCATTTCACTTAACCTTCACTTCACAAAATCTGTGCTTCAGTTTTTATTTGTAAAGTGAAGCAGTTGGACTGCAAAATCTTCCAGCACTAATGATTTATGGATGCAAATAGAAGACTCCCATTTCTCCCTATTCCATCACCCCCAAAAGTTTCTTGCAGAGTGGCATTGACATCAAACACCAGCATGGTGAAAAGAGCACTCGGTTGAGACTTGGGTAATAGTAGTTGTTCTAGCACGCACTTGTGATTTTGGACAACTTAATCTAAACCTGTTTCTTCATTTGTGCAGTGAGGTGATTGGATTAGATGATCTCTAAGGGCCTTCCAGCTCTGAAATCCTCTTTTCTATAGCTTTCTTTTGAGAATCTGTATGTATTTAAGCAGAAGAAAAGTCTTTACTCACATTTTAGCATTTCTTTTATTAACTTGGGGATTTCTTCCATTTTATAACCCATTCATAGGTTCTTATCCTATTAAATTCTTTTCTTATAAGATGCTCCATGAAGGATTTACGTTCTGGGAAATCTTTTTTTTTTTTTAGTGTTTTTTTTTTTTTTAAACATTTCAAGGCTATTAGTAGAATATTCAGGCTGTTCACATTTTATTCCTGGTGAATCTCACATGAATGATTTCTTATTTGATCATACATTTCTTTAGTGATGTTTATTATACCTGTATAGGTAATCATTTAAGAGGGCTTATTTGTACCTACCACCCATCTTTCCATTGTGTCATCTTTAAGTTTAATTTCTCAGAAATTGGAGTGTTCAAAATTTGATAGCCACAGAATGCTTGTGGGAGAATATCTCTGTTGAGAAGATTGGTCTTTGTACAGGAAATAGGTTGAGATTACCAAACCATGGAGATTTCTCAGTTGTAATCCGCTCCCACAGTTCTTCCTGTTTAGTTCTAGGCCCAGTTCATTGTTCATCTAATTCAATGGAGTAGTCATCATGTGACATGTCATGATATGAATAGTAGGCATGATAGCTTAAGTAGCACTGTAAATTCATATCATTTGGTACTCACAACAGCCCTTTGAGTTAAGGAGTTATATGCTATTTTATAGATGATGAAAAAAAGGTTCAAGGTGGTTTAGAGACTTGCTCTGAGTTGCCATAGTTTATAGTAGGGCTTGAATTTGAACCCTAGTTTTCTGACCATTATACTCTTACATTATGGTCATCTAAACTGAAGGAGAAAACCCTTTGTTTTTGAAACATTAGATACTTTAAACATTATATCTGGAATTTAACATCTCTAGCACATACATATACATACAAATGGGTATTCAAGAATGCAAAATAGTACAAGTATGTAATCTAAAATTTGTAATTGCTAGATTTTTTTTAGTGTGTATTTTCTAGACTAATAAATTTTAAATATTTCAGACTAGTCAAGAAAAAGGAAAAGTTTCAGCTGAGGAAAATCCAAATGACTCAGAAGTTCCATCTTCTTCTGGAATTGACTCTATCAAGTCCCAGAGCCAAGATATTAATGAAGGTATGTTGAAAAGATTAATACTCTACAGTATGCATTAAAAATTATATAAGTTTTTGTTATTTTATGATTAATATAACATTTGATGGTAATTGCCCTATTTGGTGGTCTTGTTTATTTTTGTGATTTCCAGTGAAAGATAGTATTCTCTCTGTTTTATGGCCATTGTAGAATTGTTTCTTACATTCATAGTTTCTCTTTCTCAAGATTATTGAAGCCATTTATTTCTAGTGCATAGAAGAAAAGACACCTGTATTTTTAGAGAAGGAGGTAGGGCTAAGTGGATAGAGTGCTATGTCTGGCTTTAAGAAAACCTGGCCTTAGACACTAGCTGTGTCATCCTGGTGTGAAAGGGAATTTGTTTATTTTAACTTAATCAATCAAGAATTTGGAGTGCCCCTCCTTTCACACTTAGTTAGTCATACACTTTTACTAGAAAAGGAAGTTCATACCTTCAAAGATCAGAAGTGGATCCCACAAGCACTTTCCCCCCCTGGGCAGTGCCAGGAAAATTAAGAAATTATGATTGGTTCTGGAGATATGATAGACTAGCCCACAGTGAAAGGAAGTAGAAACCAGAAAGACAGGAAGTGACGTGGAAAAAGGGTTATAAAAGGTGAGACCAAAATATTACTATTTTGGTGTTGGATTCCTTGGAGGGATTTAGCTGCTTTGGAAATTTTGCTCTTGGTGGCTCTTGCTGAAGGAGACTACTATGACTCCTGGTTGGAGATCAGGACCTGAGGGAGCTTTTGTCGGAATTGAGCTGGATTCCCCCAGATCGGCAATTATATGGTATTTAGCTAGGCAATATTTTTCTACTTACTTCCTACATTTTCCCCTTTACTATCTTGCTGTAATAAAGCTGCTAACAGCCTTGCAACATGAGTTAATTTTTATAAATGTCAACCACAACAACTTTTTATAACTTAATTTTACCAAAACCAACTTTAACTCTTACACTAGACAAGTCATTTAACCATTTGCATTAATCCTCTGGAGAAGAAAATGACAAAATACTCCAGTATCTTTGCCAAGAAAACTCCATGGATGGTTTGGACCACAGAGTCCCAAAGAATCAGACACGATTGAACAACAACATTCTTGGAGTAGCTTCTAGGCCAGGGGTCGGCAACGTATGGCTCTCGAGCCATATCTGGCTCCACCTCCCGACCTGCCAGTCCCGGCAGAGCCCCAGGATGTGCCCCAGGGGGCCCTTCAGCCCCAGCCTCCATCCTCCTCCTTTATGGTTCTTTAAGGTTGCCAACTGTTGTTCTAGGCCATCCCTAACTAAAGCCCAGAAGAGTTATATGTAGCTAGCTCTGCCTCATAGCTAAAACCTAATCCCCAAAGTGGATCTGTTTCTAATTCTAAATTGTTTTGAACTATTAATCTTTCACCCCCATTTCCTACTTTCTTCCTCTTATCTCCATTTAAATCAGTAGCTTTAACTTGAACAAGTAAATAACCTTTTCAGTTTAATTTCTTGTTATACTAATTTATGAAATTTTATTGAAAACTTTGATCAAAGTCTTGATTATCATAGTCTTGCTAACAAAAGACTCCAAATATAATATATAAACTTAAAAGAAAATTTCTGTCATGTTATAGTAGTATCTTGTTAATCTTGAGCATATGTGCATGATATTTGAAAGAGAAGTTTTTAAAATGTACTTTAAACCAACTTATATATAACCTAACTGGTTTAGATGCTTCTACTGGGATATATTTTGATGCTTAACTTGGTCATCAACATGTATCTTCATTTGAAATAGCAAAATTATTATTAATTTAGAAAAAAACTGTATACTTTATAATAATTGGTATAATAAATTCTTATATAAACACAAACCAGGTGTTGGAGTGCAAAGGGAAATGGCCTTTGACTCAGGGCCTAGGTTCCAGTCCCATCTCCTTGACACAGAATATCTGTATGCTTTTGGGCAAGCTATTTAACTTCTTAATGCCCTGGGCAACTCTCACCTAAGTTGTAAATCAGGTACAAATTTACATTGATTAATAGAGGGAGTTTCCTTACTAGGTTTTCCTTAAACTAATGAAATCAACAACAACAAATTCTTCCATAATAGCCATGTTTTTTTTGTTTTGGTTGAAAACTTTTTTTAAACATGATCTTTATGATTCAGATAACAGTTTTTAAAAAACAGACTTGTGATTTCATCAGTATAGAGAACTACAGGTAAGCAGATCCTCCCAGTGCAGTTCACCTAGACTTTGGAACTGAGTTGCCTGGGACTTGTCTGGGGTCACATAGCTTTCTATAAAGCCCCTCTTCCTCGAAGTTAAAACTGTAATCATTGAAATATTTCAGTTTGTGGTTTTTAGACTTTGGAGTGATTTTGAGAGTACAAAAAAAATAAAATCTTGTTATTTTAATTAAAACATACTTTTTGCCTGTATTTGTATATTCATTTTATTTAATCAAAATGTTATCATATTTAATTTTATCCATTATCCACAGGATGATATATTCTATGTAGTTGAATTGTCTAAATAACTGATACTGCTTTACATAGAAAAACTTTTATTTTAATCATATTTATGTAAGTTTTTACAAATGTATTACATTCTTATCTGATTTCTTAAACAGTTATTATCTAAAAGAATGTAGTCATTTCTTGATGGTTTAGATTGTTTTTTAAAACATCAATTATGGTTCTTTGCTGTAATACTGGGTTGTCCTGAGGGATTATTGAGGTGTTTGTTGCTGTTTTCCCCCATACTAAATTATCCCTGCTATGCTTTTACACTTCTGAGGTTTTTTTTTCCTCTACAATTTTTTTGGTTTGTTGTCACTAAGCCTTATTTATTTCTATTTGGCTGCCTTTATTCACACATAGTAATCTAGATGTGTGCCTGAGTGTGACACTGCCTTTCTTAATGAGTGAAATATAGCTTTAAAACTATTGTTTTGGCTGATAATAGGATTTGTAGCTAGAGTCTGAATAATTCCAATTGGTGAAAGTCTAACCTCTGAATGAGTAGGGTATTATTACTAAAATAGGTTATAAAGACATCCACTTTGAAGTGATTACCTTTTTTGAAAATCAAAGAGTTGTGTTTGGTCTTGGCTTCTCTTTAACCAGGAGAAACATCAGATGGAGTCAGCAAATCAGTCCACAGAGTCTTTGCTTCTATGCTTGGAGAGAATGAAGATGAGGAAGAAGAAGAAGAGGAGGAAGAGGAAGATGAAGAAACACCTGAACAACCCACAGCAGGAGATGTATTTGTCTTGGAGATGGTCCTTAATCGAGAGACCAAGAAAATGATGAAAGCAAGTAGTTTTATGTTTTTATATGTAAAAGTGAAATTTGGAAAATGCCATCTAAAAAGTGTATATATTTCTATGGACATGGGAAATGTATCAAAACTACATTTCCCGTGATCCAACATGGTCAAACTGGTTTCCGTTTCCGGGTCTTTGGGGCATGGGGAGGTCTACGTCGACGCAGAGAGGGTTTAAAATCTCCTGGGTTAGGAGGGAGTGGCCTCTTTGTGAGTAGGCTCTTGGCCAGGAAACAGGAGACAGTAATGGAGGCGGCAGTTTTGAATGCTTACAAGCGCATGGTCTGATAACTTTATCTATCAACATGGCTTTAATTAAATTACTAATTTATATTATTATACCAGCCTTTATCATTTTTAATATTTATATATATCAAAGAAAAAGTTGTGATTCAATCATTGTGATTCAATGTATATATTTTTTCAGTATATAAAAATACATTAGAGATTTGCCATTAAAGGCCCGCATCCCACAAAAATTTCATTAAAAAAAAAAAAGTTCAGCAAGCATTCATAGGCCTGTTATGACAAAGTACTGTATTAAGAAATGTGCCACAGAAAAATATGACATCATCTTTTCCTTGAAGGAACTTGGATTCTAGAAGGGGAGATATTAAGAACTTAGAAGGGGAAATAAGAACCTAAACTAGGGTGGTAGCAATAGAAGTGGAAATGGAGGGACATTTGGTAATGGAAAAATGGAATTAGTAGGAATTGGATGTATGTGGGAACAACAGTTTTGGATTATATTGAGGAGTCAGAGGTTTAAGTCTTTTTAGTATATTGACTAAGGAAATTACAGTATTAACTACAATAGGTAAATGAGGAGGGGACAGATCTGGGAAAACAAAAAATTTCAGTTTCTAATGCAGGAGAAAAAAATGTAGGCTTATATCCTATTTTATCAGACCTTCTCTCTAATTCCCTAACCTAGTCTAGACCTCATGACTGATTTCATATTCTCTGGCATGGGATAGAAAGGAAACATATTTCGAATGTATATAATTCTGAAAGAAAAGTAAAGGTTATAAGAAAATTTATATTAAAAGGAAGATTTATAGTTCTAAACTTTATTAGATTGTAGATTTGTCAGTCTGTGGTATATTTTAACTTTCATGCTATTCAAATAATACATTTTGTATTAATCAAGTCTTCCTGTTCTAATTACTAATTCTAATTACTAGCTTCTGAGCAATTCAAGATTTGCTTTAAAAAAGCACACACACACACACACACACACACACACACACACACACACACACACAGAAAAGTTATTTCGTGTTCACAAAATTTGTTCCAGTTAAAATTTAAAACTTTTAAATCGATACTCTTTGGAAATTGCCGAGGAGATAATTTTTGTCCTTTTCTGTAATTAAATCATTTTAAAATAATTTTTCTGATAGAGTCTATCAGTGAATTAAAATTGCAACCATTTAGTCTAATTTTTGAATTCTGAAGCTTGATTAAGTTGCCTTTTTAAATGTAAGATTTTGATTTTATTATGTGCTAATTTTATTAAAAAGTTTTGAATTAAAATGTTGAATTTAAACTATATATATAAATGTAAATCTCATTTTTCCTCTGTAGGAGAAAAGGCCTCGTAGTAAACTTCCTAGAGCTCTGAGAGGGCTCATGGGGGAAGCGAACATCCGATTTGCTCGAGGTGAACGTGAAGAGGCCATATTGATGTGCATGGAAATTATCAGACAAGGTATTTTATGTGGGATCAATATTAATTGTAGGAACTTAAAATTTTGTCTCTTCAAGTTCATCAGAAGTAATGAAGTAGAGACTCATTACACTACCTTGCTAATTAGAAAATATCATTTGTTTGAAAATTATAGCTATTTATGATGGCATTTATCTTCCCAACTTTACTTAAATTGACCACAATCAATCAAAATCACATTATTTAATTGAACCAAATACCTCAAGTAGCAATGGAAGGTATGTATTCTATTCCCATTCCCATTAAATTGAGCTATTTCTTTCTTTCATTGCTGTTTTGAAGTTCTTGTGTTTGATTTTCCATTATTCTAAATTTGGACTTTAGACTTAATGTATAATGGTAGCCTTTCCTAAGTGTAGCAAGGATATTATGTTGAAACAGAATTGAAAGTTTTTTTTTGTTTTATTTTATTTTATTTCCTATTTCTAGATCAGATAGTGCCAAGTGATGACTCTAACTTGGGTTTCTTTTTGGCAAAAGACACAGTTAAATTCATCACTTGGCACTATCATTAAACTGAAAATCTAATTACTCATAGCACCTTTGATTTTTCTTCTTTCACTTAAAATAATTGTTTTGTTGTCTCAGTGTTTTGCCAAATTCTTACTCATTATAGGATATTTTAAAAAATGATTCCTGAAGTTATACTATTAAGAACCTTTTAATATTTTCTTAAATTTTGAGAGCCTTCTTTCAAATGGTTCCATATGTTGTAAATGTCATTGCCTTTTCTTTTAACGACTAATATGTTGTTTCTTTTTCTTCAAGGTAATTTCTCTTATTCTTATTTTACTTGTTCTTGTTTACTCGCTGTCTTTATCTGTTCCTTCATCTCAGTCCATCCTTTCCTTTTATTTATTTTTCTTTTTTTAAACCCTTAACTTCTGTGTATTGGCTCCTAGGTGGAAGAGTGGTAAGGGTGGGCAATGGGGGTCAAGTGACTTGCCCAGGGTCACACAGCTGGGAAGCGTCTGAGGCCAGATTTGAACCTAGGACCTCCCATTTCTAGGCCTGGCTCTCAATCCACTGAGCTACCCAGCTGCCCTATCCTTTCCTTTTAATGTAATTTTGGGACATTAATCTCTAGGTGTCTGTGGAATCATTGTGTCAAAAGTTGAGACTCCTGGACATCCCCTTGACTGAGTTCCTTGGGTATAAATGTTTAGGCTTTCTCCTGGTTTAAAAGATGCAGATCCAAGTGTGTCCTGATATAATACAAATGACTGAAACACATCAGCCTATGTCCTTTATGGTAGGATGGGGAGGCATTTATAAAAGTTCCATTTAAAAGATGTTTAACAAAGGCATACTTTTTACATTTTTTCCTTTAAATAGAGTGCTAGACCTAGAGTCAAGATGGCTAGCATTAAATTTTTCCCCTGTTCAATGTTAGCTAATTTTTGGCAAATCGCTTAGAATTTCTGAGCATGTCTCCTCATCTGTAAAAAGGGGATAGTAGCACTTTATTACCTATCTCTTCGGGTTATTATGACATTTACATGAGATAATGTGTAAAAAAGGCTTTGCAGACTTTAAAAGCACTACATAAATATCAGTTATTATTATGATATTAAAAATACAATTTTTGGGGGGCAGCTGGGTAGCTCAGTGGAGTGAGAGTCAGGCCTAGAGACGGGAGGTCCTGGGTTCAAATCTGGCTTCAGACGCTTCCCAGCTGTGTGACCCTGGGCAAGTCACTTGACCCCCATTGTCCAGCCTTACCACTCTTCCACCTATGAGCCAATACACAGAAGTTAAGGGTTTTAAAAAAATACAATTTTTGTATATGCCAAGAGAATCCTGATTTCCAAACTTTGCTCAGTTTATGAGGTTCTCCTAAGCAGTGATGGGCAACCTTTTGAGCTTGGTGTGTCAGAATTCTCCAAAAAGCTCCAAGCATAACTCGGGTGGCGTGTTACTTCAAGAAAAAAACATAATTTCATGATATTTATAGTTTAAATAACAAAAATGTATAATTGTTACATATAACTGTATTTAATAAACCAAAATAGACAAATGAATATAGGTAGAATTGTCATCTTTAGTGCATAGAGTGTCTACACTACACTACAGCAAATGTTTCTTCCTTGGCATGAGGCCCCATACTTCTCTGTATGTGGCCGCATGCCGTGTGTCATCAAAAATGGCTACGTGTGTCAGTGCTGACACGTGTGTCATAGATTTGCCATCACCATCCTAGAGCTATGTTGAACCTATGACACGTGTGCCAGAGCCTGCTGGAGGAGGCTGTTCCCTTTCCCCCTCTCCACTCGTGCCTAAGGATATTTCTCACATGACTTGACTCTCTGCCCAGCAGTCCAATGGGAATGCTTCTTCCCTCCCCTGTCTGGGGTAAGGCAGGGGCTCACATGCAGCATGAGGGTTGCAGTTTGCACATTCTGTTTCTAAGGTCCCTAAAAGGTTCACCATCACTGTCCTCGAATGATTGAAATTAAATGAATATGAACAATATTGACATGTTTGAATGTAATAGTTTATGAATCCCAAGAATGTAGCTAGCTCAGCCATTTTTATTTTGTCTCTTATAGCTCCTCTTGCTTATGAACCATTTTCTACACTTGCCATGATATACGAGGACCAAGGTGATATGGAGAAATCACTGCAGTTTGAGTTAATTTCTGCACATTTAAACCCTAGTGACACAGAAGAATGGGTTAGACTGGCAGAAATGTCTCTAGAACAAGACAACATTAAGCAGGCTATTTTTTGCTATACAAAAGGTAATGTATTTTAACATGTTTTTATATCCACTGTAATAGATATATAAAATTTTGGATGACAAGTTCTAGAATTATTTTTATTGCTGGTCTAATTTTTAATTGTTTAAATTTTGATTTTTAAAATTTAGTAATTTAAATTGCTGGTCTAAGTTGCAAAATTTTTAAAAAATGAATTTAATTTGTAATTAATTTTCCATGGAGAATGGAAATATATAATTGAAATTTTCCTATTTTTATGTTTGTGAATAGTAATTATTTTATACTGTATAAAAGAGACAGATGGTACTAGAACTTATCCTAGAGGATACTTTGACCCTAAACTATCCCTGCAAGGCTAATTTTATCTTGAGGTGAGCTCATATGACCTGGTGTGGCTCTTTAAGGTGTGATTAAGCTTCAAATTGAATATGATCCAGAATTTATTTCTGACTAACTGAGTCACAGAGTCAACTCTAGAGTCAAAGTTTGCTCTGGTGTAGAAACTGAAGAATTGATTTTTAAGCAGTTCAGCATATTTTCTGAGAGTTACTAATGATATAAATGTCAGTTTCTGGGAGTTGGAAGTTATCTAATGTAGAATAGATCTAAATAGGGATCTTCTTTACAGCATCCCCAGCAAATGGTCATCTAGCCTATGGTTGAAAAACTCCATTGTAGGAGAACCAGTAACTGCCCTAGACACATAAGCTTTAATTGTTAGGAAATTTCCTCTTGGGTTTATGATAGAAGCTGCTGACCTGAGGTTATATTGTAAAGAAATTTTAGTTTTTGGTCACCCATTTGTGGCAGAAGCCAGGATTAGTGTATATTGTGAGGAAGAACTTTACAATATGGCCATTTTATTTATTGGTTGCATTTTGATTTTATTGCTATAAAAAGAAGAGCGAAGTGTTTATATGAGACTAGAGTTGGCATATTACATCCAGTGCGGCTCAAATCCTGGCCTTAAAACAGGTTGCAGAGCAACTTGTGATGCCTAGATATGAGACTGAGCCACCCTGGAAGGGCATGGCCTGAAACAGGGTACTGTAGCACAGAAGTGAACTGGAAAAACCATTAGGGTGCAGTGGAAAAAGTACTGAATTTGGAGTTGGAAGATCTAGGTTCAAAATTTGGCTTTATTTTGGCTTTGCCATATACTCCTTGTTTGATTTTGAGCTAGTCACTTCTGTGAAT
Source organism: Gracilinanus agilis (assembly GCF_016433145.1). Lineage (NCBI taxonomy): Eukaryota > Metazoa > Chordata > Mammalia > Didelphimorphia > Didelphidae > Gracilinanus > Gracilinanus agilis. The sequence continues at coordinate 216,956,105 of NC_058132.1, forward strand.
GTTAGTTTCCTCATTTTTAAAATGAAGGGATTTGAACTAAATGATTTCTGAGGTTTCTTTTGGCTCTTAAATCTACTGTGAACTGCCTTAACATTGAACATCTTGTAAATAGGGTGGTTAGCACTTTGTACCCTATTTTTGCTGTGTTAAGCAGAATATATATTGTTTATGGTTGTATTTTTAGCTCTCAAGTATGATCCTACAAATGTTCGTTATCTTTGGGAAAGATCAAGCCTTTATGAACAGATGGGAGAACATAAAATGGCAATGGATGGTTATAGACGTATTTTAAACCTCTTATCCCCATTTGATGGAGAGCGCTTCATGCAGTTGGCCAGAGACATGGCAAAGTAAGTTTGTATGGAAACCTGTTGTAAATGTCTTGCTTTTTTAACACTTGAAATTGTAAATTCAGTACTTAACATGTCAAAAAAAAAGCAAGGCATGTGTGTTTGAAATAGAATGCTTTTTCCTCTTCAGATTCAGATAGTTATGCTTCAGTGGATCCATGAATGAAACAGAAGTTGCTAACTTATAAGTGAGTTATATTGTAAAAGATCTTCATAAGTTGGCTGTTTGAAACTCAGAAGATAAAAAACAAGCATATTATTAAGTGCTTACTTAGTATTAGGTGCTGTTCCCAATATTTGGGATACACATACAAAAGTGGCATTGTCCCTGCCTTCAAGGAGCTTTTATTCTATAGGGAATGTTCTGTTAGAAACAGTTATAATAGTGGTTTGATTCTCAGACTACCTCACAAAAGCCAGATCAATTTCTGCAGTTAAAATGTGATAGTATACATTTTTAACACCATTATTTGCAATACTGTAAAATCCCTCTAACTCTTAGGGATTTAAATAAGAACATATATACAAGTTAGAACATAAGTAACTATATTAGAGAGGCTGAACAGAGTAGTACAGATTTGAGGAAAAAGATTACCTGTAGTTTGGGGCATCGGAAGATGCTTCATGATAGAGGTGACTCCTGAGCTAGCTGACCCTTGAAGGAAGAAGGATTTGAACAGTTGGAAATGTGAGCATTTCTAGGAATTAGGGGGAAAGAAGGGAGAGGATATTTGCCTAAATACAGAGGAGTAGAAAAGGCTTAGAGAATAGGGAAGATGATTCGTTTGCTAGTGTAGAGAATGAGTAGAGGGGCAAGGGGGAAGCAATGAAATAAAGCTAGAAATGTAGATTGAAGCCAAATTAAAGGCCATAAATGCCCATGTCTGGAGTTCATATTTTATTCATTAGGCAGAATGGTCAGAGATATAGCTGAGATTAAAAGAGGGGAAGATTTTGGTAGAAGAAACTGATGAGTTTAGTTTGGGATATGTTAGATTTTGGGGTAAAGTCAATAGCCAAGTGGAGATGCTTTGATAGTGATAGGAAAAATAGGACTGGAAATTTCAAAGTCAGTAATATAGAAGTGATAAAAGAAATCTTGGAAATAAATGAGCTCATCAAGAATGAAAATTTAGAGAAAGTTGAAGCCCAAAGACAGGGCACTCATACTTAGGAATCAAGAAATATGAAAGAATCATTAAAATAGAAGAGATAGAGCCAACATAATGCTCAGGAAGTCCTGACTGGAGCTGAATTGAAGAAAGAACAATGGCTGAGGCAACCCTAATAACAGGAATCTGTAAAAAAGCCTAAAACCAATGGCCTTGGCAGAGTTACTTTAAAAGGCAGGGCTAGCAGAACAAAACAATCTAGTTTGAAGAACTATTATCAACATTGTTATTCAACATAGTTCTAGAAGTGCTATCCTTAACAGGAAACAAATGATAAGAATAGACAAAGAAGAAACAAAATGATCACCTTTTGCATATAATGTGGTCTTAGAAAATCAAAATAAAAAGTCAACTAATAATTTAATAATTCAGCAATGCTGCAGTATATAAAATAAATCCACAAAAATCATTTGCATTTTTCTATATTACCATCATCCAGGAGGAAGAGATAGAGAAATTGCATTTAAAATAACTACAGAATGTATAAAATATTTGGGAGTCTACCTACACACAGGTACTATATGAATACAATGACCAGTTTCACAGAGGTAAAATAAAGGGTTGGAGGAGAATTTATTATGCATTAGGCTAATTCAGAGAAGCAGGAATAGTTACGAACTCAGACAAGTCAATAATAAAAAGAGAAATAGTTAAGAAGGGATAAACAGGGAAACTATATTATGTTTAAAGATATCTTGGAGATTGAATAATATCAATGCTTAACATAGATAAGTCAAATGCCATATCATCTAAAGATTTAAAGGTTAATAAATTTGTAGGAATATAGGAATAAAATTATAGGAAAAATACACAGCAGAACTAATGTGTTCCACTCAGCATTTACTAATCTCTTATGGAATAAATGTAAAATGTAAAACAAATTACAAATAGTTATGTACAAGATAGTTTGGGAAGGAAAGTACTATAAAGTGGGGAGGGGATCAGGAAAGGTTTTATTTTGAAAGGGGTGCTTGAGCTACATCTTGGAGAAAGAGAAGGATTCTGTGAGGTAGAGATCCGGAGGATGTGTATTCCAAGCTTTAAGGTTTGTCATTGCAAAGACATAGAGTTGAGAGATGGAGTATCATATATATAGAATAGAGATAAGGCTAGTTTGATTGAATCCTAGGGTTTGGCCAGTTGGTGAGGGTGAAACAAGAATGTATGTTACTTTTAATCGATATAGCTGTAGCAGTAAGAAAAAAAAGTGAGGAAATAAGTGTAGGCAAAGAGTTGTCAAATTTATTTTGCAAATAAAATGATAGTTTAGTGATTCTAGAAAGTCAACTTAAAATTAATAGAAATAATAATTTTATTAATTAGTGAGATATAAAATAAACACATTCGTCATCCTTTGTGTGCATATTACCATAAAAAAGATTTTTTTTCATAGCTATGGATAATTTTCCCATCTGTAAAATGAAGGCATTAGATAAGATCACCTCTAAGATCCCTTTTGACTCTGAAAGCTGGGGTCCTATTAGCTTAAATGTTTGTTGATTGATTGATTACTGTACAATCTGTTGTAAGTAATAAGTAAGTAAATTCTATTAGCTTTTATGCTGGTGGTTATAATTGTGAATCCTAGCTTGGGAACTGTTTCAGTTATCCAAAGCAATCAGTTTGTTTCCCATATTCCATATCTTTTGGAGAAGTGGCGTCTGATTAACACATTCTTATTCTTCTGATCTAGAAGGCATACATAAAAAGTTATGTCATCCCATCATTTGATCTGTGGAGCTATACACAAATATTTCTATCTGCCTATCTCTGTCTCTCTTTCTACATGTGTGTATAATAGATCTTACTTAATCTTTGGATGATTATTTTGGTATACATCATATTTTAAAATTCAAGGATTTTTTCCCCCTTAAAAGTTGGAGTGATGAAAAATAATGCCAAACTATTTTTATGTTGAGCATAGGTAAAACTTGATAACTCAAACTCACCAATATTCAGACAGTTTTGTATGCTTATCTTCCAAGGAGTTATTATGAAGCCAGTGATGTCACATCAGCCATTAATATAATTGAGGAAGCTTTTTCAAAACACCAAAGTCTTGTCTCCATGGAAGATGTTAATATAGCAGCAGAACTGTACATTTCCAACAAGCAACATGACAAAGCCTTAGAGGTAAGAGAATTTACATATGCCAGGGTTACATTCTGAACAGATTTCTGCTCTGTTGAAGAGAATAATAGATGTTTCTCAATTAAAACTATGTATAGAATTTGACAAATTGACTTCCGTATAATAATCATAGTTCATATTTAAATGATATTTACAAAAATGATTTCTGTACAGTGATTCTGTGATGTAGGGAAATAGCCTCATACTGTATGTTATAATGATTGCTTTCTGATTCTGTAATTGAGCTTTTAAAAGAGGACACATTTAGACAGCTTTTAAAAAAAATGTTTTTCAACTTGTTTAATGTAGTTGTCAGGTACTATATTACTCAGGTTAGGACAACTTCATTCAAACAAATAGCTATGTGAAATGTTTAATTCTTAGATTGGAATTTTCTTGGTATACATCTCTAGTCAGTGTTTCATTCAAATACAGATTTTAGTGTATCATTGTGTCTTTTTAAAACCTCATTGTATAAGGTATGAGTAAGATTATTTGAATTATTCTGCAAATTACAAAGATATTTTTCTAAAGTAACTTATTTTATTTCCCATTCTTTTGTGAAATAAGTTAGAGTTCTGCTCTATTTTTAGGTTATTACTGATTTTTCTGGAATTGTACTATGGAAAAAAGTTATTGACAAAAGTATGCCAGAAGAGAATAAAGGTAATAACTATTATATGTACATAGGATTTTTATATCTTTGCTGTGGTTTCTGAACTTTAAAGCTAATGTCTTCACAACTAATTTTCCAAGAATTTTTTCCTCATCAATATTTTATTTAAATTTTCCTAGTTCTGCCACTTGATTGATTGCATTATAGACAATTTATTGTCTGTAAATTTCTACCTATTAGTCAGAATAATATGCATAATTCAATGTGGTATGCATCTCATTGATTCAGAGTTTCTTGCTTTGAAGTGAGAAGAGTGAAATGAGTAAGAAGTATACCAAAAGTCCTGAGAGTTAAAGCAGTTTCATTTTTGAAAAGTACTTGAAAAGCCTTTATAAAAAAATAATAATTGGGAGAAGCTAGATGGCTCAGTGCATAAAGAGCCAGGCCCAGAGACAGTAGATCCTGGGTTCAAATTTGGCTTGAGACACTTCCTAGCTGTGTGACCCTGGGCAAATCACTTGACCCCCATTGCCTACCCTTACCACTCTTCTGCCTTGGGACCAATATTGATTCCAAGATGGAAGCTGAGGGTTTAAAATAAACAAATAAGTATTACAAACAAAAAAAAAAAACTAACAACTATAGCTCATAGAAGTAAATATAGAATTAAATAAATGATAATACAGTTTTAGTTGAACGATTCAGGTTGCTTTAGCGAATAGTAACTTTCTGACTTCTTTTGGATAGAGCTGGTTAGAAATCACTCTGAAATAAGGTTTCTTTAGCAGCCTTTTTTCTAGGCCAAACTCTTTTCACTGTGTGATGTTGATATTAGCAGCATTATTCAATTCAAAAGTATACATTAAGCATGTGCTATGTTCAAAAAGGACAGTGCTAAATACAGAGTCATATAAAAGGTAAATAAGACATAATTGATGCTAAGTATAATAGAAGTTGCAGTCTAATAGAGTTGAGAAATTTTTACTCAAGAAGCTTGGGCTACTTTTCATATCTTTTGGCTATACACTAGACTCAGTCTGCTAACAATGGTGGCAGGGCTTGTATCCTGCATATAAATAAAGAATAGTTTAGAATTGGTGGGTCTTCAAGGACTAGTTGAAATGCCAGTTTGATTAAGCATTTTTTGGTACCACTAATCAAATGTAATTTTTTCCCCTGAATTTCTAAAACACTTTATATTTCTCATAGCACTTACCCTATACCACCTGGCATTATAATAATTTTTGTACATGTTTTATCCTCTCTTCATCTTAGTTAGATTGGTAATATTCTTAGTTATCACCCAAAGTACCTAGCATGAGTCAGTAAATGTTAGTTGTTGAATGAATGAATGAATGAAACTGTTTCCAGAAACCAGTGAGCCTGGTGACATTTTTTCCATGAATTGGTTTTAGAAGATAATTTTTGTTATTGATTTATTAAAATATAACATCATTAGAAATATTTTATACCCATGAATTAGATTACAAATCAAAATTTTAAACTAGCAAAGAAAACTATTGTTCATAAATCATTCATTAATGAAAATATAACTTGATAGATAGGATTCAATAATGATATTTAATCTTTTGTGTTGTTGTTGTTCCAAATGGGAAAGATTTGATGGATGGTCAGGAGAATGAAGAGTCAGTGACAAATCAAGCATTTTCAGAGGATATTATACGTAAGTGATCATTTTAAATCATGGGCTACGTTTTTTTTTTTTAAACCCTTGCCCTCCATCTTAGAATCAGTACTGTCTATTGGTTTCAAGGCAGAAGAACGGTAAGAGCTAGGCATTGGGAGTTAAGTGACTTGCCCAGGGCCACATTGGTAAGTACCTGAGGCCAAATTTGAACCCAGAACCTCTTATCTCTAGGCCTAGCTCTCAGTCCACTAAGCCACTTAACTGTTTCCCTGGGCTATATTTTTAAAACAACTGAAGGTCAATGATTGGTCTTGGTATCAATGTGATATCAGTCAGCATCCATCTGTTATATGCTAGGCACTATTTTAGACATTTGAAATACACATACCAAAAAAAACCATCTTTACGCTTAAGAAGCTTACGACGACATGTGCATTTATAAGTATATAGAGAATAAATACATTGTAAGGAAGAAACTAGCTTTAGGTAGAACACTGATAATTGAGCTGTATCTTGAAGAGAGAGTCTGTGAAAGTGCAGGAGAGTGGGAATGTTTTCTAGGTATGGGGTTGGCTAGTACAGAAGCATCGAGAGAGGAAATGAATACAATGTGTGAGGGGATGTAGTGAAGCCAGTACTCTTATCTATTGTACCATCTAGCTGCCAAAGTATCATAACAAGTTTGGAAAAATAGTTTAGGGCTTTAAAAACCAAACAGGTGTTTTTATTTTATCCTAGAGGTAGTAGGGCACTATTGAAGTTTATTGAATAGAGGAGTGACATAATTAGATCAGTGGTTAAGGGAAAACTTTGGCAGTTCTATGGGGGTTAAATTGGAAGAGGGAGGGATGTGGTGCAAGGGACCCAATTAGGAAGCCATCACAATCATCTAGGTGAAGAATGGAAAGGTATTGAACTAACATGATGGCTATGTGAGTAGAGGGAAGGTGTCAGCTGCAAAAAATGTTGTGAAAGTAGAAATATGATTTGGTAACTGACTCAGTGTATCAAGAAAGAGAGAAATCATGGAGAGCTCTAAGGTTATAAACAGGGAATATGGAAAAATGCTGTTATCTTTGATAGAAATAGGAAAGTTTAGTAGAGGGGTAACTTTATGAGGACAGGTAATAGATCCAGTCTTAGGCATCTGAGATGTCTCCAGGACTTACAGTTTGAATTTTAATAAGCAAGTTGTGATGTGGGATTGAAATAAAGGAGAAAGATATGGTGGATAATATAGATCTGTGAGTATTCTGCATAGAGATTATAATTAAACACATGGGAGCTGATGAGATCACCAAATGAGAGAATGTAGGGAGAGATGAGGACTCAGGGCAGAGACTTGTTCATAGTTAGGGAATATGTTATGGATGCTGAGCCAGCAAAGGAGATGGAGGAGTAGTATAGGAGTAGGATACATAGGAGGGGAGCCAGGGGAGTTTAATGTCAGGAAAGCAGAGAGGGGATATTACTTGTGAGTAGTGGGAAGTCAACACTCAAATGCAATAGATCAGTTTAGATGCATGAGAATTGAGAAAATATTATCAGATTTGGCAACTAAGACATAATTTGGAGAGAGGCAAGTTTGGGCAGAGATAAGTTTCAGTTGAGTGAAGTTTTTGGTTATTGTCTAAAAAGTTTTTTTGAGGGGTTGATAGAGATTATAAAAGGTGGGGATAAACTAAAAGGCAGTTAATATGAAAAAGACACAAGGGTTTTAGTGGGTTTTTGGCTCAGTATGAATTCCCAATGTGATGTGGAAGCCAAGAAAACTCATGCAATCTTATTCTCTATTAAGAGAGTCTGAGTGTTGAAGAATGAGACAACACACATATAGTATTGTGCTAGACCATATGTCAGACCACAACTAGCATTTGGATTTCAGTTCTCAAGTAACACATTTTAGGATAAATGTTGAACAGCCTAAAAGTGTTCAGAGAGGAATAGCCATAATTGGGAAAGGGCCTCATATTCATCCAGTTCAATCTAAAAGCCTTTATTCTTGTCTTTTTGCCTCACATCTCTCCTTTCCATGCTATAAACCACATGGCTGCTGAAATGGTTTTCTGAGTTGTCTGAACATGTCACTCCTACTCAGTAAACTAAATAAACTGTTGATTTTCTATTGCATTTGTGATCATATATTATTTCATTTTTGTTTCATTTAAAATTTTTGTATTTTGTAATGTATATGATAATCTAGTGGTGAGTATAATTTATATACATATAATTGGGGGTTGTGCTCAGAAACTTTAGTTCTCTTGAATAAGTATTATTTCATAATTTCATTCTTTTAATATTTTGTTTTTAGTAATGTATATAATAATAGAGTAGTACATATAATTTATAAATAAATATACACATATGGAGGGAGGTTTGTACTCTGAAACTATTAATAGGTGTCTATAATGAAAAAAGTTTGGAAGTCATTGCTTTAATTTGTATAAAGGTTCTATACAGAGATAAGAAATGGTCTTATATAAATAATTTTTTCTCTACAGCTGAAGAAAAGGTTACTTGCACCATACCTGAGGGAGTGCCAATTGATATTACTGTTAAATTAATGGTGTGTTTAGTTCACCTTAATATCCTTGATCCTCTTGATGTAAGTAAAAAGAGTTATCCTAAATAGCTTATTTTTTGACAGTTTGTCTATTTGCCAGAAATCATAACTTGAATCTAGACTATTTACATTTATATAATGCCAGAAATTTGTCCAATCTGCAATAAAACAACTGAGGTAGAGCTCTAAGCCAATAACTCTGTATTAGAGGGACCTGACCCCTTTTAACAAATAGAATCTCAGGTCTTCCTCAAGGTCTGAGACCCCCCACCTTACTCAGAGTACAGATTTCATTCCTTTCAGTGCCCAGTTCCATTCTTATATGCCTGATCAGTCTAGGCATCAGCATGTTATCTCATTGACGGATTCCAAACTCTTGTTACACCCCTTGGTCATGTTGCTACCAAACAATAAGGTGGGCATATAACGACCAGCCCATCTACAGCCCATCCTCAAGACACTCACTCTTAGCACCTAAATCGATATGATTTGTTATTAGGTCACAGCTCTTGTCCAGGGTCATGAGGAAGTGATACAGGGTGGAGAGGTTCTTAATATATCTTGGGTCTTTTCACTGAAGCTTGTGATATTTGAGTGGAGGCCCATTTCAAGCTATGCTAACAAGTTAAAGTTGAACATAAAAGCTTAACGTGAAAGACTTTTATTATAGGAAAGAACCTATTCAACTATAGCCTACACCATTGATGACAAACCTTTTAGAGATGGATTGCCAGGCCTCACCCCAACCCCCCCCCCATCCCCCCAGACTAAGTGCTGTGTCCTGCCCCATCACCCCACACGGGAGGGAGAAAGTACTCCCATTGGGCTGGTAAGCAAAGGGGTTAGTGAAGTGAAAAAATGTTGTCAGGCATGGTGGGGAGCAGGAGGGGAGCAGCTCCACCTGAGTCCCTTTGCCTTTCTAATAATGAATACCGGGAAGTGGGGTGACTGCATGCCCACAGAAAGCGTTTTGCATGCTCTCTTTGGCACTCAGGTCATAGGTTTGCCATCACTGGCGTACACCTGCTTGCTTTTGATTATTGTCTTTTAATAATTAACTAATCACCAACTCTATGGAATCACATTAAACTAGATGGTACTGATTAGAACTTATCACTGGGGTAAAATTACTGATTTAAGATGGGCCCAGGGTCGGTTAAAATAGGGTAGGGGTCAAATTATTTCTCACATTTCTTTATAACAAAGGAATTTATTATATATATGTATGTATATATATTATGATTTCTACCTAAATTCTCATAATTTCTGCATGAAATGGAATTAATTTTTCCTTTAAACATGAGAATAAATTTGATTAGAATTCTAAATTAGACTCTTTAAAAGATGCTTGGAGTATATTTGGGTACATGTTGAAACATTCTTAATTATGTATTCTGTATCTTCCATATAGTACAATTCACTAGTTAATTTCTCTAGATAGAAGTGATGAGACCTGTTCTATGACCTTCCCCAATTAAATTTTGAAACTCATATTAAATATCATTATTCAAGTCTTTCTTGACAACATTGGTTTTTGAGATAAATTAAAATGTATATTTACTGAATTTATATCTGCCTTTTCAATGTGAAACTGAAGCCTTCATTTTGTGTGATGACAGTCTCTCCTGACTACACTAGTGGAACAGAATCCAGAAGATATGGGAGATTTGTACCTTGATGTCGCTGAAGCTTTTCTTGATGTTGGAGAATATAATTCTGCACTCCCTCTTCTCACTGCATTAGTCTGCTCAGAAAGATATAACCTAGCAGTAGTCTGGCTTCGGCATGCAGGTAAAAATCTAGATAGTCTTATATATATATATATTTTTTTTAATTTTAAACCCTTAACTTCTGTGTATTGACTTATAGGTGGAAGAGTGGTAAGGGTAGGCAATGGGGGTCAAGTGACTTGCCCAGGATCACACAGCTGGGAAGTGTCTGAGGCCGGATTTGAACCTAGGACCTCCTGTCTCTAGGCCTGGCTCTCAATCCACTGAGCTACCCAGCTGCCCAGTCTTACATTTTTGAAGGGTGGTTTCCTTTGAAGATATTAATAAATATTTGAAACACCTACATTTAAAAAACCCCACCAACTCTATTATTATATTTTATATAATCATATATTTCATATATTATACATCATATAATTACATATCTATATTATAGTTTTCAGCAAGTCATTAATGTAAGTTGCTTTAATGTAGAGAACAAATTATTTCTTTAATTTGCGGCAGACACAGGCTGGAACTTAATTTACTATATGACATACTGGTCTAAGGGTTAATATATTCACCTATGTCCTATCTTTTATTGGATCATTGATTAAAGCAGTAAAAGGCCTTCCATCATCTGATCCATTCTGAACATTTTACAGATGTCAATAATGGCATGTAGATAATAAGTACAAAGCTAAGATTTAAACACAGAGCCTAATTCCAAATCCAGAGCTTTTTCTACTTTACTTCTTTGGAGGCCACAGAATTACTTAGAGTATATATATTTACAAGTATCTAGGGAAAATATACCTCTGTATACTTGAACCTTTATATTTTTATTCTAAAAATCAATTTGTATGATATTTATTTAATTCAGAAAATGACTAATAACTTAGCTTGTTTAATGCTTCATTCTCCAAAAAGTAAGAAAGATAAAGTTATTATCACCTCCATTTTAAAGATGAAGAAACTGAAATTGAGTTGCAACTTGCCCAAGGGTTTATAGCCAGAAAGTGGTGAAATTGGAACCTAAGATTACTGATGTAGTATTGGAAGGGATCTTAGATGCCATGTAATCCATAATCCATGAATTATGTATTTCCTATGTTTTGTTTTGATAGATTTGATCCATTTGCCAGTTGAGATTTTTTTGATAATTACTCTTATGTAGCAAGTTTATTATTATTCTCAACATCATGTCATCTCTGAATTTGATTAGCATGTATTGAACAGCAGAGGTTCATGTACCTTCACTACAGATCTCATTATTAATTGATAACAAACCACGCATGACAATTTTTCTTTTATCTTTCTATCTTATTCAGAAACAATATGAGAATCTTTGTCACATACTTTGCTGTAATCCAGGATTAGAGTTGTACAAGGTGGACACACTATGGGATACTATCAATCAAATCAACAAGTTTATGAATGCCTACTGTGTACTACAGGTAGCTAAGTGCCTGACCAGGAGTCAGGAAGAACTGAGTTCAAATATGGCCTCATATTTATTAGCTGTGTGACCTTGGGTAAGGTCACTTAGCCTTTTTTGCCACCATTTCCTCTACTATAAAATGAGATCACTTCATCTTTTTTTGCCTCAATTTCCTCTACTGTAAAATAAGCTGGAGGAGGAAAGAGAAAACCACTCTACTATCTTTGCCAAGAAAACCTCAAATGGGGTCACAAAGAATCATACACAACAAAAAAAGACTGAACAGCAACATGTTCTAGGCATTATGCTAGGTACTGGGCATATAATGACAAAAATTCTTCCCTCTTGATACTTTCATTCTGTTGGGGGAAATGATGTACCTGGATAAGTATGTACTGCTGTAGTTTTGGTAGTACTTGTGGTTGCTACTGGTTGGATCATTCAGTCAAAGCTTTATTTAGAAGGTGAGAATTAAAATTAATGTTGAAGGAACTTAAACGATTTGGAGAAATGAAGGTGAGGAGGAAGATCACATAAGCATAAGGGATAGTCAACACAAAGTCAAAGAAGTGGGTGGAGTGACTTGTTTGAAGAATAGCCAGAAGACAGGTTTGGAAGGAAAGAAAGGTATAATAAGGTTAGAAAGTTAACTTCTTGCCAGGTTGTGTAGGGCTTTTATGCCAATTAATATCTTGTCCTAGAGGCAATAGGGAGCCTTTGGAATTAATGATTAGAGAAATGACTATCAGATCTGTACTTCATACTTATGGCATTCTTCTAACTTTAAAGTTTAATAACTATAATAAAAAATAAATTGAGATTAGTCTGACACGATCTGATATGATTAAGCCAGGCTGGGTTCTTGTAACACTGCTTCCTTTCCTAACCATCCATTTTCTAATATATTATAGAATTTCTCCTGGAATAGAAATCCAAAATCACTGGTCAATAGGTTATAGATTTCATTTTCTTTCTCTCTCTTTTCCCTCCCAAATTGGAACATATGATTACCTTCTTCATTTCATAGTGATTTAGCAATCAAATCTGACTAGTTCTTTTAATGTAGTCATTTTTGAGATGTAGGAATTTTTGCCTGGTGACTTGAATTCATTTAGGGCAGCTCAATGCTATCTTATAATTTCCTCTTTTTACATCCAACTTAATTTTTTCTGTTGTTCTATCATTTTTGACCTCAAGATCATGACCTTGGTAAAGAAAACTGATGCAGAATAATAATTTTTTAACGTCCCACCCATTTTGAACTGTAGTTACATTCCTTCTTTGAATATTCATTTCAAATCATTTAAATATTTTGATTATTTGCATTAAGTGCAGATCAATATGTCATTTCCCTAATGATTATTAGTTTTATTTATAACAATTTATAACAATAATTGACTAAATAAAACTTCATGATGTTAAAATTTCTTTCTCAATCTGTACTTAATTATGATTTTTTTTCTTTTTAAACAGAAAACAACTTTTCTTTGATGAATATAACATTTTGGGTGAGGGATAAGTTGAGGAATCTATTCTAGTAGTAGTACTAAGAACTGTTAAAATTTTATATTTTACAATGTAAAAGTATAGCCTTTCTCTTTTAACTTTGTTTTTTATGTTTCCATAGAATGTTTAAAGGCCTTAGGTTACATGGAACGTGCTGCAGAAAGCTATGGCAAAGTGGTTGACCTGGCTCCACTACATTTGGATGCAAGAATTTCCCTCTCTACTCTTCAACAGCAGCTGGGTCGTCCTGAAAAAGCTCTGGAGGCCCTGGAACCAATGTATGATCCAGATACTCTGGCACAAGATGCAAATGCAGCACAGCAGGTCAGTTGTGCATCATACTTTCTGGATTACCTTGTTTTAATAATAATACTTAGTATTAATCCCTTTCTAACTCTCCCAACCCCTGACACCCCATACTGTTGAAGTTAAATAATAATTTATTTTGTATCTTAAGAAAGAACATAAACGAAGCATATGTGATTTTTAAAAAACCTTTCTTTTTTGTCTTAGTATCAATTCTAAGACAAAAGAACAGCAATGGCTAGGCAGTTGGGGTTAAGTGACTTGACCAGGTTCACACTGTTAGGAAGAACCTGAGGTCAGATTTGAACCCAGGTCCTCCTGACCCCACTCCTATCACTCTATCCACTGTACTACCTAGTTGCCCTTGAGGCATATGTAATTTATACTAAAGTATACTGTAAATGAATCTATGATTCTATTGGATTAATACTCTATCTACCAGTTTCTCCTCAGACTGCTGCATGATTTGAGACAAAAAAGAAATTATCATCTGGTGGCTATCTGGTCATGAGCCTCTCTGAATTTCACTTTTTTTCTTTGAAAATCACCAGTCTTTGAATTTTTCTAGCTTATAGGGGCAACTTTTTCTTCTGGATTAGCATGAGAAGAAATACAGGTAATTTAAAAAAAGAAAGAGAATACCTAAATTAACCTCAGTGGAAGGATGTGTGCTTTATTAATATTACTAAAAGCTGGGGCAGGAGGTAGAGACCTGAAAAAAGTAGAAAAGACAGGAAATATTAAGTTATGGAGTAATTTTCAAGCATAAAGGATGAATTTCACATCAGAATCTTTCCCCATAGCCATGAATTCTCTGACCTTCCTAATTTTATGAATATTTCTTTCAGTATGTCACTTATCTGAATCATTATTAACTTGAAAACACAACATTGGTGACAAAGTTGTAAAAAAGATTACTTAAGCAGATGTTTGTATGATAGGATAGATACGGAGTTGATCGCTGTGTTAGACCTAGAAGGTTTACCTCCATGCCATAATGAAGCATATTCAAGAATATATTTTATATCCGTATATAAAAAAAGGCAATGTAATTTAAATTCAGAAGTTAGACTTGAATACATTAAATTTAGTATATTCTTGGAAAATGAAATTAAAGCTTAGATTTAAACTATTTATCTGTATTCAATTATATCTCAATGAAAACAGTTCCCAGAATATTTGTTATGATTTATTGATTATTCTAATGGAGGGCATCACACAAAACAACCATGCATATATATGACATGTAGTGTTCCTGGAATATGATCTCAGAGGGAAGAGAGTGAGGAGATTGGGAAAGAACTCCGATAGAAGGTGGGATTTGAGCTGAATCTTAAAAACCTGCAATTTATGAACCAAACATTTTAAATGTAAGTTTTAAAATTGATTTCCTTCATTTGCAAATGGAGGGTCATCAAACTCTTATTTTCTTATTTACTTAGGAACTGAAGTTACTACTGCATCGTTCTACACTGCTGTACTCACAAGGCAAAATGTATGGATATGTGGATACCTTGCTTACCATGTTAGCAATGCTTTTAAAAGTAAGTAATCAAAAGGATGGAAAGTATAGAGAAGCAGATTAAAAAAAATTTTTTTTCTCAATTACATGTCATAACAAATTTTCAAACAAGTTTTTCTAAGTTATATGATTGAACTTATCTCCCTCCCTCCCTTCCCTTCACCCTGCTCGTGCTGGCAGGCAATTCAATCTGGGTTATATACATATAATCATGTAAAACATACTTCCATATTGTTCATTTTTGTAAGTGAGTAGTAATCTTATAAAACCAAAACCCCAAAACATAAACCCAAATAAACAAGTGAAAAATTATATGCATTCATCTGCATTCTGACTCCAACATTTCTCTCTCTGGAGATGGATAGCACTTTTTGTCATAAGTCCCTCAGAGACTTATGAGAAAGAATGCTATTCACATTGAGAGAAAGAATTGTGGGAGTAGAAACATAGAAGAAAAACATGACATCACTTATTTATATGGGTATATGATTTAGAGTTTTGGTTTTTAAAGATTGCTCTGTTGCAAAAATGAATAATATGGAAATAGGTATCAAGTGATAACATTTATATAACCCAGTGGAATTGCTCAGCTTCAGGAGGAGGCAGGGAAGAGGGGAAGAGAAAGAAAATGAATCATGTAAACATGGAAAAATATTTTAAAAATTAAAATTTAAAAAACTCCTGCTCAATTGTTTAAAAAAAGTTTCTCAGAATTGCCCTGGATCTTTGTATTGCCGATAATAGCCAAGTCTATCATAGTTGATCATTCTACAATATTGCTGTTACTTTGTAGATATTTTCCTGGTATTGCTTATTTCACTCTGCATCAGTCTATGGAGGTCTTTTAGGGAAGCAGATTTTGACTCAATAGGATGAATGAATTTAAAAAATATTTAGGTGTTAATTCTGCCAGGCTTAGGATACAAGTACCAAAAGAGTTGTCAAAAGACAGCCCTTGCTCTCCAGGATCTTATGCTTTAAAGACAATACATCAAGGAATCATGGCCAAATCAAGGGTGTTTCATCTGTCAGGTTACAAAAATGGTGAGTGGAATAAGTCAGTCAATAAGCATTTTATTAAGTGCTTGCTATGTGCCAGACACTATGCAAATGCATAAGGGATACACAAAAAGGTAAAATATAGTCCTTGTCCTCAAAAAGTTCACAGTCTAATAGAGGAGGTGACATGAAAACAACTGTGTGCAAACAAGCTGTATATAAATTGAAGATAACAAGAAAGGCACTAGAATTAAAAGGGATCAGGAAAGGCTTTTCATAAGATGAGTTGAGATTCTAGATGGGACTTTAAAGAAGCCAGGGAAGCCAGGAGGCAGAGATGAGATTGGAGAGAATTCCAGGCATGGGAAACAGCCAAGGAAAATGCATGGAGTCAAGAGATGAGTGTCTTTTGTAAGGAACAACAAGGAGGACATTGTCATATCAGTACTGGGGAGTAAATAAGGTGTAAGAAGACTGCAAAGGTAGATGGGGGCCAGGTTGTAAAGGGATTGGAATACCAAAGAAAGGGGGGAGGGAATACATATATATGTGTGTATATACATATATATGTGTGTATATACATATATATGTGTGTATATATATATATATATATATATATGTATATTTTTTTTAAACCTTTATCTTCTGTCTTAGAATCAAGACTGTATATTAGTTCCAAGGCAAAAGAGTGGTTAAGGATTAAGTGACTTGTCCAACACACAATTAGATAGTGTCTGAGGCCAGATTTGAATCTGGGGCCTCCCATATCCAGCCCTGGTTCTCAATTCACTGAACCACCCAGCTGTCCCTGAGGAATTTATATTTGACCCTATAGGTGATAGATATCCACTGGATTTTATTGCATATAGTATGACATGGTCACATAGGTATTTTGACAGCTGAGTGGAGAATAGATTGGAGGGAGGAGAAAATTGAGGCAGGGAGAACTTATATAACATTATTGCAACAGTTTAAGCATGAGTCTATTGTAATGTCAGAGAAAAGAAAGGATCATAAGCCAGAAATGTTGTGAAAGTAGAGTTGCAGCCCATGGCAACAGGGTGCAGGTGGGAGACCTGGGTACTGTGAAGACAGTGGTGCCTTTGGCATGAATAGGTAAGTTTGGAAGGGGGAGAATTTGAAGGGAAAGTTAATGTGTTCAGTTTTGAGCATGTTTAATTTATTATGTCTACAATATACCCAATTTGAGATTATCTAATAGACAGATGGGCATGAGTCTGAAAGTCAGGGCTAGATAGATATGAGAATCATCAGTATAGACATGATAATTCCATGGGAACTAACGAGACCACCAATAGAATAGTATAGAGAGAGAAGAGAAGACCCAGAGCAGAGCCCTGGGAGACACAGAGAATAGGCATTACCTGTATGGAGATCTGGAGAAAGAATACTCAGACAGGTAGAAGTACCAGGATAGAGCAGGGTTATGGACACATAAGGAAGGAAAAGATTATTAAGGAAAAGATGGTAATTTGAAAGTGTTAAGGGCTTTAGGTAGATCAGTGATCTCTAACCTATTGCAGGAGTTATATTCCAGACACCCCCGCAATAGGTGAAAATCCGCAAAGTAGCCGGAGATCAAGCAGATTGATGCTATAGTCACTGAGCCAGTCAGTGCCCAGGATATAGAACACAGCACTGATGAGGGGCACCCATGGGTCTCCATCTGTTGGTTAGGAGTTAGTTTAACTCCTACCCCAGCAAAGTCATCTCTGTCTCAAGTCAGCTTGGCTTTCCTGAGGGGACAGAAGGGGTGGCCTGAGGCCAAAGGGATGGAGCCGGCTGGCCGTCTAGCATGAAAGGACTATCATGGCAGCCGAGCCTCTTCAGCTCCTGGCTAGCTAGGGCCCCTCTGTCCCTGGGCCCCACTTCTAGGGGCCTTGCCCAGCATCCCCAGTATCCTTGGAAGTGTCCTGTCAATGTTGTGGTGTGTTTTCGAGAACTCATTGGCTTCTTGCTCCTGCCACCCTGCTCTGGCCTGTTCTTCTCTTCTTTCAGTGTGACTCCCCTGTGTACTAGGCCCTGTCCCCTCTGGCTTCTCTGCTCGCAACACTCCTGCCCACCCACATTTCAGCCTAGTCCTGCCTCTCCCAGGCTCCCACCCCAGCACCTGTTCCATCCCCCTCTTCTCCCTCTGTAGGCAGTCTCCCAGATCGGGTGAGCCCCTGCTAGGATCCCTCCACCCTTTGTTCTTGCCCGTGCCCGGCTGTGTGTGCATGGGCCTCATTCCTCCTCATGCAAACACACTTCTGAGCCCTAGCTTCCCGCTCTCCCACCCCAAAAATGGAGGATTGAACTCCAGGTGCTAGGGCTACAGGCCTCGGTCCTCCCGTCAGTGTTCTGTCCACTGAGACCACCTTCCTGCCTCTGAGCTCATCCCCATCCCAGAGGTTTGTATAAAAAGGCATTTGCCCTCTGGTGCTTCTGGGTCCTGTTACTTAGTCCTGCCGTCCAGAACACCTTGCCTGGGCTCAGCTGCTCTCTTGGTTGGGCTTTGGATAGAGAGGGAGTTGCTGTTGGATTTTTCATTCAATAAACTGGTGGTTTCTTACCAGGAAAAAACAAATTCCACAATATAGCAAAAACTCCATGATACAGAATTAGATTAAAAACAAAAACAATGAAGCCATGATAAGTGAATCGTGATATAGTGGGGGACGATTGTACTGAGAATAGACTGGAAGGAGATAATTAGTAATTTTGGAGAGAGTAGTTTTGATTGAATGATGAGGTAAAATAGACTTTAGAAAGGTAAGAAAAGGGTAAAAAGAAAAGAAGTGGAGGTACTTATTACAGATGGTCTTCTCAAAGAGTCTAGCTACAAAAGGTAGAAAGATGGGGGAATGGGTAGATCAAATGAGAGTTGTTGAGAATTGGGGAGAAATGAGCTTATTTGTAGGCTGTCGGTAAGGAGAGTTTTGAAGGATAAATGAGAGAGTGGGAATGATAGAGGTGGTAATATAAATCTACTAGAGAAGACATGCCTTTTCCAGGAATGGTAGTGTTAATTTGATTTTTATTTTCCAGAGCAAGAAGTAGAGAAGAGGTGGGATATAACAGTACAGGAAGATGGCTAGAGTACAATGTACCGGATCTGGGACATGTTAGATATGGTGGTCTATTACCAATAAAGACATGACCCATTTCAGGAAGAGTCCAAGTTGTGGTGGAGGGTAGAGTTGTGACTGTGGTAATGGAAGAACTTAGTAATTAGAGTTATTTAAAAATAGAATGAATGCCTTGTGAGGTAGTGAGTTTGTTTACTAGAGGAATCAGGGTTTTAGAATTGATAAGGATTTTCAGATTGTATGGAACAACCCTCTTGTTTTGTAGATGAAGAAACTAAGGCCCAGAGAAGGCTACATAAGTGCTAAGATCCAGAATTCAAACCATGGTCTTAGGACTCTAAAACAATGTTCTTTCCATATTCTAAATAGTAAATATGTAAAATATATTTTAAAATGTTAAGAAATTAATAATAAATGTAGTAAATCTATCCATATTGGCAGACCCAATTCAATAAATTTTTGTTAGTACATAGAAAAATCAGAATGGTGTTAGGCACTTAATCCCATAAATGATTTTAATACCATCAATTATTAGCCCCATAAAACCTTATAGATCCACCTTCCCTACTGCCTTAGGAGCCTGAACCACATAACATAAATTAATATTCTTTTCTGTCCTGAAATCAGATCACGATCTAGATTGTGTAGGGATTGTTCATAGAAGTAGAAGCTCTTTATTTGTTTCTGTAGTAGTAAAGCCAGTTGCAGTTTTGATGCTGGCTTGTTTTTAAAGTATAAAACTCCTTTTTTTATACTTAGATAGGTTAAGCTCTGATGTGATAAAAAAAAAAACAAAAAAAACCTCAAGTTGTTTGTTACCTTTAATTTTAGGTAGCAATGAATAGAGCCCAGGTGTGTTTGATATCCAGTTCCAAGTCTGGAGAAAGACATCTGTACCTTATTAAAGTATCAAGGGACAAGATATCAGACAACAATGACCAAGAGACAGCAAACTGTGATGCAAAAGGTAATTAATTTCATTTGTTCATGTAACTTTTCTAAAATAAAAAATTTTCATGTGTTTAGAATCTGGCATGAGTCTGCATAATTGCTATAATAAAATAATTTCCTTTTTTTTTTAATAAGAAGTCAATTTGGAGAAAGTCATTTGTAGTCATTCTAAGTATAAATTCATTTGGAGAAGTGTCTCCCCCCAGTATACAATACATATATTTACTTATATTTTTCTATAATATATTTATGTTTTCTGATGGAATTTAAGATGTTTGACGGCAGAGACTATTTAGTTTTTGTCTTTTTGTTCCTGGAGTCTAGTATGGTCTTTGGTACATAGTAGACACTTAATAAAATGGTTATTGATTGACCCGGGGCTTTGGTACATTTGGTACCTTTAGGTTTGCCTTGAAACATGACTTTTCTTATTAATATTTTTTCTTTTATTAATCCTAATAATTTTTTTTATTAATTTTTAAATTAATCCATTAAATCCTCTATTAATCCCATTTTTCTCTTGGAAAGAGTATCCTAAACTGATTTATAATGCTATCATTTTAGCCATATTTGCTGTACTCACAAGTGTCCTGACAAAAGATGACTGGTGGAACCTGCTATTGAAGGCTATCTATTCCTTGTGTGACCTCTCCCGATTTCAAGAGGCTGAGCTCTTGGTGGATTCTTCACTGGAGTATTACTCATTTTATGATGATAGGCAGAAACGCAAAGAGCTTGAATACTTTGGTCTTTCAGCTGCGATTCTTGACAAAAACTTCAGAAAAGCATACAACTACATCAGGTGAGGTCCCACTGCAAATATTTATAGTCTTTGTTGTTCAAAATTGCTTGCTTCTTTTGCTCCTACTTTCATTGCTTATGGGCAGCTAACAGCACAGTGGATTAGCTCATTAGGGCTGGAGTTAGGAAGACTTGAGTTCAAATTCGGACTCTGTCACAATAAATCTGTGCTAATGAGAGACCGAGGCACAAAATGTCTAAGCTTATGTATTTATTGGAAAGACTAGTGATTATCAGTAATAGGGGTCAGCAGTCTCCCAGTAACCAGAGACCCTTTACATAGTTAGAATAGCTGCTTTTTAAATACAATTTAGTGGTTATGTAAGATCCAGAAACGCCCCCCAAACTAAGATTGTGATTAGTTCTTTTTTACACTACCTGATCATGAGTCTTCACCCATCATGGTGACCAGAAAACACAAATTAGGCCAACATCCTTTTTCTCTCCCAGATCAGGGGACTTTCTAGAGTTCATGGTCTATAGAATGAGCCTTCCTTCCCGTTGGCACATTCTCCAGAGGTCTCTTAACTACCACTCTCTGTCCTGCAGAATCCAGCACTAAGAAAAGCCTTATGGCCAGGTTGAATCATCCTTCAACTGTCTTTCTTATCTCTCTCAATTGGCATCTTGTTTTGCTCTCTTATTAAGGGTTGGCGTTAGATCTATACAAAAATACTCTAAGCTTGGTTACTATGACAAAGCGTGATGTTTATAATAGTTAATGTTTTGAAGAACAGAGCTCTTAATTATGAATCAGTAATCAGTTTCATAGACAGTGACTGGCTGTATGACCCTGGGCAAGTCATTTAACCTTCAGCCTCAGTTTCCTTATCTATAAAATGAGGATAATAGCATTTATATCCCAAGATTGTGTGAGGATCAAATGAGATAATATTTGTAAAAAATGCTTAGACCAGTGCCTGACACATAGTGAACACTACATAAATGCTAGCTTTTGTCAATATCATCTTCATCATCATCATCATTCATCATTATTATTACTTACCTTCCAGGATTGTTGTGAGAATCAAATAAGGTAATAGCTGTAAAACCCTTAGCACAATGCCTGGCAAATAGCAAGCACTATATATATGTTAGCTGCTATTACTGTTTTACCTTTATTTGTGGATTGGCAAGGGATAAAAGGTAACTAAACTTAAACGAGTTTGTTTTGTTTCTTTGCATTGAAGTTTATGTTTATTTGAAAGGTACTCTCGTTGTTGTAGAAAAATTAATTCCTATGTCATTCTCTAGGAAAGAGCTTTCACTGAAAATATTTTGCTCAAAAGTTTTCAATAACCTGCTTTTCCTGATGGTGATATTTATAGTATTGCATTGTGAATATACTACTGACTGTAGTAATTGATTGGACAGCAATTAATTGATTGTACAGCAGAAGGATGATTGTGTTGTGTTTTTTTTTTAAGTTATTGCTTACTTTCCTTTTTTTGCTTTAATTTTAGGATTATGCTCATGGAAAATGTGAATAAACCTCAGCTGTGGAACATCTTTAATCAAGTTACTATGCATTCCCAAGATGTACGACACCATCGTTTTTGTCTTAGATTAATGCTCAAAAACCCAGATAATCATGCTCTGTGTGTCTTAAATGGACACAATGCATTTGTATCTGGTAGTTTCAAGCATGCTCTTGGTAAGTGAATGTTAGCATTCAAATGAAATTAAAATATCTAGTTCATATCTAAGAGGGAAAATATTTTCATTTCGTATAAATTGTTGTGGATAAAAGACATTTGTGATTCTAGTTCTGATTTGTAGGCATATAAATGGTTTAGCATTTTAAAAAATCAAAATAATTTTAGTCCTGCTGTGCTTTGAAAAAATGTACAATTATGTGGCAATATAGAGAATTGTCATTAAAAATAGTATTATTTTATCAAAAATTAAAGCTGATTAATTGTTCTTAAGCCTTTGCATTATGGCTTCCAACTTCATTACTCAACTGAAACTGCTTTCTCTAAGATAATAACAGTCTTTTAATGTTAAATCCTATGACTTTTTCTGTAATCCTCATTCTTCTTTACAATTTTTGATAGTGCCAGTCTTCCCTCTTTCTGGACATTTTTTCCCTTTGACTTCTGTGACTTTGCTTCTTGATTTTCTTCTATCTCTTTAAATGTTCCTTCCCAAACTCATTCCTTGGGTTATCATCATGATCACATTCACTGAAATATAGGATGTCTACAACATTTCTCTCAGTAACTTCTTCAATTCTCATGGGTTTAGCTGTTATTTCTATGCAGATGACTATATAACTAGCCTTGTTCTCCCCTGTGAATTCTAGTTTTTTCTTGCTAACTGCCTTCCGGACCTTTCCACTTGGATGTCCTGATGACAGATCAAATACGTCATAGCCCAGATAGAATGCATCACCTTCCCCCACACTCAAACTTCACTCTCTCTTAAGGACATTTATCTAATCATCCAGGTTGCTAACATGAGAATCATTCTTGACCCTTACTTTCCCCTTACACTAGATCCAGTTTATTGTTATCCAGATCTCATCTATTCCTACTTGATAGTATATCTTGCCTTCATCCTTTTCCTACTTTCTTTTCACATGATTGCCAGTCTAATTTAGGATGACAACCCCTAGTGAACTCCACTCCCTGGAGTCCCCCAATATTAGTATTGTATATCTTTTTAAATCACTTGGAATCTACTCATCTGTGTAATGTGTGTATTACACAGAGAGTAGTAATAGTAATCTACTAATCTGTGCATGTTGTATCTCCCACTAGATTCCTGGAAGTCAGGAACTTTTGATTTATTGTCTCTGTCTCCCTAGCACCTAGCAGAGACTTTTTTTTTTTAAACCCTTGTACTTCGGTGTATTGTCTCATAGGTGGAAGAGTGGTAAGGGTGGGCAATGGGGGTCAAGTGACTTGCCCAGGGTCACACAGCTGGGAAGTGGCTGAGGCCGGGTTTGAACCTAGGACCTCCTGTCTCTAGGCCTGGCTCTCACTCCACTGAGCTACCCAGCTGCCCCCCAGAGACTTTTAATACATGTTTTTTGAATTAAATTTGTGAAAATATTTCTCATGAGGCCATTTCAAATCATGCTTTTTTTTTTTTTAGGTCAATATGTACAGGCTTTTCGCACCCATCCAGATGAACCTCTCTATAGCCTCTGTATAGGATTAACATTTATTCACATGGCTTCTCAGAAGTATGTGTTAAGAAGACATGCCCTGATTGTACAGGTAATTCCTTTGATTTCTTTTTATTTGGATTTTTAGATCTTTAGATGCCTCTGACATTCACTGTGTGCTCCTGAGCAAGTAATATAACCTTTGTGAGCCTTATTGTGTTCATATGTAAAAATGGGAATAATAATATTTCTACCAGTTTTTATCTCATAAGGTTGTTGGATTCTGTTCACATATGGATTCTTTTAGCATATATAATTATACATAATTTGCATATGGATTCTTTTTATTATATAAAAATATAGCTAATTTCTATTCTGTCCGATATAATACCTCTTTAATTGTAACTTATGTGAATACTGCAATATTTATTAATATTGATATTTTGAGGAGAATGTTTTAACAATTTCCTAACATTACATTTGGAAATATAATTAATTGTATTTCATATTTGGATTTTCAAGTTATTATTATTTTATGCTAAGAAAAGATATCTTTTACATTATCCATTTATGTGGAATAGTTGCTCCTTTAATATTTTTAGCTTTATGTAAAAAGTAAATATGAAAGATGAGCGAAAGAGAAAATGCATCTGAGAAGGAAGTAAATGATTTTGTTGCATATAGTATTGTGAAAATGGGTTAGTGCATTCTCCCAAAGAATATGCTTTTCTAGTAGTCATGCTTAAGAAGCTCTTCATAGGAAGTATGACGAAGGTAGGGTCCTGAGACATCACTTACCAAGTGGGACCTATTATCACCAGACAGTTTCATGTGCTCTAATGAGTTTTCTTCTAAGAGTAGACATTTACTAGTTGGTCACTATATTCTTCTTAAGTTACTAGTTTGAAAGGTTTGCCTCAGGCTCACAATGAGCAATCTAACTTGAAGCATAGATGATTTGTTCATGGAGGTTGGAGGCTTGATTGTGTCATTTAACTCTTAATTTCATGGATTTCATTGCAACCAGCTAAAATCCAATAGAATCATTTTGGAGGCTATTTGACTGTTCTTTATAAAATGTTGCCTCTTATTTATCTTTTGAAGGGATTTTCCTTTCTCAATCGGTACCTAAGTCTCCGTGGACCTTGCCAAGAATCATTTTATAACCTAGGACGTGGCCTTCACCAACTGGGACTGATGCATATTGCTATTCATTATTACCAAAAGGCCCTTGAGCTCCCTCCACTTGCATTAGAGGTACCATGTGTTTTCATTTCAAAACAATGTCTGGTTCCATTTTTGTTTAGATAAATTTAGTCAGCCAGATTTTATGGCACACTAAGTATGACATATTATAATTTATTTCATTGAAATAAATATTGAGATAGATCCACATCAAGGTCCACATTATTCATGGACCCTTGCAGGTGAGATTTAATGATATTCAAAATTAATAAATATGTAGTCTTTAATAGAAGTGCAAGTCCTTAATATAAGTTTGTGGTGACTGTATAAGACTCTAGAGGCCTTTGGTGCCTTGAATACTATTAAAAAGCCTATTTGATTATATAAACATTTAGTGGTTAGGAGAAATCTCTTTTTTTTTTTCTCTTTTTTTATCTCTTTTTGCTTTTTCTATATAAACTTTCAAATTAATATATACATTTTTTTAGTAATGTCTGAGTTTTACTAATTTTTAAAAAGTCATTTTCTAAAACTGTATTCTCCCTTGGGTTCTTCTTCCAGGTAGCAATACCAAATGTAATGGATTTTCCATGTTTTCCCCCTTTTTTTTCCCAGGGTATTGAAAGTGACCAGTTAGATTTACGAAGAGATATTGCATATAACTTGTCGCTCATTTACCAAAGCAGTGGAAATATGGGAATGGCTCGAAAACTATTATATACCTATGGCACTATATAAGTTATCTTGGCAAGAAATTGAAATTTTTGTGCAACTGCTGTGAACCATCATTTTACTTTATGATTCAGTGTGGATGACTTGGTCACCCGTAAGGAAATTATTATTTTGGCATTATTTAACATTAGGAAGTTCTTTTTATTATAAATAAGTGCAAATGTATGTATGTTTAAAAATGTCTGATATTGCTATTTGGAGTGTAACTGTTCTCATGTGGGTTCCTGTACACATC
This sequence comes from Gracilinanus agilis, assembly GCF_016433145.1. Taxonomy (NCBI): domain Eukaryota; kingdom Metazoa; phylum Chordata; class Mammalia; order Didelphimorphia; family Didelphidae; genus Gracilinanus; species Gracilinanus agilis. The sequence continues at coordinate 216,982,172 of NC_058132.1, forward strand.
CTGGATTTTTAAACTTTTTTTCAGGCCCAATTTTAACCATCCTATAGTAAACCATGATAAAGTACTTCTCAACTGATTTTGAACCTGTACTGGGCAGTATTAAATATTGAGCCAGGACCATGTATTCGTCTGCTGTTTTTCCTGACTCCTCTTTAACGTCTGAGGTGCTATTCAAACACTTACTGTTTCTAAACATATTTTCTGAATGAAGGACTTGAGAAACCACAAGTGTATTTTTAAACATGTCTGTATCACACTGCAGTGTATATTGTGATTGTTGTCCAGGCAATTTGGTACTTTCTCTTTCACCTTTTTTGTTTTGACTCGTGGAGAAGCCAGATTTTCACATGTTCAGTAAATCAGTATTCTCTGGCTAAGGAAAGACTGTCCATAAGACAAAAATAACCAGCCGCTTTAGTCCCTTAGTGCAAAATTAATCAACAGGTTGTTTTGTTTTCTCAGTTCGATTGAATTTTTCACATTTCTGCTGCCCTTTATTGTCTTGTTAACTCTCTGTTATCAGGGTTATGGCTATTTTTTGAGGACAAATGGCACTCTGGCAAAGACTGGACCAATCCACCAAGTCTTATACTGGGGAAAGAGTAAATCATACCTGCTTTTCTTTTTGTGGCTTTGAGGAAGAACAACAAGGTGCTATTTCAAAGTCACTATAATGACCAGGGAAGCTGGGAAACTGGTTAAGGTTGAAGGCATTGGAATGTTTCATAGCTAGTACAAAAGATGAAATAAAAGGCCCAAAACCCTGACATAACTTGTGATCTTAAATATTACTTCTTGGGAAATCTTACCAATGCTTTACTGATATGTACTTAACTTTTCTAGTTTAGAAGCAGGACTTTTGTTTACTGAGTAAATGTGTCATACTTTGTAAAAAAAAATAAGTCAACTGAAATTTAATAAAACTTATTTTTTATAAAAAAAACTTAAGCTCATTTTTAATTGTTTTATTTAAAATCTGTAATATTCAATTAGAAAAGCTAATTATAGTTAATGTAGTAGGAATTAGTTTTTACATCTTGTATATGTACTACTATATTTTCACTGTGTTGGAAAACTCCAAAATCCCTTATTTAATATTTATAGCATTGATCTAAGACTATTAGTATGTAATAGTATGTTCTTCCTTTATGAAGCATCTTGTTTATTTCCTTACTCATTGATCCTTTATGTTACCTGAACCTGAAGCAGCTGTGTGATCTGTCACAAGTTTCACACTGCTCCTCACCTTGCCCTTCTAGAATGGAAAAGAGAAGGTTCATCGACACTAACCTTTTGTTATTTATTCCCAGGTCTTGTTAATGATCTGCTTCTTCCCTATATAGCAGTGGTTCCCAGACTTTTTTGGCCTACCACCCCCTTTCCAGAAAAAATATAACTTAGTGCCCCCTGGGAATTATGAAACTATTTATTGAACTCAGAATAGAATGTAATACAAAAAAAGTGTGGCCATCACCGCCTTCCTTGATTGCTGCAGCACCCACCAGGGGGCGGTAGCGCCCACTTTGGGAATCACTGCTATATAGCTTTCAATCATTCTACCTTTTTCTCCTTTGTTCTGTGTTTTCCCTATTTTAGAAATAGGGGTCCAAGATATAAAAGGTAAGGTGGGTCTTATAGCTTTGCTTGCAAAGTTCCCTAAGACTTAGATATATCTTAAATAGTGGAAGAGTGGAATTTAAAATGAGGAAAGTCTGTATTTAATACAGCTCTCTCACCACTGTTTTCAGAAACATGGAAAGGAAAAGGACTTGACTCCTTTGCTGCCTAATCTGCACCATTCTTCCAAGAGAAGTAGCTCTGTATACTTTATCATATAGAACATTTATGCAGATTCAAATTTGGCCTTACAATTCTCCGGTAAGCCAAGCAGTGTTTGGAGTTGGAGAGCTTTTATCATATCATCATTTCTCATACATGTAATATCTTTCTAATTTTGTAGTAATAATAATAATAATAAGCACTTATATAGCACTTCCAGATTTGCAAAGGATTTTACATGTATTATTTAATTTGATCAGTAGTAAATATTTCTAAAATGTTCATAGAATCCTAGAACATGTTCATAGAAACCTAGATGTGAAAGGGACATCAGAGACCCTCTAGTACAATCCCCTCATTTACAACGAAAGGAACCAAGGCCCATGGAATTGCACAGGTCATATAGGCAGTAAATTTTTGATTCAGAATTTGAATCCAAGTCCTCTGACTTCAGAGTCAGTGCTTTTTCTACTGAAAATGCTGCTCTTCCATGAAACTAACTGAACAAGTAGTTTAGGGATAGAATTAGATGTTTTCTAGTATTAGTTAAATTTTTCCTTCACTCTTAAAGATATCAGTTTATCTTTCACTTTCCAGACTAACAATTGGCTGAAATCTCAGTTCCTTTCAGCTGAAACTTCTCCCCATTAATGACATTATAAAATTAGAATCTTTCTCATTGGAAATGTTTTAATTCTAAGGCCAAAGAAAAACTGTAGTTATTGTAACAAAGATTTTTCCTATAAGCTCAGTTCTCAAATATTTTGTTATGTCTCCAAGAAATACCAATTTGTAAAGGAAGTAGTAATGTATGCTGGGAGACAGTCTGTATCCCTGAGTAATGAGACTGATTTCTGACCTAATGTCAATCCTAATGTTTTCCTTTAAAGATTTTATTTATCTTTTGACCCACTTTGAAGTAGTTTCATGCTATTATTCCACAATCTCTGGGGAAATCATCACTCTTCTTTTCATTGGAGGTTTAAGGAGGTTTTTTCATTTTCCTTCATAGTAAATGCTTTCTGACCTTTAAGCATTTTTTCCAGTTATTTTTTTCCTTCTAATTTTTTGGGCAGTCCAACCTAATCCTATCAGCATTTTTAAAGTGACTATTATGTGCCAGGCAGTGTACTAAGTGCTGAAGATATAAAATTAATAAAAAGAAACTCTGCCCTTAAGGAGTTTACAATCTAAAGGGGAGGCAGAAAGGAGAGGAATAGGGGATTCTTGGGAGTATCTTGTTTGGCAGAGCTGAAACCAGATAGAACAGCAGATGCAAAGTGCAGTGAGTGAGTCTAGTTTCTACACTATAAAAGAAGGTGTTAGGAGGAATCTGGTACTCTGCCTGGTCAGCCCTTCAATCAATCAGAGAAGAGAAGACACTGAGGGAGATGCAGTTAGTGAGGGTTTGGGTTCACTGTATGATGGTGAATTTAGAAGTACAGTAATGAACTTATTCTGGGAGGGGCATCTTGTTTTGCAGCTGGGGGTTGGGGTGGGGGCAGTGTAGTCATGTTCCTACTATGTGTTGGAAGGATTTAAAAAAGGCAAGATAATTCCTGCCTTCAATGAGTTTACGATAATGAGTTAATAAGCAAACAAAAATGGTATAAAGCTATATATATATATATATATATGTATATATATATATATAAGTGTTAAATAGAAAATAAGAGAAGAAGGCACTAGAATGAGGAGGGTTTAGGGAAGGCTTTCTGTAGAAGGCAGGGCTTAAATGAACCCTGAGAAAGGCAGTAGGAATTGATGAGAAGGGAGAACATTCCAGGTGTGAGGAACAGCAAGAGAAAACATCCAAGGGCTGAAAGACGGAGCATTTTGTTCCCTGGAACAGCGAGGAGAACGGTGTCACCGAATGAAAGAGTACACTGAAGGGAAGAAGGTTTAAGAAGACTGGGCAGGTAGGATTTTGTATTTGATCCTGAAGGTGACAACCAAGTGAGTTTATTGAGTAAGGAGGTGAACATGGTCAGACTTTTAGGAAACTCACTTGAAATGGATTGGACTGGGGAGAGACTAGACACAGGCAGGCCCACCCTTGCTGAATGTAGGTTTGTGCTCTTAACCTTTTTTGCCTTCTTGTTTTCTCCTGCATAAACCCCGTAGCCCGGACATCCTCAGCTGGGGGAGTCCAGCAGCCTGACTGGTTCTTTGTCTAGAATGAGCACCATGGGAAGAGGCCTGAGCCCAGTTAGGTTTCTGGTATTTTTTGCCTTGTGCACAGAAGCCCTTATCTCTTTATCCAGCTCAGGATTTTTAGATGTCCCAGTAGCCCCTGGACCTCTCAGTAAGACCCTGAAACACGGGTTGTGAGATTGCTTGTGTCAGCTGTACCTGGTCTTCAAGGTAGCTGAGTGGTGGGAAGATGTTTGGGATTTAGATATACTTTAGTCAATAGACTTTGAAGCTTTTACTTTGTTTATGCATCATTTTGTAGATCCACTATTAGTTACCATAGCTTTGGAGCAGATTTCTATAAGGAAAGGTGCCCTTCCACCATTTTGCTGATCAAGTCACCCAAATGGGTTTTCATATACTTAGTGGGTTCCTTAAGGATGCGTCTAGCCCTGCTATCATCTAAACTTCCTATCTTCTCCAGGCCTCTTCCCCCCAGTCCCCCGTAGCACCTTCCCCTTCCCACTGCTCTCCTTGTCCTAGTCACCTTGCGTTGACTCCACACCTTCCTGGCCCTCACACTCCCTCCAAGGGCATCTCCCGGTGCCTGTCCTGTGTGCTGGTGTCCCAGGGATCTATCAAATGCCTGGCTTTGTATGGTTTAATATTTTTATCACTGACTTGAATAAAAACAAGCGGCTTGCTCACCAAATTTGCAAAATAGGACACAATGGCTGTAGAATCAAGTGCCAAAAGGATATTTAAAAAAAAAATAACTTTTCTTCTGTCTTAAAATCATTACAAGTTACCCGTTCCAAGGCAGAAGAGTGGGAAGGGCCAGGCAATTGGGGTGAAATGACTTGTCCAGAGTCACACAACTAGGAAGTCTGAAGCCAGATTTAAACCCACATCTTCCCAATGCCAGGCCTGAAGCTCTGTCCGTAGCAGCTCCCTATGGCAACTGTGCCATTGACAAGTATTGAGAATGTTGGGCCAAATCCATTAAGATGAAACTAACTAGTGATAAAAGTCTTCCACTTGGGTCATAAAAAACTCAATTTCGTGAGTCCATGTTGGGGAGGTGTGGTTAGAGAAGTTTATTTAAAAAAAGACTTGGGGATTTTGTGGGTTTCAAGTTCAATGTTAATGTGCAGGGTTGGTGGCACCCAGGATTGTAGGGGGGATCAGAGGGAGGCACGAGCTAGGACGATGGAGACGAAGGTCCTCCTCGGGCAGACTGTGCCTGCAGCACTGGGGTGTAGGAGCAGCAGAGAGAACCAGCTGAATGTTCAGAGGAAGGTCATTAAGATGATGAAGGACAAACATGGTCATGCCAAGGAAGGCCCATTTTAATGATGCAGGAGAGAAGCAGTGTGGAAGCAACCTTCAGTCACGAAGATGCCAGCTCAAGTCCAGTCTCTGTGTGACCCTGGACGTCACGAATGACATGGCTACGAATGGCAGGATTAGGTAAAAATGCCCTTCAAAAATAGGAGCGTGTCTCTCTTGCTATATAAAAGTCCTCTCTGGTCTGATAATTGCTTGTGTGTGTGTGCGCGCGCGCATTAATCTGCCTTATGTGGCTTATAAGCCTTTTACGGGCAGGAATTTATACTTATAGGTCTTTTGTGCTTTGTAATACCTCTCCTAATGCTGGGCACACAGTCCTCAAGTATCATTTGGGTGATTGTTTTAATGGGTAATTCCAAGAGGGAGTCCTCATGCAATCATTTTAACATACAGTGGATGGCAGTAAAGACCCACAAACTCTGACAGACACCGGCTGGTCTGTATTCCTAGTACAGGGTGTACCACAACCTTGCAAAGTTTTTAAAAAACATCATTTGGCCTGAAGCACGTTTTTTATTTAAGCTGATATTTAAACAAATAGGCCTCTCAATATTCACCCAACATCCCCCCTATTCTTTTCAAGCATTTGCACCTGCTCTCCCATCAGCATGCAAAGAGCTGCCTGACATACCAGGAGGATTTAACTCTTATCTGCCTAATTCTGAGTCATAACAGAAAGAAATATTGATGGTTTTATTGAATTACATCATAACAGTATCCCAATAAATATGTAAAATGCTAAAAAGGCCACTGCATTCAAGATGTGCCAACATTATCATGCTCTGACAAGGTTATTGCTTTTTGCTCATATATCCCAGATTAACCAAGTAAAAGTCACAGTGAAATAGACTTCCTGAAATATAGTGGAACAATTCAACTTTGTTGAGAAGAAGAAAGCCATTGTAGCTCATCTTCAGAAGTCAAATGTACTGTAGCCAACTCTTAATTGCACTAGTTATTTGCTCCTTCTCTTGAAACCTGTTGTTACTTCATCTTAATTTTAGTGGACACCCAGCAAAGAGAAATGTGAATCCTCTAGCCCAGTGGTTCCCAAACTTTTTTGGCCTACCACCCCCTTTCCATAAAAAATATTAATTAGCCCCCTGGAAATTAATTTTTTTAAAAATTTTAATAGCAATTAATAGGAAAGATAAATGCACCTGTGGCCATCACCGCCCTCCTGGATCGCTGCAGCATCCACCATGGGGTGGTAGCGCCCACTTTGGGAATCACTGGTCTAATCAAAGTCATCTTTGACCCATCTCTCTCTCCCCATCTGCCTGTCTCTTCCCTTCTGTCTCCCTCTTGTCTCTTTCTCCATCTGTCTCTCTCACTCTGTCTCTCTCTCTGTCTCTCTCTCTGTCTCATACTTTTTTCTCACAACATTTATGTTGAATAATTTTATGTTTGGATAAACAGATTGTCAGCTATAATTCTGTGAGATTTGCTTTCAGAATGATTCTTCTACTTTTCTAGCTGGCTTTACTAGCTAGAGATAAGAAGAAAGTATCTCCCTTGGAATACTGTGTCATATTTTGAATGATCCCAATATTCTTCCTAAAGTAAAGAATATTTTAATAACATTCTTCTGGTAAAGCTATATGGCTGAGAATAACAGAATGCCAGTCTCGGAGGAATTAGTTATTGTCTACCCAGGAGATGACTGAGGTGTGTGGTAGCTGGGAATAAGCTACAACACATTAACAACAAATTGCACAGGAAAAGCAGAATTAGGTATATGATCAGAGAAGGATGCCGTCAGAAGAACACTACCAGAGAAGCTATTACCATGAAAGGACATGAAGTCACTATATAATGAAAGTGAACAATGAATGGACTCTACTTGTTTCCAATACAATGTCAAGGGATCTAGGCAAAATTTCCCAGCATATTAGGTGGATCCCCATGTAGGATTTATAGGGAGACATGTGAAAGTTGACATATTTACTTAAAAAAAAAAAAAAGAGAGCCAATTTCTTCTCTATGGTTCTTATCCACAGTCTTGTTTCATGAACTGCTCACAGGATATTAGAGGCTTAGACTCAAAGTTGAAACAAAAGTTGCCATCAAATTTGGTGTTCCATAAGTGATTTTAATGTTGATTTAGATTAGAAATATCTTAAGGTATTCTATTAGGAATTATTAAAAAATTAGAAATATATTAAAGTGTCCTAAGCCAGCTCTATAATATAACAAATAAATATACATTTAGTTTGGGTAGGTGGGGCATGGGGGTTAGGGTTTTTTCCCTGTTGATAGAAAATAATTTATAAAAGGATAATTTTGAAGCAAAATCTTCAGCGAGCATCAAGAAATTCAAGTAAGCCAAAGTCCTGAGGCTCACATGATTGTGGAGATGTAGTAGCAATTTTCAATGCTTTTTCGTTAGAGGTTATCACTTCCTGTCCATCTCTGACGGGTACCTCTTAGACATATATCTAAGCTGTTGTTTAGTCTCCCAGCGGTGCAATGCAGACTGAGCAGGTATCTTATTATACCTTGAAGCCCCATCCTGTTGAAGATAAAATACAAAATGAATTTTATTTAGCACACACTATAGAGAAAAATGAATTTTATTGAAGAGGGCCCAGAATTTTGTCCTTACTGTATGTCATATTAAAGCATCGGTATCAGGTTTTAGACAAGTTTCAGAAAAATAGGAATATGAACTAGTATTATTTTTGAGAACGAAAAAAATCTGCTTTTGAATCCACTATCCTTCTTGTTTAAAAGGTCAATAGATTGGGATAGAGTTGGGAGAAAAGAAACAGCTATACTAATGAATTATTTAAAAGTGATCAAATATAAAAATTAAGATGTTCATACTGTAAAAGCTATATCCTCCTTCCACCTGTCTTCTGGAGGAAGCCTCTGTAACCGGTTTTTGGTGAGCTCTAGTTGCAGGCCATCAAATTTACACTTGAACCAGCGGTGGGCATCCTCTAGGTTAGATGTTATCTGAGGACGTGAATGACTGGGAGTCAGAGAAGAGGAATAGCCATAAATATAGCAATGTATTAGTCTGACAGTAAGTATGTATTTCAGTAGAATGAGTTAAATTCTGAACTCAAGTGCCTTAAATCCTTTTTTGCCCAACAGTTGACTTATGGAAGATGACAACCTCTAGTAATAGTTGCATGTTGTAGCCTTCTGTTTGTAGCCTTTTTCTAACAGTTTTACTTCTTATTGGCTTTTTTTTGGATATTTTTTTGGTTCAAATTTGTGACTTCATTAGTATAAGGAACTCAAATGTGGAACAATCCTTCCCTGACAGATTGGCAATTTCTTTGAAACTATAATCTTAGAGAGTTGTTTAGGGCCTTGAGAAGTTAAATGACTTGTGCATTGTCACAAAGCTCATATGTCCCAGAGGGAGACCTTGGACTTATAGGTGCTGGACTAGATGGAAGCAGATTCACTTTTCTATGCTGTCTTCTCAGGCAAAAGGAAGGAAATAGAGGTAGAACACGAGTCTTGGAGTAAGAGTTCAAATCCTGCCTTAGATACTTATTAGTTATATTTCCCTGGGCAAATTTCTTAATAGTTCTGTATCAGTTTTTTCATCTGTAAAATGAGGAAGCGGCATGTGATGACCCCTAAGGGATCTTTTAGTTCTAAATTTATGAATTATCAGCATTAACTAGGTAACCTATAAATAGTTACTGCCTACAAAAATTGTCTTTAAGGACAGGATCTCCCAATGTTCCAGATCAAAGAAAAGTGCTAGTGCTGGCTGCTTTGTGTTTCTACAGAAAGGTCAGCTTAGATCCACTCAGTAATAGGGCCTCTTTTGCAAAGAACTAAAAAGATATGTTTTCTCCTTTGATTCTTCATATACTGCAGTTACACTGTTTGCCTTCAAAAGACTAAAGATAAAGAGCAGGATAGATTTTCCCTTCATTCCCGCCCAATGTGCAGATAAATCAAGGCCACGCTATATCTGAGTAACATTCAAGGTGATGTCTGAGTAGAAAGGTTTAAGTCATAGCTTAAGCTAAAACATCGGTGCTAGGAAGACCAATAAAAAAATTCATTAATTATTGTCTTATGTATACTTGCATTCTCAACAAATGATGACATCAGCTTAAACTAGCATTGTCTGTCTTCAGTAATGCCTGTCAGTAAATAATGTCATCTCTAATTTTTTAGAATGACATATGTTGTGGTGGGTACTCGAGGCTTAGTAATTTTACATAATGACATATGTTAATCAGAGTATGGCTAAATGAAAAAATATTTGGGACAGGAATTAGTAAATCAGCTAATGGCTAAAGCTAGATACCATTTGACTAAAGAAAGAAACTAAAACTCTGTACCTGTTTTTTATGTCCACGCTTCTGGCTCACCTGTTCCGATTCCATACTGACTTCTTTCAGTTTATTTTCTGTTACTTCTTTACATTTTCTCAGGTGTCTGACTGTTTCTTCCATTACCTGAAGAGGTAAGTGATGCAATGATCATTTAAAAATGCTATTTCTGTTAAATGGGCAAGTAGCTTTGTCAGTAAACAGGCAAATAGTAAAAAAAAAAAAAATGTGAAAGAATAAGCCCTGTCAGTGTGATGAAGCAATATGATCACTTCAGTCTAATTTTTTTATTTTATTACACATTCCCCAATTGCATGTAAAATTTTTTAACAATTATTTTTAAAAATTTTGAGTTCCAAATTCTCCTCTCCCTCCCTCCCTTACCTTCTCCTTGAGAAGGCAAGCAATTTGATGCTAATTACACATGTGAAGTCATGCAAAACATATTTCTATATTAGCCATGTAACAAAAGAAACCATAAAAAATAAAAATAAAGAGCATAAAAAAGTGAGCATAAAAAAGTGTGCTTTAATCTGCATTTAGAATTTATCAGTTCTCTCTCTGGAAGTGGATAGCATTTTTCATCATGGACCTTTTGGAATTGTCTTGGATCTTTGCATTGCTAGGAATAATTAATTCAAAGTTGAGCACTGTACAATATTGCTGTTACTTTTACAATGTCCTTCTGGTTTTCTTCACTTCATTTTGCAGGAGTTCATAGAAGTTTTCCCAGGTTTTCCCAAAAGCATCCTGCTTGTCATTTTTTATATAGCACAATAGTATACCATCACTATTATATACCACAACTGTTTCAGTCCTTTCCCCAACCAATGGGCATCCCTTAAGTTTTCAGTTCTTTGTCACCACAAAAAAGCTATTATGAATATTTTTGTACATATTGGTTGTTTTCCTTTTTCTTTGCTCTCTTTGGTATACAGACTAGTAGCACTGGGTCAAAAAGTAAGCACAGTTTTACGGCCCTTTTGGGCATGGTAGGGAAGGTAATTTTTTTTTTTTTGTAATTCTGTATTGGGATGCCATTGAATAAGTAGACTAGGTAGGATTGCCATTTTAATTAGATTTGCTCTGCTCATCCATGAACAATGAATTCTTTTCTAATTATTTAGATATGATTTTATTTGTGTGTAAAAAGTTTTATAATTGTGTTCGTGTAGTTTCTGAGTTTGTTTTAGCAGGTATTCTCCCAGATATTTTAATCTATCTGTGGTTATTTTAAATAGAGAGTATCTTTATCTCTTCTGTAGGACTTTGTTAGTAACATAAAAATATTGATAATTTATGTGGGTTTATTTTATGTCTTGCTACTTTGCTAAAATTTTTTGATAATTTCAACTTAATTTTTAGTTGAATCTCTAGGATTTTCCACAAATACCATCATATTATTTGCAAACAGATAGTTTTATTACTTCTTTGCCCATTCAGTTTCTTTTTCTTCTCTTATTGTTATTGCTAGCATTTCTAATAATCTATGTTAAATAATATTGATGATAAAATCCATTCTTGTTTCACTCCTGATCTCATTGGGAAGGATTCTAGTTTATCTCTATTACAAATAATACTTGCAGATAGCTTTAGGTAGATACTTTGTAACATTTTAAGAAAAAAATCCATTTATACTTATGCTCTCCAGTGGTTTTTTTTTAATAGCGCTTCATAAGTTGTATTTTGTCAAAGGTTTTTTTCTGTATTTATTGATATAATCATATGGTTTTTACTACTTTTGATGTTAATATAACCGGTTACGTTGATTATTTTCCTTATACTAAGCTATTCCTGCCTTCCTGGCATAATTGCTATTTGGTCACCATTTATACTTTGTGATATGTTGTTGTAGTCTCCTACCTAGTATTTTACTTAGGATTTTTGCATCCATATATTCATTAATGAAATTGGTCTATAATTTTCTTTCTCTGTTTTTGCTCTTTCTGGTTTAAGTACTCTATTTGTTGCATAAAAGGAATATAGTAAAACACCTTTATCTGCTATTTCAAATAATTTATTTAATAATGGAATTAGTGGATCTTTGAATATTTGTAGAGTTCACTCATAAATCTGGTCCTGATGCTTTACTTAGGAAGTTCAGTTGTGGACTGTTCAGTTTCTTTTTTTCTAAAATAGGTTTATTTAGATATACTATATCCTCCTCTGATAGGCTAAGCAGTTTATTTTTTGTAAGTATACTTCCATTTTACTTAGATTATAAATTTGTTTGCATATAATTGAGCAAAATAATTTCTAATCATTGTTTTAATTTCATTTTCATTAGTAGTATATCAATCTGTTTCATCTTTAATGCTAGTGATTTGTTTTCTCTCTTTTAAAAAATTAATTAAACAATGGTTTATCTCTTTTAAATTTTTTCAGAAAACCAACTCCCAGATTTATTTATTCATTCAATGGTTTTCTTGTAATCAGTTTTATTCATCAAACCTTTAAGTTTTAGGATTTTTGACTTGGTGTTTAGTTGGGGATCTTTAATTTCTTTTTTCTAGTTTTGTTTTGAGTTTTTTTGTTCTGTATTCCAAATTCGTTGATCTTTGCTTTTTCCATTTCATTAATATAAGCATTCAGAGATATAACATTTTTCTCTAATTACTACTTTTGCTATCCTATAGGTTTTAGTATATTGCCTCATTATTATCATTTTCTTTAGTGAAATTACTTATCATTTCTATGATTTGTTCTTTAACTTACTCATTCTTTAAGATTGTTATTTAGACTCTGATTAGTTTTTTACTTTGTATTTCATGGCCCTTATTATATACAATTTTTATTGCATTATGGTCTATAAAGGATGCATTTAATATTTCTGCTTTTCTATATTTAAATATAATATTTTTGTATCCTAATGTTTTGTAAATCAAGTTTTGTAAAGGTGCCATGTATCATTGAGAAGAGGGTATTTTCCTTTTTGTTTCCATTCACTTCTCTCCAGATATCATATTTTGCTTATCTACATTTAATTAATCTCTTTGACTTCTTTCTTATTTTTTTGGCTAGTTTTATCTCATTCTGAAAAGGGAAATTGAAGTCTTCCATTATTATTGCCTTGTTGTCTATATCCATCTGTAACTCATTTTTTCTTTAAAAATCTGGATGCTATAACATTTGGTGCATATAGGTTTAATATTGATAATGTTTCATTGACTATGGTACCTTTTAAAATAATGTAGTCTCCCCATTTATTTCTTTCAATTTTATCTATTTTAGCTTTAACTGTGTCAGAGATCATGATTACTACCCTTGCTTTCTATCAGTTGACATACTATATTTTGCTCCCACCCATAATTTTTACTCTATGTGTGTCTCTCATTTTTAAGTGTACCTTTTATGAACAACTATTGTTAGGTCTTGGTTTTTGATACATTCTGCTATCCATTTTCATTTTAAGGGTGAATTCATCCCATTCATATTCAAAGACATAATTACTGGTTGTATATTTCCTTTCATTCTGTTTTTCCTGTTTGTCCTTCTCTTCTTTTTTTTTGCTGTATCCTTCCTCAGACATCCAATTTCTTCTGTCCACTATATGTGCAATTGGCACTCTTTCTTAGAACCCTTCTCTTATCTTCCCCTTCACCCTCCTAGTTCTAAATTAGTCTACCCTTCTGAAGGTCTTTCCTTTGTTCCTTCCCCTTTGCCTTCTAGTTCTTATTCTATCCACCTTTCCAAAAATCTGTTCCTTATTCCTCCAACCCTGCCATTCTATTTCTGAATATGAATTTGATTCTAAAAATCACTCCCTTATCTTGTCCTGAGAGTCCCTGTCTTATCCCTTCACTTTATTCCTATTTCTTTCTTTTTTTTTTTTTAATAAATCCTTACTTTCCATCTTAGAATCAATACTGTGTATTGGTTCCAAGATAGAAGAGTTGTAATGGCTAACAATAAGGGTTAAGTGATTTGCCCAGTCACACAACTAGGAAGTCAAATTTGAACCCAGAGTCTCCTGTCTCTAGGCCTAGATCTCAATGCACTGAGCCACTTAATTGTCCCTACCTCTATTTCTGATATTTATTCCTTTCTAGGTCTCCCTCCCTTTTCTTATCCCCTTGCCCTCTTTTCTCTTAATCTACCTTCTCTTCTCTTAGTCCCACCCTTATCCTAACCCTTTCCATCCTGTTTCTCTGTACATTAGGAAGACATTTATCCTTCTAGTTGTATATGTTGTTACCTCTTTTGCCCAGATCTAATGAGAATAGGATCCTAGTACTTCTACCTTTCCAACTTTTCCTCCCTTTATCTTTGACAGATCTTCCACTCATGTCTCTTTTATATGAGATAATTGTTCTATTTTACCTCTTCCTGCTATATTTTATTATTTTTAGCTCATTCCATTATATTCAACTATACCTCAAGTCTTTTATCTATATATGTTCTTTGAAACTACCCAGATAATGATGTCATTCTTAAGAATTATAAATCACATTTTCCCATATAAGAAGTAAGCAATTTGACCTTTTGGGTCCCTTATAATTGGTTTTTCAAGTTTACCTTCTTATGATTCTCATGGGTTAAATTTTTTACCAAGATCTGGGTTTTTACTCAAGAATAGTTGAAACTCCTTTAGTATATTAAATAACTAATTTTCCCCTTGTATAAATAATTATGTTCAGCTTTGTTGGGTATGTTATTTTTGCTTGTAAACCCAGTTCCTTTGCTCTTTGAAATACTGTGTTCCATGCCCTTTGTTCTTTTAATTTGAAGTTGCTACGTCTTATGTTATTCTGACTGTAGCACCACAGTAATTAACTTTTTTTTTTCTTGTTGCTTTTAGTATTTTCTCCTTTACCTGGAAGCTATGGAACTTAGCAATGATTCTCTTGTGCATTTTCATCTTAAGATCTCTTTCTGGTGATGATTGGTAAATTTTTTCAATTTCTTTTCTATTCTCTAGTTCTAGAATTCCTGGACAATTTTTCATAATGATTTCTTGGAGTATATTGTCTAAACTCTTCTTTGATTTTTTTTTTTCTTCCTTCCTTCCTTCCTTCCTTCCTTCCTTCCTTCCTTCCTTCCTTCCTTCCTTCCTTCCTTCCTTCCTTCTCATAACCTGGGAGTCCAACAATTTTTATATTGTCTCTCCTTCATCTATTTTCGAGGACAGTTGTTTTTGCAATAAGATATTTCATAATATTCTTCTATTATTTCATTCTTTTGATTTTGTTTTGTTAGTTTTTGTCGCTTTAGGAAATGACCAGCTTCTCTTTGTCTAAATCTAGTTTTAATGAATTATTTTCTTCTGAAAGATTTTGGATTTCTTTTTCCATTTAGTTGATCTTTCATAATTTTCTTGATTGTCCTTACATTGAATCTTATTTTTTTCTCTAATTTTCCTCAACCTCTCACATTTTGTTTTGAGGTCTTTTTAAAGCTCTTCAAAAAGCACTTTTTGAGTTTGTGACCACTTAATATTTTTCTTTGCTGTTTTAGAAGTAGGTGTTTTTACTTCACCATCCCTCCACGTTTGAACCCAGGTCTTCTCTGTCCCCATAATAGTTATCAATAGTTGAGTTCTTTCTCTTTACTTTAATATTTTTTTTTTTGTGGCCAGGGAAATAGGTTTAATTTCTAGCCTTATTTTAAAAGAGTCCCAAAATTCCAAAAGTGTTAGCGATGGTGCCTCAAGTTTTAGGATTTTTTGTGTTCATTTCCTGGGTTCTATTTAATTCTTCTAATTCCTATAATTCGGTGTCAGTGGTAGTCCCTGGTACCCTCACTCAAGTCCCAGGCTATGACTGACCTTAGGCGCTCTGACTAGAATCCACCGATAGTTCTGCCACTGCAAGCAGACAGCTCACCTCTCCCATGTTCCACGCCAGCAACCAGTGACTTCACTCTGCTCAGGGGGACCACACCAACAGGGCCCCAGCTCCATTGCAACTGCACTCACCTCTGTGTGCTCCCTCCTCACCCTTCCTCTCCTGGGGCTACAACCTGGGATAGAGACAGTATCTGGTTTGCATGTTTTGTCCCCAAAAGTTCTTCCTTGGTCAGTGGTCACCCCCTCCTGTGGGTGAGTGGAGATCTCTGGAGCTGAAGCTTCAGCCTGCATGGCTACTCTCAGAGCTTTCTGCCTGTTCACTCCGCTGGCATCTGCCCCTGGGATGTAAGCTCCCCAGGTCAGCCCCTAGGTAGGGGGCTGCCCCAGAGGATTACTGCTTGTTAATTCTGCATTGTTTGCTCTGAAGAGTTTGTGCTATCTGGCCAGACCAAGGCCAACAAGTCAGAGACCTTCCTTCCTAGTTGTCCTTGGCTGCTCAGCTTCATTCCTGACTCTTATCTGTTTTTGTTATGTTTAGCATTGATTCTGTGGAATTATTTTTGATTATTTATGGGGGAGTTTGGAGAGAAAGGGTCTCAGACCCTGCTCCCTCATCTTCCTACAATCCCCCAGAAGTAACTCTTAAGAAGAGAATGGATAATTGAACTTTTGAGTATCTCAGTTAAGTCCAAACAGAAATTATTTTTTTCTTCAAAATATTCTCTGGTCCTGAACTTTCTTATTTAAGCTGATGTTTCTACTATTTTTGGAGTGCTCTAAGTTCATAACTGTGGTGTTACACTCAGCATTTCAGTCTCGTTCACTCCACACACCGAATCAGGTGCCACGTATTATTTTTACCTTCACAACTTCCGTTACATAGAACTCCTCCGTACTCACACATCCATACCTTATTTCAGGCTCTCATCACCTCCTGCTTAGAGTATTATAATTGCCTCCTAATAGAGCTCAGATCTCTCCACTTTCACTCCAAGCCATCCTATATAATGTAGCTAATATGGTCTTATATAAGTACAGAATTGACCATTGAAGTCCCCTATTGAATAAACTTGAGGTTATTTATCTACAATAGGTGTATC
The DNA here is from genome assembly GCF_016433145.1 of Gracilinanus agilis. Lineage (NCBI taxonomy): Eukaryota > Metazoa > Chordata > Mammalia > Didelphimorphia > Didelphidae > Gracilinanus > Gracilinanus agilis. The sequence continues at coordinate 216,998,626 of NC_058132.1, forward strand.
CAACTCCTCATCCTCCTCTTTTTTCTTCTTCTTCCCTCAAGTTTAGTGCATTAAGCTGTAAGTTTACATATAGGTGGTACAGTGTACAGAGCATTGGGCTTGGAGTCAGGAAGACCAAAGTTCAAATTTGACTGTGCCAGGTAGCCTCCCTACCATCAGTCCATTCTCTACTCATTGCTATCAGTGATCTCCCCAAAGGGCCCCTCTAACCATGCTGTCTTTCTGCCCGATAAACTCCATTGGCTCCCTATTACTTCCAGAATCAAATATGAAATTCTCTATTTGATCTTTGGATTTCTTCATAAACTTTGCCACTCCCTAAAAACTTTCCATTCATTCAGACACCTGCAGTGACTCCACTTTCCTTGCTGTTGTTTTTCTCTGGATGCCCCCGAAGCCCAGAATTCTCTCTCCTCCTTTCTGCCTGCTGGATTCCCTGACTTTCTTTGAGGCCCACCTAAAAGTCTGTTTTCTACAAGAAGTCTTTGCTAATCCTCCTTCATTTCAGTGCTTTCCCTCTGCTCATTACTTCCTCTTTATTTTATTTATAGCTTGTATGTACAAAGCTGCTTATGTGTTGTCTCCCTTATTTCTGCATCCTTTCCCTGATATTCTCATAATTAGCAATAAATAGATTTTTGTAGAAATTTGTCTCCATCCAGCTTTATCTACCCCTAGAACCAGCTAGGCCCTAACAGCTTTAACAGAATTTATAATAATCAATATCAACTGATATCAACTGGTCTAATCTATACAAGATCAAATACTACCATAACACCCTCATTGCATTATGAGCTCCTTGAAGACAGGGATGGTATTCTGCCTCTCTTTGTATCTCCAGCATTTGGCACAGTGACTGGCACATGTTGATATTGTTCAGTCATTTCAGTCATGTCCAATTCTTTGTGACCCCATTTCTTGGCAAAGGTACTGAAGTGGTTTGCCTTTCCCTTTCCAGTTCCTTTTACATATGAGGAAAACTGAGGCAAAAGGGATTAAGTGACTTGCCCAGGGTCACATAGCTAGTACATGTCTGAGGTTGGATTTGAATTCAGGTCTTCCTAATTGTAGGTTCAGCATGCTATGCATTGTACTGCTTAACTGTCCCAACTGGTACATGGTAAGGATTTAATAACGGTTATCTGACTGCCCTGTTATCTCTAGGATAAACTATAAGATCCTCTGTTTTGGCTATAAAACCTTTCTTTCACAATTTGATCCCGATCTATCTTTTAAGTCCCATTATGTTATTCTTTTCCTATACTCTATGATACAACCAAATTAAGACTTCTTTCTATTTCTTACATGTCATTCTATTTCCCATCTTTATGCCTTTATACTGGCTACTCCTCATGTCTTGGAATGCACTTCTTTTTCACCTTTGCCCCTCTGAGTCCTTCACTTTTTTTCAAAACGCACAATAGAAGTGATAGAAGGGGAAAATGACAAATTTTGGAGATGTGGAGAAATGGGACACTGATACATTCTTGGTGGAACTGTGAACTGATCCAACCATTTCTGAGAGCAATCTGGAATTACAGCCAAAGAGTTATAAAACTGCATATCCTTTGACCTAGCGATATTACTATTAGTCTGTTTCCCAAGATGATCAGGGTAAAAAGGAAAAGAATACATTTATTCTAAATATTTGATAGCTTTTTTTTCTGGTGGCAAAGAGCTGGAAATTGAAGGAATGTTTATCATGAGGAATGGACGAACAAGTTGTGGTATATAACTGTGAATTAATATTACTGTGCTGTAAGAAACAATAAGTAGATTGGTTTTAGAAAAACATGGGTTTGGGGCAGTTGGGTGGTTCAGTGGATTGAGAGTCAGGCCTAGAGATGGGAGTCTTGGGTTCAAACCTGGCTTTAGATACTTCCCAGTTATGTGATCCTGGGCAAGTCACTTGACCCCCATTGCCTACCCTTACCACTCTTCTGCCTTAGAACCAATACACAGTATTGATTCTAAGATGGAAGGTAAGGGTTTTAAAAAATAAACAAACAAGGAAATACTTGCAAAAAATAATGAAGAGCAAAATGAGCAGAACCAAGAGAATATTGTTTGTTGAATAACTATGAATGTCCACCTCCAGAGAAAGAACTAATAAGTAGATGTTTGTCAAATAGTATCTTCTCTGGTTTGGAGTGGGGAGGGAGGGAGACATCTCTGAACTTAAAATGTGACAAAAAATAAATCAGCAAAAAGATACAGAAGATGTTCTGCCTTTTACCTAAAGCCTTTCTTCATATAATAAATATCAAATTGTTTGCCTTTTCAAGAAGAGGGGAAGAGCGAGAGAGAAAGAGGGAATTTGGAAAAAAAATTTTAAAAATAGATGTTAAAATTTTTTTACATGTAATTGAGAGAGAAATTTAAAAAATATATTAAAATGTCTTGATTCTCTCAAGATCTTCCCTCTATAACTACCTTGCATTAATTTTTTGTATATATTTCTTCTCCAAATATTTATATAGGGGCACGTTAATTCCTCCAATAGAATGTGAGCTCCTTGAACTTAGGGATATTTTATTTGTTAAGTTCATGTCTTTAGCACTCAGAACAATTTTAGTACTGGGCTTGCTGACTGATACTACTAGAAAAGCAATACTTTTTATAGTACAGAGGTTAAGAAATGGGAAGACTCTGAAAAAGGAGTACTCAAATATCTTTTGAGTACATATTTAGCCAATTATATTTTAAGAATGAGGGCTTTGTTCTAATAAACTCATGGGTTCTATTTTTATAAAAGACAAACAGCATTATTGGTAAGCAATGCTATAGTCTCTTTCCAGGTATTGCTAAGTTTATGTGCCCAAAATTTATATTTGTGTATATGAGGGTGGCCTAAGGTTTTTCTGCTATATTCAGGAAAAGCACCAGGTAAGGGAAAAGTTATTATGACTTCAGCCTGTGATCATGGATGACTCAACTTCTGGGTTAAACAGGAGCTCTTTACCTGGCACCGAGCCTCCCACTCCTGTCTCATTTTTCGTTCTGCCTCTATTCGCAGTTCTTGTTGCCTATTTCGTGCTGAGGAATCATGTTGGCTTTTTGCTAATATCTGCATTTCCCGCTGTAAAGTGGCCATTTCAGCCACAAATTTCTGGATACTTAATGACTGCAAAGACGTAAAAACAAAGACTAAAATGATCACAAGCAAGTGTGGGACTTTTGTAGTTCAAGATAAACACACATTTAGTAAAAAATATTTACCTGTTCAAAATTCTTTTTCTGATATTGATCCTTAATTAGCTCCATTTGCCTCAATTCACTTTCTATTTGCTGAAACAAATGGGGAATAATGTAAATAAGATCATGGAAAATTTGTTTGCCCCACTTGCCAGTAGGATGCATAGAACCATACAGGTCTTTTCTTCATATCTGGTCCAATGGCACTGAATAACAAACTTTAGTCTGATTTATGTGAGAAGGGATAGTTCAGTGGCCAGGACATATTTCATTTTTACAGGGAAACCACATACCTTCACAGCAATATTTGCTGTAGGCAGGGGGAATAGACTGTTCCTTTCCCACAATGTAGCTTTTCTGGGCTTTGTGATCTCCAGAAACTCATCATTATGCCAGATTCATTCAGCTATGAAATGCACCATCACAGGACCCTCTGCCCATGGGGCTCCTCTCTCTGATTGGAGAGGGTGGAGAATGAACCCTGGAGAGCTCCTCTCAGATCCTCCATCATTTAAAGAAGTCACCTAGGGAATTCTCATCATTTCTCACCCAGATACTTTCCTGGTTTTTAACTCATCATTCTCAAAGATGAAATCAACTCTGACCTCCTCAGCATCACCTGCCCTGAATCCCTCCTCCTTTTTGGGGGGGAGAAGGTGGGGCATGGACATTTTGGAGCTCCTCTCTGATCCTCTACCATTTAAGGAGGCCACCTTGAGAATTCTCATCATTCCCCACCTGGCTGCTTCCTTGGATCATGGTCTCCAGAAATTTATCATTTCGCAAGATGAAATCAGCTCTCTCATACCTCTTCAGCACCTTGCCCTTTGGCTCCTCCTGCCCTCTAGCTGTAGCAGGCAGAAGGGGAGATATTTAGGAATTTCTCCCTGGTGCACCATCATTTAAGGAGGGCACATTTAAGAAGGGCTCATCATTTCTCACCCAGCTGCTTTCTTGGACTTCATGGTCTCCAGAAACTCATCATTCTTCAAGTTGAAATCATTTCTGAAACTCACCTCCCATCCCTGCTTCAGGACTTTATGATGTTCTGGTGCTAGGTAACCTCTCTCCTCACCCCTCCCACTTTTCAGCTTCTTTTTATGTTTTGAATCCCCCATTAGATGAGAGCAAGGACTATCATATACATTTCTTTGTATCTCCAGTGCTTAGTGCAGTGCCTGGCATATAGTAGGCACTTAATAAATGTTTATTGACTCTCTGTTACAAGACAACCTCCCCATTTCACAGAGGTTGCTAGCATTGCCCAAGGCTACCACAAGCTATTAAATATTCTGAAAATTCATTCTCCTGCCATCAATTGCTTATATTTCAATTCAGAGGGCAGTGTTAACAGAGGGTTTTAAGATAATTCCTTGTGGCAGAGGGCCTTCATACAACCTTCATTCTCTCTGTATTCTGTACATTTTGAGCCTTCGAAGACAAATGGTGCCTGATCTGGGCCTTTTGGGTCTTTAATTTTTCCTTGAGATTGGTTAATGTTTTTTCTAGGTCTGTCACTTTCTGTCGAAGTTCTCTGTTGGTCCTGGACACTTCCACTGATCTGCAGTTGGCATCATCAAGGGCTTTCCTCAGCTGTAGGGCACAGATAAAACCATTAGGATACTTTTACCTTCCATTTTAGTTGTATAAGCTTATATTAATAACTTCATAGTTTTTTCTTTCTCTTATATTCTTTTTAGCAGGAAAGTTGGATGCTTTACTGTCATGGAGATTTCTCTGGGTGGTTGAAGGCTATAGTGCACAAGATCCATGAAGTCTTATGCCAAGCTAGAAAGGCTTCAAGAATAAATCCAATAACTACATGAGGGCCATCACTGGACTGACTCCTAGGGGATGAATTTTTAAGCCTTGACAAATCTGGAAGATTATCTATTAAGATGTACAGGGGTTGTATAAAATATGTTGGTAGAAGTAGTTACTACTGATGAAATCACAAGTCACTGGTGTGCTGAAGCATTTAGCCCCTCAGAAATTAGTCATGAGTCTCAAAAATCTACTAGAAGGGAAGTTCTGAAAATAATTCAGTTGTTGTTTGTGGTTTGAAAACACCACCCCTCCCCCAGCAACTTCCAGCAGCAACTGCTTATGTTTAATTCATGGGGATAGTGTTAAAAGTAAGAGGGTCTTAAGATAATTTCTTGTGGTTTAGAGTCTTGATACATCATCTACCTTTGAATTCCAGACATTATGGAAACCTTGGAAGATAAATGGTACTGTTTTGGGATTATTGACTTTTTTTTTTTTAAACCCTTGTACTTCAGTGTATTGTCTCATAGGTGGAAGATTGGTAAGGGTGGGCAATGGGGGTCAAGTGACTTGCCCAGGGTCACACAGCTGGGAAGTGGCTGAGGCCGGGTTTGAACCTAGGACCTCCTGTCTCTAGGCCTGACTCTCACTCCACTGAGCTACCCAGCTGCCCAAGATTATTGACTTTTTAATTTCTTCTAATCACTAGTTAATATTATTTCTAGCCCTGCTACTTCTACTGAAGGTGTCTGTTGGCTAATACTAATTCCCAAATCAAAAGATCCTTTTCCCTTTGTTGAACAAAAAGGATAACCAAGAAGGGCATGGCAATCCTATTTTGCTTATTGCAATAGAGGCAATTACTCCTTGATCCTAAAAACGAAGTTACAAGTTCTGTGTCTATATCTAAAGGACATCTCCACTTAACATGTACCACCATCATGTCAAAACTTAAAATTATCTAATTATAGGGGACATTGATCAAACTAGTTCTTGATGATAATCAAGGGTTGGAACCTTTGTTTGAGGCTTTTGATAGCAATTCATGGAGAGTATGGATATGCTCCTTGCTATATCCTGGAGAATGGGTTTCACTGATGGGATTTTCCAAGAGATGAATTGACTGGACACACTGTTTTGGGAAAAAACATTCCCTTGAACTGAATGAGATGGAGCTAATAGGCCCTTTTGGCCCATTCTTTTTGGAGAGATAGAATGATCACATTAGAACTAAGAGTGGAACCTACAAAGGCTGCCTTGGGGCAAAGGGACACAGAGGCTGCAAGGGCTCATCTGTATGATCTAGAGGAGAGTTCTTGGATAATGCAAAATTCCTAGCCCAATACTTGAAAATGCAATGATGTAACTGACCAACAATTAGGAATCTTGTGGTCTTAAGTGGTGAGAGATACTGGGGGTTTCTGCTTGCGAATTGCTAAGATCAAGAGTCCTAAAATGATCTAATCAGAAAAGGGGAATTTCCTCAGAAGCATCATAATAGAATCTAACCTTTTCATGAGTGATAGAATATTTCTTGGGTTGCACTAGTCTTGGATAATGTTGTGAATGAGGTTCAAAGTTCAAAATATGAGTATCTGGCCTTCTATTGAGAGAAGAACTTAAGAATAGCACATATGGCCCCTAGAATAGAAAGAAGTAAAGCCAGGATACGGGAATGTGAAGGTTTTGTATAATTGTGATATTCAGACTGTGCAGGTCTGATAGGAAAGGGATTGTCTGTCCATTAGTTCCAGGTGCATTTCCTTTCCAGGGTGAGGCGAAGTCCTTAGAGTAGAAAAATAAGGCTGGATGTCTGTATAAGTTTTTGGTGGGGGGTAAAAACGGAATGCACCAGAATACTGGAGTGTTTTTTTGTCCAACAATTTGATGAATTTCATTGGAAGGGTAATCCAAAGCAGAGGCACTGCTATTAGTCTGAGGGGCCCTGTAGACATCCCTAAGGTAAGTGGAACTCACAGAATATAAGGGGGGCTGCTCCACTAGCAACATCAAATTAATTTTCCTTTTTGTGGATCAGGAGAACTTTAAGACTGTGGTGGAAAGTAAGAATCAATGGAAAAGGAGATTCATATTGATGTTTTTGTACTTTCCAGGGAAAAGAATTATATTTGATATCTGTACCTACTAAGTGCATTTGCTATATTGAGTACTAGTAAAGCTATTTGCCCTTATGGAAATAAAGACATGTTCTATATTCTGAAATGTCCCAAAAGCTTGAGGAGAAGGACTACAAAGCAAAAAAAAGGTAGGAATATTTTTGATCTATTAAAAATACATGAAACTGAAAAACATCATATCAGACATTTCTGTTTTTCATCCTTTTACCTTTGAAAGCTCAAAACCCAGAAATTATTCTGTGATCTTTCTTTCTCTTTTGTTCTGTAAATACATTTTAGTCATCAATTTAAATCATTTTTCTACTAAAATGCCCAAGTTGACCTTTCACCATCTGAACACTCTCTACTTTAATCCAGGTCTCAATTAATCTCATGATAAGATAATTCAATAGTTTCCCTACCTATAGTCTTTTCCATTTCTCTCCAGCCTACACAATAGTATCAGATTTAATTTCAGTGAATCTGTGATCTCAGTGGCACTGATATCCCATCCAAAGCTTTATATCACAACACATTCACACCTTTTTATCCTGTGATTCTTTTTTTTTAAATAAACTCTTATCATCCGCCTCAGAATCAAAACTGTGTATTGGTTCCAAGGCAGAAGAGTGGTAAGGGCTTGGCAATGTGGATTAAGTGATTTGCCCAGGGTCACAAAGCTAGAAGTATCTGAGGCCAGATTTAAACCCAGGACCTTCTTTCTCTAGGCCTGGCTCTTAATCCACTGAGCCACCTAGCTGCCCCCATCCTGTGTGATTCTTATCTGTGTTTGGGCATACATTCTCCTTATAGAATACCAACATGTTAGAATCTCTTCTGTAGATTTTAAAATATTCTGTTGGTACCAGTGGGTCCTTGGACTATCCATTTGCTATCTTCTTCTTCCTCAGTGTATAATCAGCCTACTTCCTCTTCTGTTTATACATTATTTGGATAACTTTTATGCCACTTATAGTACCCAGCTATTATTGTGCTCAATGGAACACAGCACAGTAGAATTGCAGAGTTTGAGTTCTGGAAGAAATTTCAAAGGCCGTCTAGTCCAATCCATACATGAATAGAATTCCCAATATAACAAAACTGACAAGAGGTAGGTCATCTGACCTCTGTTCAAAAAACCTTTAAGATGGGGGAGCTTATGGGGCAGCTGGGTAGCTCAGTGGATTGAGAGCCAGGCCTAGAGATGGGAGGTCCTAGGTTCAAATCTGACCTCAGACACTTCCCAGCTCTGTGACCCTGGGCAAGTCACTTGACCCCCATTGCCTACCCGTACCACTCTTCCAACTATAAGTCAATACACAGAAGTTAAGGGTTTAAAAAAAAAAAGTGTTAAAAAAAATAAAAAAAAAAAGATGGGGGAGCTTAACATTTCTCTTTTATTCAAATTCAATTTTATTTTCTATTTTGAATTTTCTCCCCCTCCCAATTCCTTCCTTCCCTACCCATGGAGAAGGCAAGAAAAATAAAACACATTAGATAGATAGATAGATAGATAGATAGATAGATAGATAGATAGATAGACAGACAGTCCAGCACAACAAATTCCTATATTAGTTATGTTCAAAAAGAAAGAAAATAAAATATGCTTCAATTGTCACCCTGAATCTATCGGTTTTCTGTCTTGAGGAAGATAGCATTGAGTTCTTTGAAACTATAGTAGGGTACTGTGTTAAAATATTTCCTAAAGCTTTCAAAGTTGTTTATCTTTATAATATTGTTGTTATTGTATGAATGATTCTCTTAGTTCTATTCATTTTAATCAGTTTACATAAGTCTTCCCAGACTCTTCTGACATCATTCCTCTTCATAATCTTTTATAGTACAAAAGCATTTCATCATTTTCACATATAATTTTTTTGGTTACTTTCCAATTGATGGGTACCCTTTTGGTTTCTAATTCCTTGGCACCACAAAAAGGTCTGTTATAAATATTTTTCTATATATGAATCTTTTCTTTTTTGGTGCAATTTTGGGGCACAGAAATAGCAGTGGAATTACTAGGTACCTAGTATCAAATTGTCTTGATGACTATGATTTGTTTTTGTAGTATAGCTTAAGATCTGATACTGCTAGGCCTCCTTCCCACTTTTTTCACTAATTTTTTGATATTCTTGACCTTTTAATCCTCTAGATGAATTCTGTGACTATTTTTTAATAACTATAAAAAGTAATACCTTGATAGTTTGATTGGTGTAGCACTGAATAAGTAAATTAATTTGGGTAGTATTGTCATTTTTATTCTATTGGCTCAGTCTACTTATGAGCAAATGTATATCTCTCCAATCATTTAGGTCTATCTTTATTTGTGTAAAGAGTATTTTGTAATTATGTTTATAGAGTTCCTGTGTGTGTATTGGCAGGTAGACTAGACTCCCAAGTATTTTATACTGTCTGTTGTCATTTTAAATGAAACTTCTCTTTCTGTTACTTCCTACTGAATAATGTTGGTAACATACAGAAGTGATCATGATTTGAGTTAGAATAGCAATGCATTCTACTTCTGGACATGAGTAATGGGATGATTTTCTGGCAAGATGAATTTGACCTCTTTGCAACTTCTTCCTATTTTTCCTTCCTTCTAGAGCCACATAGAACAAATCCAGGGGGACAGTGATGGCCACAGGTGCAATTATCTTTACTATTAATTGCTATTAAAATTTTTTAAAATTAATTTCCAGGGGGCGCTAAGTAATATTTTTTCTGGAAAGGGGGCGGTAGGCCAAAAAAGTTTGGAAACCACTGTTTTAGATCATGTATTTCCTTTTCCCAATTGTCTTCAGCCTCTGTTGATTGTTTTCTGAGTTCTTGAGTTATTTGGATTTTTAGTTCTTGAGTTAATTGAATTTTAAGTTCTTCCAAAGCCTGTGTCCATTTCACTGCATTTTCTATGTTTTTTCTTTGTGTTTCTTTATCTTCTTCTGATCCATTTGCTCTTTGTTCAAATTTCTGGATAAAAGCTGTGGATTGTGGTTTCTTTTTTGTTTACTCATGCTTTTTTCCTTCTTTCTCCCCTGTAATAAGCTATAATCTTGATCCTCTGATCATATTTTGGGGTTTGGGCTATTCAGCCCTGGGAGGGCTTCTTCTCTGTTTTGTTGATTAATTAGGTTAGTGGGACCTGAGGCCAGATTTTCCCCAGCTGGTGGTAAAAGCTAAAGAAGTAAATTCAGCTACTTTCCTTGTAGTCTGTGGGGGAGGGTTGTTGGAGCTTTCCTTCTTGTCTGCTGTGCTGATAGGATTAAGCCAGGTGAGGTTGATCTGCACAAACTCCAAGTGCCCTGAGGTCATATTTTCCCCAGCTATTGGTAAAAGCTAAAGAGATGAATTTGGCTACTTTCCTGGTTGACAGAAACAGAGACAGAGAGAAACATCAAGACGGGGGAGGGGGGTGGGGGTGGGGAACAGAGCACTCTAGAAGTTGTCTAGATTTGAAATCCCCCATTAGGACCATATCATGCCTTTATGCCAAGTTTGGGAAGTTTTTCAAAGTGAATTTATTTCTTCTTTCTATAGAAATAATCGAATAACAAGATTACTTTTATTTTTCCTTTCTTTGACTTTAACCTAAAGGCATTCCATTAAGCCTTTCTCCTCTGGTTCCTTGGTTTCTTCACTTGAGAATACTTTCTTACTATATAATGTTACCATTTCTCCTTTACTTGTCCTTTTTCTCTTGAATTTTGAATATGATGTAGCTATCCAAAGCATAGTTATCATAAGTTTCATCCCACCAAGTTTCAATGATATTTATGAGGTTAAATTTACTAGCACTTCTAGTCCTTCTTTGTGTTTCCTAAACTTTAGGTATCTTCGTGCAGATATTGGAAGTCACTGGCTTTATTAATGGTCATTCTTGGGGATTTTGTCTCCTCTGAACTTTTGGTATTTCAACTGCATTTCTTCCTCCTTCCTTGGAGCTACTTTATGGTATGTAGTTTGGGAGATATATGTAAGCAATCTTGTCTTTTTCCCCTACCCTTTTTAGTTTAAAGCCCTTTTGCTTGGATTTGCAAGACACCTAGCAAATATAATCTTACCAGTCCTTGTTAGGTATATGTTATCTCTGGTCAGGAACCTGTTATTTTTATATTTTCAGCCACAGTCCATAAGTCCAAATTCTTTTCTGAAATATCGCCTTCTTAGACAGCTGTTCACTTCCCAAATTATTTTTTCTTTTCTGTATCCCCTCCAACAGTGAGGAAAACACAACCCTGTGCCCATGAATTCTTTAATTTCTTCCTCAAGATTTCATCATTGGAAAAGCACTGGACTGAGTGGCAGGATAATATCTGCAGCTAATATGAGCATTATTATGTCATGTCTAGTTATGTCCACCATGAGAATATCCATTGCACTTTGGGCCTCTCAGAATGTTGATTCTTGGGAAAATGTGGTGGTCCATGATTTGAAACCATATAGCATTGCCAGAATCTCTAAGCAATTTTCCAAGTACAATCCAACCCATCTGCTTCCTCCTGTTGAATTCTTGGCCTAGCTCATATGTAATTCATGCCCAAGATACACACACAAGAGCTGGACTAACTCAAAGGGCTACTATCTAGTTGCATGTCATAATCCAGATGTTCAACATTTTTTATTTTGTGGATTGGAAGGCTAATTTATTTTTAGTTGCTCTGGATCTAATTGAGGACTATTATAATAATCTTGGGATTAATGCATTTAGTGCAACAGTAAATAGAAGCATTTACTTTACTTTGACTTCTTTCATCACTTTACTACTTTTTGAAGCCAGTCCTTTAGAATGAATCTTTAGTAATTTTCCTTTTCAAGGATTCCTTTTGATTAACTACAATCAATTTACCAGAATTTACTATATTAGGTACTGATGGTCTGCTTTGATTTGTTGCACATATTAGTGTTTGCTAAATGTTGGTCTAATTAACTGGATTAGAAAGGTAATTTCATATACATAAACAGAAAATCTTTTTATCACACTTGATAACCAATGTAATAGGAAATATTTTTGCACACTGGTAGTTATTTATTCAAGGCATTAGGCAGATCACTTGTTTTCTTTAGTGTAGTGCCTATTGCCATCTTATGAAGAACAAAGAGTCTGTTTAACCACATCTGGCTGCTTAGAAAAGGAGACTAGAATACTGAAGAGATGGGGAGCAGAAGAAACCATTAGTCTCAGAACTTTTTAAGGGATTCATGGAGAGAGAGAGAGGAGAGAAGAGGAGGGAGAGGAAGGGAGAGGAAGAGAGCGGGGCGGGAGAGACTAGCTTTTCATAACCTCCCATCTTACCTCATTTATCTCCCGGTGTGCAGCTTTCCTGGCAGTGTCTCTCTCAGACTGAAACTGTTTTTTCAAAGAATCTATACGTTCAGCATTCATCTCAGCTTGCATTTTGGATTCCTCAGCTACCTGGTCCCTATTTATTTTGAGGGGAGGAAGGATTATGAATCATCTTTAGAAATGTATCTTAGTTAAGTTTATTAAAGGAAAACTCATACAATAGTGAACAATACCTATTCCCAGAAGGATTATGGGAATAGAATCCCTACTCTAAAACAAATATAGAATTCAAAGAATTAGAAGGGAGCTCAGACATTGTTTATCCCATCCCACTAAGGAATCCCCCCAAAATTGCCGTGCAGTCTCTACCCTAATGTCTAAGAGTGATTTTAATACTTTCTGAGGCAGTTCCTTCTACTTGATAGCTCTTCAGTTGTTAGGAATTTTGTCCTTACATTAAAATCTGATTCTCTGACACTTCTACTCAATCTGGTTCTGCCCTTTGGGTCCAAGAAGAACACATCTAATTCCTCTTCCAAATGATAGAACTTCTAACATGAAGCCATTAACGGCAAGAATACTGGAAGATAGGAGGGAGCTAGATTATGAAGGGCATTAAATGACAAACAAAGCATTTTGTACTTGATCCTGAAGGCCATAAGCAGCCATTTGAGTCTATTGAGTGGAGTGTGTGTGACATGATCAGACCTGCACTTTAGGAAAATAATTTAGTGGCTGAATAGAGGAAAGACTGGAGTGGGGAAAAGGCTTGATCGATTAGCATCCTCTTGCAGAAATTAAGGCATGAGTTGATGAGAGCCTTTCTGGAGTAGTGGCAGTGTCAGAGGAGAGAAAGGATGTATTCAGGAGATGTCATGAAGTGAAATCAACAGGCCTTGGCTGCAGATTGGACATAGGGTTTAAAAGATGGTGAAGGGGTTGAGAATGACAATTAGCCTGGGAGCCCCAGGGCCAGGGTAAATAGTGTTACCCTCTATAGCAGTGATTCCCAAAGTGGGTGCCACCGCCCCCTGGTGGGTACTGCAGCAGTCCAGGAGAGTGGTGATGGCCACAGGTGCATTTATCTTTCCTACTAATTGCTATTAAAATAAAAAAAAATAATTTCCAAGGGGCGCTAAGTAATATTTTTTTCCGGAAAGGGGGTGGTAGGCCAAAAAAGTTTGGGAACCACTGCTCTATAGTAACAAGGAAGGTCGGGGGCAGGGGTCAAATTTAGGGGGAAAAGATAATGAGTTCTGTTTTGGACATATTGAGTTTAAAATGTCTCCTAGATATCCAATTAAAAGGCAATTGGAAATGCAAGACTGGTGGCCAACAGATAGTTTGAGAAAAGATGGGTAGATCTGAGATCTGGTAGCTGATGAGATTCCCAAGTGAAGTACTACAAAGAGAGAAGCAAAGAGGATTGCAGATAGTCCTGGGAATACCTATTAGCTAAAGGAGATGTGAATTTCAGCTTTTTCTTATAAATGTTCCCCACAAATGTCCTTTATTAACACATTTTGCCTTTCAGAGTTCTTTCCTCTCATCCCCATGGCTATGATCAAGGATGTGACCTCCAAATATTGCTTCTCTTTGCATTTTCTTCTTATATTTTCCTCTTCCCTTTTGTCTCAACCTCTGTCTCTACTTCTCTCCTTAGCAGGGCAAATTTAAGTAGATAACTGCCCTAAATAATAATTCCTGAAATTCTACATCATACCTTAGATCAGAGATTCTTAGAATTTGGCATGGAACTCCAAGATCACCTAGTTCAATTGATATTTGAAGAAGATGAATCCTCTCTACAGTGTTCATAAGAAGTGTCCATCCAGACTTTGAAGACCTCAAGCAAAGATGAGTTCACTAGTTCCAAAGGCCTTCGTTCTACTTCTTTTATTTTACAGTTTTCTCTTGCATCACACATAAATTGGTTTTGCTGCAACTTCTAATCATTATTTTTACTTTTGCCTTCTGGGAGCAAAAGGGACTCAATAATTTTAACTGTTTATACTCCTATATGGGAAGATGCTACATATAACTCCTATGAACTGTATTATTATTATGGCAGTTAGAAGGATCTAGTAGACAAATCACAAGTATAAGTTAATTATATTGGTATGATCTCAAAAAGAAAAGAAGAGGTGAGAAAGAGGAATGTGCTGGGATAAGGGGGAAGAGAAAAAAAGAATGAGGAAAATTATTTCACATAAAAGAGGCATGCAAGGAAGAGTTTTTACAGTGGAGGAAAAGATGGTGGGTGGTGAGCAGCACTTGAACTTCACTCTCAATGAAATGGCTCAAAGAGAGAAGTGTATCTATATGGTTAGATGTCTCCATTCAGTGTGATGTATAATAGAATAGGGACTCTTGTAAATTGTCTTTTGCCAATAAAATGTCATAAGTGGTATATATATATATATATATATATGTACATATATATATTCAATTAGGTATCAAAAGCTGTTTTACCCAATAGGGAAGGAGGAAGAGAAGAGAATGGGGAGAAAGTGGGTAGGTGAAGGGAGGCAGGGTTAGAGGCATAATGGATTTTAGAAGAGGAACAGAGTAAAAAGAGAGAGAAGGCTAAACAGAAAAAAGTAGGATGTACAGAAATACATAATTAGTAATCATAACAGTGAATATGAATGGGATGAACTCACTTATAAAACAGAAGTAGATAGCAGAATGAATTAGAAATCAGAATCCAATAACATATTGTTTACAAGAGACACTTGAAACAGAAAAACACATACACAGTTAAAATAAGGAGCTGGAGCAGCTCTATTATGCTTGAACTGAAATTGGAGTAGCAATCATGATATTAGACAAAGCAAAAGCAAAAATAGAACTGATCAAAAAAAGATAAGCAAGGAAACTATTTTTTTACTGAAAGGTATCATAGACAATGAAGTTACTTCAAAAATTTTATAGCAAGTTTCTCTAATAAAGACTTCATTTCTCAAATATATAGAGAACTGAGTCAAATTTATAAACATAAGAGAAATTCCCCAACTGATACTTGGTCAAAGGATATGAATAGACAGTTTTCAGTAGAAGAAATAAAAAAAAAATCTATAGTACCATGACAAAAATACTCTAAACCATTGCTGATTAGAGAAATGCAAATTAAAATAGTTCTGAAAAGGGGCAGCTGGGTATCTCAGTGGATTGAGAGCCAGGCCCGGAGATGGAAGGTCTTAGGTTCAAATCTGGCCTCAGATGCTTCTCAGCTGTGTGACCCTGGGCAAGTCACTTAACCCCCATTGCCTAGCCCTTACCCCTCTTCTGCCTTGGAGCCAATACACAGTATTGATTCCAAGATGGAAGGTAAGGGTTTAAACAAAACAAAACAAAACAAAACTCTGAGGTACCATCTCATACCTATCAGAAAGGACAAATGCTAGAGGGGATATAAGAAAAGGTACATTCATGAATTTCCAGTTAGAGTTATGACCTGTTTTAAACATTCCAGAAAACAATTTGGAACTATGCTTAAAGGATTATAAAATTGTGGCATATCCTTTGACCCAGCAATATCATTACTAGTTCTAAATAGATAAAAATAAATAAAAATAAAGTAGTAGAAGAAAGGCCCTTCAGTGATGGCAAACCTTTTATAGACCGAGTGCCCAAACTATAATCCTCATACCATAAGTGAGCCCCAGCCTTATCCCAGACAGAGGAGGGAGGAAGCACTCCTATTGTACTGGGCAGAGGGGAGAGCATGGGACAAGTGTCCTCAGGTGTGCATGGGGAGGGGGAGGAGAGCAGCCCCCTCCGGCACTCATGCCATAGGTTTGCCAACATGGCCCTATATGTACAAGAATATAACAACTCTTTTTGTGGTAGCAAAGATTAGGAAATTGAGGAGATGTCCATCAAATGGAGTATGGCTGAACAAGTTGTGGTATATGACTTTGATGGAATACTATTGTGCTGTAAGAAATGATGAACAGCATGATTCCAGAAAAACCTGAGATTTACACGAACTCATACAAAGTACAGTGAGAACCCAGAAAATAATTGTACTCAGTAATAGCAATATTTTAATGATCAACTGTAAAAGACTTAGCTATTCTGATCAATACAATGTTCCTAGATAATTTCAGAAGATTCATGATGAAAAATGCTAATCCACCACCTGAGAGAGAACTGATGAACTATGAATGCAAATCAAAGTGTAATTCTCTCATTTTTTTTGACGTGGCTAATATAGAGATATGTTTGGCATTATTTCACATGTATAATTAAATTATATTGTTTTCCTTCTCAATGGCTAGGGGAGGATTTGGGGGAGGGAAAGAATTTGGAATTCAAAAATTTTTTTAAAGCTTAAACAATGCATTTTTAAAGAACCCTATTATGTCTAGTATTTTTAACTGTGGCCTAGAAATCCAAAACTCATTCCGATATACCATTTTCTCAACCAATTATTTACTTTCTATATATGTCATACTTCATGTAACTATAGTGACAAAACCACTTACGACCCTAAAGCCTTCCATTTTTTTTGTCAAGGAATAAATAATCCATACTAATGTAGGTGGTACAGGGAAGCTAGGTTGTGCAGTGGACAGATTGCTGGGCCTAGAGTCCGGAAGATTCATCTGTGTTCAAATTTGGCCTCAGACACTAGCTGTGTGACCCTGTATAAGTTGCTTAATTCTATTTGCCTCAATTTCCTTATCTGTAAAATGTACTGGAAAAGGAAATGGTGAATCCACTCCAATATCTTTGGAGAAAACTCCAAATGGAATCACAAGGAGTCAGGTATGATTGCAAAACAACTGAAAAATGATGTTTAGATTTCTTCTAGTAGTATAATGACTACATGAACTATAAGTAGTTGCTGGATTATAACAATTTGCTCATTTAGGATGCTCTCCCTTACCTCCAAGCTACATACCACAGGAAAGAGTAATGGATTTAGTGTTAGAGGACCTCAGTTTGAATCTCAGTTCTGCAACTTTGTATTTTGGGCAAGTTACTTAAATTCTCTGGGCCACAATTTTTTCAACTATAGAATTGAGAGAATTAGACTAGCTTGAGCTTTCTTAACCTAGGATCCATGAACTTTCCATTTTTTTTTTAGCTTTGTTTACTTATTTTTGTATTCAGCTTCACCCTCCACTCACCACACCATAGAAACAAAATACATAATGTCTTTCATGTTTCCACTTCTTAGTTCATTTTCTAGAGATGAACATACACAAGTTATTCTTCAAATATTAAATATGTAGCTGTATATAACGTTCTCTTACTTTTACTTATTTCATTCTTCATTATCTCATGTAGTGATTTCCAAGTTTTAAAAAATGTGTTCATCATTTCTTATGGTACAGTAGTATCCTATCACAATCATATACCATGATAATAAAAATAATATACCATTTCCCAATTGATGGACATGTCCTTAATTTCCAGTTTTTTGCTACAAAGAGAGCTGCTATTAATATTTTGGAATATGTAGTTTCTTTTCCTTTTTCCCTCATTTCCTTGGGAAATAGACCCAGCAAAAATATATATCAGTTTTATAGCTTTCTGGGTATAATTCTAAATTGCTCTACAAAATGTTTGGATCAGTTTATAGTTCCACCAACAGTGTATTAGTGTCCCCACTTTTCCACATCCACTCCAACACCTGTCATTTTAGCCAATCTGAAGGGTGTGAGATGGTACTTCATAATTGTTTTGGTTTGTAGTTCCCTAATCAGTAGTGATTTAGAGCATTTTTTCACATACCTATATATCTTTAATTTCTTCATCCAAAACTGTCTGTTCACCATTAACTTTTTCTTTAAAACAGTTAAGTGTATTTTAGCCCAACTGTTTTCTTTTATAATCCTATGTATTTTATTTCATGCATTTGAAAATGTGATCCTGTGATGTCTCTAGACCTAACCTAACAGTCAAAGGGACATATTACATAAAAAGGCTAGAAACACCGGGACTAGATGGTATCTAACATTTGTTTCATTTCTGAATATATAGTCCTGGGATTAAAAAAAAAAGGTGCCTTAGCATGTGAGTCATTAAACCATCATTATTAAGCTGTGGATAGTGGATAGAGTACTGACTGTGCTTAGAGTCAGGAAGACCTCAGCTCTAATTCTGCCCTAGTCATTGACCCTGAACATATCACTTAATTGTACAGTTTTCTCAGGTCTAATTTTCCTTAGGATAAGTATGCTTTTTAGAGTTGTTCCAATGATCAAATGAGATAATGTATACAAAGCACTTTATAAACCTTTCCTCTGGATATTGTATTGGATACTCTTTTTCCTAATGAGGAAATACCTGAATTCCTTGCAGGTAATGAATATGATTCTCAGAAAAAAACAGATTCTCTCTCAAAAGGCAAAGTCTCATACCTACTACTTAGCTCCACGTGAGTGTTCCTTTTCTACTGTTCTTCTCTATCATATTTTTCTAACTTTCTACCTTGAGACACAATATGATCCCTTCAAGATCAAGAACCTTTTGGTTTTGTGTTTCATTCTAACATCTTCACCATAAAAGGTTCTTCATAAATATTTCTTGAACCAAGGTGTTCTTCCCATTTTTTTTCCAAAGAAAACTCAAGGAAGTGTGATATGTTCAAATCCTTTCACTTTTTTTTTTAGACAGTCTTAAATTGAGAATTTTCCTGGGATAACTGGTTAATCTTTAGGAGCCTCAGTTTCCTCATCTATAAAATGAATATAATAACATTTGTAATTTCTAATGAAGGAGGCTATTGTGAAGATCCAATGAAAATATTTATGTAAATTATCTCATAAGCCTAAAAACATCACATATATGTAAATTATCATCATTCTCTTTAATCTCATCCTATTTTATTATGTTCAGAAAGAAATTATCCTGGGACAAACCACTATCTTGTTATTCTTCTCTTATATTTAGGGTTTTAAGGAATACTATACAGTTGAATAAATTAACTGCTTTTTATAGTTGATTAAAATATTAGGATGTAAGCTCATCCTCTATAGGGTCAATGAAAACAGCCCAATATAACTATAGTAGCATGACAACAAAAACAATATGTACTTTGTTCTGATCCCATAAGATTCTGTTTTCACCTGCAAGGTCTCTATATTTTGATAGCTTTTCATTATACTTATCTTGGATATTGAGTATTTAGAATTTCAATATAAATTTAAAATGCTGTTTTTAACATTTTGTTGATTAATTTTACATCTAGACAATTACAATAGAAAGTTCCATCTGTGATAATGGTTTGTTTTCAGTACAGTTTATTTATTCTCAAAGATATTTTTAGGTGTCTAATTTTAGTATGGAGATCTGTAGTCTGTCAGCCTGTGAAATATAATGAATTTCAATGTAGAAATCTAGTTACCAGGTCATATTTTGTGAGTCATTTGGTAAGGGCTAAGTTTTTGCTGCTAGGGTCACATGTTGTGAAGTTTCTACAATTTCCTTCCACATTCTATACATTGATTGCTAACTCCAAAGTCCTTAAAAGTTATCCTTCGTTAATTTCTGGTAGTTATAATTTAGGTCTGAATTGCCATCATAAACCTCCATTTCCAAAAACAAATCTGCATGACTCAGCCATTTGTTAGATGACTTCCGGGTGAAATATTGTTGGATGAGTTTCTGTGGCAACTGTTTCCCATGGAAAGAGGGGTCTTTTGATGCCATTCTTAGATCAAAACTATTTCATAGCCTCCCTCTAGAGGTAAACCACTTATATTAGACACATCCAATGGCATGTCATTAGCCTTTGCTTTTGTTCAGTGATATCTCTTTGTTCCAAAGCTATTTCTTTAGGTTTTAGGCTTTTTTATCCTGTGATCTAAGAAAGTCTATCAGTCTTCATCCTCGTTTTTGTTGTAGTTGATAAAGTTAATCTATAGGCAACCTAGGACAGTATTGGTGAAGTATTGGCATGCGTGCCAAGCCAGACTCAGGGAGTTGCTCCTCTCCCCCTCTTCCTAGTGCCTGAGGACATTTATTCATGCCCCACCCCTCTGTCCAGCTGCCCATAAGGAGCACTTCTTCCCTTTGCTTTTGGGTTTAATGCAGGGGGCTCACAGGCGGCTTGAAGTTGAAGTTTGGACATGCAAACTTGAAAACCTTCGCCAATGCTGTCCTAGGATAATGGTTGTGTCTTCCTCATCGTTATTATTATGAGTTTTTATTAGAATACTTTCCAAATTTGTTATGGTCTAGTGCACAAGCTAAAAGTTAACATTAAGATCAGTATTGCATGGATGTCAATTGCTTTAAGTGTTCTTCCCATTCAGTTTGGATTTTAGGGCACCAGTAAGCCTCAATGTGCTTAGTCATAGCCTTCTTTTTGCTATATTATGTTTTGCTCTATTATTGTCTTATTCTCATATTTTCCAACCGGTTTTCAATAGAAATAGATCTGAGACAAATTATTCTTGTTCTTTTTTATGAAATGTTCTACAGGATATTGTACCAGTGGAATTTTATCATCATTACTAATACTTTCTTTTCCTTAATAACTTAGAAAATGGAGAGGTATTCCTTGAACTCTTTCACCTTTTCCTGGGGCTTAAGGGGAGCATTCTTTATTTTATGCACACAAAAGCAGTTATTTGACACTGACAGAAACATTAATCAAGAAGCGTTTATTAAATACCTACTATATGGTAGGCATTGTCTTAAGAGTTGAGGATACAAATACAAAAAATGAAATAACCCCTACTCTCAAGGAGCATATGAGGGAGAATACAAGTGTATTTCTTATGTATATATAGGAGAAACACAAGGTAGGAGATAGTTAAGGGGTGAAGGTACCAGAAACTGAAGCAATCAGGCAAGGCTTCAATTAGAAGAGGGTGCTTAAAATCTGCCTCAAAGGAAGTGAAAGCTTCTGAGGCAGAGGTGGACAGGGAGTTTATTACAGGCATGGGTGATCACCAGTACAAGGCAACTGGGATGGAATGCTGTTACAAGGAACATCTCACACTCTTTGTAGATCAACACAAAATATCAATTGTCCTCTGTACTTTCTGGAAGGGACACCCCCTGCCTTCTATCATTTTGTCTTGCTAGGTCTCATGACCAGCCCTCCTGGAAAATGTGGCAAACTGACTGTAGGTCTTTCTGGAGACTCCTGGGGCTTTTAATTTTTTAAGTAGCGTTTCCATTTTCTTTTTCTAACTTGCTTGACTTCCTTTGATGGGTAATTAGGACTTCATCCAAAAACCCCAGTGCAAATTAGGTAAGCATACTGATTAAAGCTGTAGACTTGTTAAGAGTTCTCCAGGAGAATCCAAATATCAGTTTGGTGCCTCTTCTTACTTCAATTTTCTCCCACTGATCAGATTTTAGAAGCCTCTTCCTCTGTAGCTGTTCCTTCGATTCCTAAGGTCTATGACTTTGAACCCTGTTAAAATGCAAACACCCCCAGTAGGGGTAATACCTTAATCCCGGAGTTCTTGATCTTCTGTGTCAAGAACTGGACTCCTTTTTAGCAGCCTGGTAAAGCCTCCAGTTCCTTTCTCAAAATGATCATTTTAAATGCATAGAATATATTGGACAGTTATCAAAATATTTATAAACAAGTTCAAGCTGATGCAGAATGAAATAAGTAGGACTGGGAGAACCTTGTCCACAGTAACAGCAATACTGGATGATGATTATCTGTGAAAACTTGGCTCCTCTCAGCAATGCAATGTTCTGGGACAATCCTGAAAGACTTATGATGGAGAATATATCCAATGCCAGATAAAGAACTGTGGAGTTATCTTTCAACATCAGTGTATTTTTTGGTTTTATTTGGGTGTTTTGGTTATGTATGAGTGTGCCCTTACAACAATGACCAATATGGAAGTGTGTTTTGCATGACAACAAAAAATGAAAGAAAAAAAAAAACAAGTTCCAGGACCCCGGGTTAAGAACCTCCACCCTAATTTATTGGCTTTCAATTTGAGTACTCAAAACGAGTTTTACACAATACTAGGTATCTGAAAGCTCTCCAGAAAAGTGGGGAGTATTAAAGAAATACAAATACAAAAAAAAAAAAAAGAAATAATAAGCACCAAAGAAAAAATTTACTTTTTAATAAATTTTCATAATTGCTCAGCTAGTTATGTTCATTTTTCATAAGCACAAATTGAAATACTCTTATATTCCTATTTTTTAGGGAAATTTTATAGTTGGCCTCCATCATTCATAGATCTCCCCCTCATTACTATACCATTTCTTCTCTTGTCCTACCCATCGTTTCTAGATTGAATTTTCCTAATTCTACCCCAGTCCTAACCTTATGACTACCAATACAGATCTGGCTGAAAACTTCCCATCTACTACTGAAAGAATGAACTACAATATATGATAACTGTTAACAAATTACCACAGATTACAAAAATTTGAAAATATGATCAAATGCCTAAAACAGTATACCACAAGTTTGCTACTCTCCATAACATTAGAAGACAAATCTTTGTCCTATAAACACAAACACTAAAATGTCCTTGATAATTCAACAAATACATTGTAGTGACATCAGAGAATCACCACAGATGAAACTATGGTCCCTAATTACCTTGTTTATGACAATGACTTATAAAAATCTACAAACAATATTTTAAAAGCTGTCACTATACTGAATACTCATAAATTCTAGGCTATTTGGAATGAAACAATTTTAAAATATAGGGTCCTCACAAAAGAAATCTAGCCTACGTGGGAACAGGATGAACCTTCAACTCCAGTCTCATACATTTACAAGTGACTTTGGGGAAGTCCTCTGATCTCTGCTTGCCTTGGTTTTCTTATCTGTAAAATGGGGATGATAATAAAAGCATTTACTTCCCAGAGTTTTTGTGAGGATAAAATGAGATAATATTTGTAAAATGCTTTGCAAGCCTTAAAGTCTGAATGCATTTTATTAATTATTATTTTATTGCAAAGTGTGCTGTTGGAGTTGCCTCAGGGATACTTTGAATGAACCTGGAAAAGGAGAGCTATTTATTAGGTAAAGAAAAATCACTTTATCCACCTGCATAATATTAAATTAAAAATATCATCTGCCAAATAGTAAACATAACACAACAAGAGTAGGATAGCAACTTGTCCCAGGTCAATTTTTAATTGAATTCTATATTAGATAAGAAGAGTGAAAAAAATAGTGATTATGATCCATGCAGGATTGGTGAATCCACCAGAACAAGATCTAGGGGAATGTCTACCAGCAATATAGGTAAATGGTAAGCTAACCGTTATTCAGGAGATACATGCTAAGGAACTGCCCGAGACACAGAACTTGTCAGGTCACATAGTAAGAGTCAAAAATGGGATTTTGAACCTATATCCTTCCTTATAATAATCCAAGTACCAAATAAAAGTTATTATCAATGGAATTATTACTATTTTATTATTACCAGCATTTTCTAGAAGGAGAAAAGTTAAATAGAATTACGTAGTTTTTATTTATGTAAAGGAGTTTAACCTATGACCAGACAGGCCCAAACTCCTTAAAATATGTAAATATTAAAAAATAAATACAGGGTAATTTTTTGGATGAAAAGCCATAAAAAGATCATGAAAGTCTCTATGTAGAAGGTGGCACTTGAGGGGGCCATTAGGTGGCTCAGTGGATTGAGAAGGGAGGGAGATGGGCAATCCCGAGTTCAAATCTGACCTCAGACACTTTCTAGCTGTGACCCTGGGCAAGTCACTTAACCGCCACTGCTTAGCCCAGTGATGGGCAACCTTTTGAGCTTGGTGTGTCAAAATTCGCCAAAAAACCGAGCACAACTAGAGTAGTGTGTCACTTCGAGAAAAACACCATAATTTTGTGATATTTATAGTTTAAATAACAAAAATGTATAATTATAACATATAACTATTTAATAAACCAAAATAGGTAAATTAATATAGGTAGAATTATCATCTATAGTGCATAGAGTGTCTACACTATACTACAACAAATGTTTCATCCTTGCCATGCGGCCCTACACTTTTCTGTATGCAGCTGCGTGCGGCCACATGTCATCGAAAATGGCTGGCACGCGTGTCATAGGTTTGCCATCACTGGCCTAGCCCTTACTGTTCTTCTGCCTTAGAACCAATGCATAGTGTTGATTCTAAGACAGAAAATGAGGGTTAAAAAAAAAGGTGGCACTTGAATTGAGCCTTGAAAGGAACTCTGAGTTCTAAGAAGTGGAAATGCAAAGTGCAATTGATTCTCATCATTTGTGGCACTTATGTTCTATCATGTTGCCATGAACACTGAATGAGTGAATACTGAGTCACTATTAACAGGGAAATATAGGGTTAGGTTCCCGTGAGCCTCTGTTCTCAACATTTACTTTAGCACTTTCTTTAGTGGCTGTGAATTTCCTCTTCCCTTTTCTGAATGCCCCATATTTTGGATTCATTAACACTGACCTCACAGTCAGCACTTTAACTCATGTCTGAATAAAAGCTATCTAACACGTATTTTCTCCGTAAGGCACATCACCATCTTCTTGTCCTTTGGCACACTAGATTGCACTTCAATACTATGCTTGGGGCCATTTAAAATAGTGAAATCACCCCCCAAAAAATAAGCATAAAAATATAAAAACAGTGGCACTAAATAGACTGCGAAAAGGACACTTGTTTGCAGAATGAAAGTCAGAACAAAAAAGTAGTGCATTGCCTTCCTTGACCTCAGTTGGGAATGTGCACAATTGATAACTCAAAGTTTTTGATAGAGGTGGACCACAGGAAGTGATGAAAGACACTATCTCTTTAGGTAAGTTAGTGAACTTCCTGTGGGGGGAGTTGCCGTCTTGAACTTGGAGCAGAAGCATCTCCTGAGACCACAGACAGCTTACACTCTATATTGTCACGTGGGTAAGTTAGGATGACTTCCTTGGCCTAGCTGGGCCAATTCTAAACTCTGCCTATCTGGCTGTTGGGCCTTGTGGCTTACAGCTTCATTTATTAAGCTTTATAACCTTCTTCTCTCTCTGTCCAGGCCTTTGGCCTGGACTAGCCTCTCCCTTTCTCTTTATTCCTACTTTTTACCTACCAGATTGTAAATAAACTCCTCAACCCGATGATGACTTGGGTCTAATTTAATTACGGAATCAACCTGAATTGTTGATTCCTGGCGGCCACACATTCTAATATATATCTATAAATACTTAAATTTTCCTTTTTACAGTATGTCTAGGAAAGATGTGCGAGGGTGTTGATTTTGGGGTTACAAATAAATTTTAGCAAGCAGATGAATTTGAAAATATAGACTATGTGAACAATGAAGACTGTACATTCTAGGTATAGATAGACAGCCAATGCAAAAACATGGAGACAAGAGATGAAATATTGTGTATAAGGCCTATTCACAGAATGCACAAAGGAGATTAATAACAAAATAAGACTTGAGAGGCATGTTGGAACCAGATTTTCAAGAGTATTAAATATTGAATAGAGAAGTTTATATTTGACCCCTGAAGGAGCAAGGAGCTATTGGAGTTTATTGAGTATGAGAAATGCTTGTGTTCTAAAAATATCACTATATGGATACTATGTAGAGCAGGGGTCAGCAACCTTTTTGGCCATGAGAGCTATAAACGCCACATTTTTAAAATGTAATTTCGTGAGAGCCGTACAGAGCCGTACAGTGCGTGCTCCTGTAACAGTGCATGCTCCTGTAACAGCGCCTGAAAAAAAATTGACTTTATGGCTCCTGCAGAAAGAGCCATATCTGGCCCTCCAAAGAGCCAGATATGGCTCGAGAGCCATATGTTGCAGACCCCTGATGTAGAGGATGGACTGGAATGGGAAGAGAGGTGAGGCAGAAAGACCAATGAAGAAGCTACTCAGATAGCCTTGAAGAGGTAATACAACTCTGAACTACAATGGTGGACATATAAATTGGTCAATTAATATTGTCTTTTGTACTTGAAAAGGACCAAAATTACATCACTGATATCTTTTGACTCATTCAAAAAGATGCTTTGTGCTTTGCAAAATTTAAAGTGTTATATAAAAATAGTTATTATTATTGTTGACCTCTGTGTCTTGCCTATCAAGTGAATGGTTTCTAATGTATCTCCCGGTCACTATATTGTACAACTATATCTAATAATAGTGGTCTTAAATAGTTTTTTAATAGGTTGAAAAAGCCTATAAAACTTTTCATCAGAATATAAAACTTGCATTGATCTCTGGGTGTATTATCAAAATTGATCCTTTTCTCCAATGATCCTTTCCTCTGTGATGCCTACCATTATATTAAGGGAGGGAAATGCTTATATACAGTTAGCATTTTTTGCTAGGTAGAAATTCCCTAAAAATTGTGGCAAAATTGGAAGAAAAGTGAAATTATGTATTTTATGCCTGATTTTCTTTTGGTTCAGTAGACTATGGGCACATGAGATGCTCAGTCTTTCTGATATCCTTAATCTTATTAGTGACTTGAATGAACCAAGGACAAAATAATTACTTAATAGGCTCCATGCTCACATAAGCCATTGCATTGCTAGGAACACGACATTTTAACCTGGCTGTTACTCCACCAGTACTCATATGACTGCATTTAAAGCGTCAATAAGGTGACAGTTACTTTGTCATTCCTGGCTCAAAATGGAATATAAGTCAGTTAACAAGACAAAGGAAGAAATTTACCTTCTGTAAGACCTTCCTAACCTTTATGATGACTGAAATTGCCCTTACCTATAATTTTCAAAAGTCTGCTGCTCAACTTCTTTGTTGTCCAATTTCTCTTGAATATGGTCCAGCATTTTTTGGAGGTGGTTATTAGTCTGTAGAGCCTGTTCCAAGCTCAAAGCAAGCTTTCTGTTGTCTTCTCTAGACACATCTAATGCACTATGTAGTGGTTCCACCTGAAAGAAGAATGCAACAGCGAGCTTTAATTTCTCTGCAGCACACAAAAGGAACATCTTATGTACCAAGTATACTCATATCTCAAGTAGAAGTGGTTGGTTGAGAAACAAACCAAGGATCCCACATGTCTACTATAGTGACAACATGTAGAAACTTATAATGAATATGTATTTGATTTCTAAGAATCTTTTGTCTTTTTGAGTGAAGGGATCGATTTTCTTGGAAGTAATTTAAAGAATTTGCCTATGAAGAGTCTCCAGAGCTTTGAAAATATAGCTATTGAATACATTTTAGATTTTTTTGATGAGGTGCAAGTTCTTCTCTAAATCCTTTAACTTCTTAATTTTTTTAATATATTAAATGCAAAAAAAAGTTAGCAACAAAAGACAAGATAAAGATAATCATAATAACTGACATATATAATACTTTAAAGTTGCCATCTGAAAAAGAGAGCAAACTGAATTTTGTTCCAGGTCCGACAGTGACACTGTACCACTTACTTCATGGAGTCTGTTTCCCACTTGTAAACTTCACTGGCTAAAGATTCATACCTATTTACCCTTTTGTAATGAGGAAATTTATGTGAAACATTTTCATTCAATTTTCTAATTATTCAAATAATTATGGTTAAGACATTTCCTATAAAAATAAAAAGTTTCATTTTATCACCTATGAAAACTTGGCCTCTACCTCACTATTGTGCTGGGCTTCTACAATAAGGAGTCTGGATTGCCATTCATTCAATTCTTCTTCTAACTTCTCTACTTTCTGTTGATTCAGAAGCCTAAACATTAAAAACAGAACAAAAATGACTTTAGCAAAGAATGATCTTGGCATAATAGCATTTGGAAGTTAGGAAAGTTTTCACCAGCTCAAAAGTCTTAACATATTGCTTTACTAATTTGTTAGGGAGTAAGGTATAAGAAGACTGCTAAGGTAGGAAGATAGTTTATGAAGGACTTTAAATAGCAAACAGATCATTTTGCATTCAATCCTGAAGGTGTTAGGAAACCACTGGAGTTTACTGAGTGGGGACATGGAAATGGTTGAACATCTGTACTTTAGGAAGATCACTTTGGCGGCTGAATGGCGAGAGAGGCTTGATGGAAAGAGGCTTGAGGCAAGCAGACCCACCAGCAGGCAATAGTCCAGGAATGAAGTAATAGGGGGCCTGCACTAGAGTGGAGGCTGTGTCAGAGAGAAGGGGGAGGATTTAAGAGAAGTGCAAAGTGGATATAAATAAGCCTTGACAATAGGCTGGATATGGGAGGGTAAGAGATAATGGGTAAATGGGTCTGATGCCTAAGATGAGAGGGATGGGGACAATGCTGTTGTCCTCCATGGTATCATGGGAGTTAGGAGTGGGGAGCATTTAGGGGGAAAGATAAAAGGCATGTGGCATGATTGAGATAAGAAGCTATGGAACAGAGAGCTGAGTGCAAAAAACTGAGTTTTCCACTTCTTTTTAGGCTTATGGTTTCTACATATACCACTCTGCAAAAAGTAGGGACTCATAATGTACCATGGCTTATGATAAGCACCATTTCCCAAGGATCTACTATATTGTTCATGAGTACAGGGATGCTGCATGTTCAGCAGAGACCCTTTGCCAAAGTCAATTGTGACCCCAACTTCTCTCATTTCCAGAGAGTTTGCCCTTTGATCCACTCTTCATTCTTTCTTCTTTTTAGTCTGTCTTTATCCCAGTTCTCTTTTATTGCTGCCTCACACGCCCAGCCTCCTCCATTCTCACAGACCTTCCTGTGACCTTGCTGTTGTTCAGGTGTTCAGTCATGTCTGACTGTTCGTGACCTCATGGATGACAGCACTCTAGACCCTTCTATCCTTCCCTATTTCCTGAAATTTGTCCAAACTTGTGTTTGTTGCTTCCGTGACACACTCTGTCCATCTTGTCCTCTGCTATCCCATTTTCCTTTAATCTTTTTCAACATCAGGGTCTTTTCAGATAAGTCCTGTCTTATCTGAAGCTATAAACTATAGCTTGACTTCTTTTCACAGCCAAAAACCAAGAAAAAGTTCCCTAAATCTCCACTTTCTCACTTCCCACTCATTTTTCAACCCATTGCAATCTGGCTTCCACCCCCACCAGTAAGCTTCACTGGTTCTCTTGTTGGTGTTTAAAGCCACGATCTAGCTCTAGGCTACCTCCTCACAAATGACATAAATGACTATCCTTACCTCCATGTCCTTGCCAGGCTGTCCTCAAAGTCTCTTTCACTTGCTTTTCTTACTGCTAGCTCCTTCCAATCTCCACTTGTGAATCCTTTTGAAAATCACTTCATATTTAAATACCTTGTATTTACTTATTTGTGAACCTGCTCTCTCTGAGTAGAATGCAAACTCCTGAAAAGGCAGTGACTATCATCCTCTTGCATTTTTATCCCCAGTACCTGGGACAGGATTTGTATAGAACAGATACCTATTAAGTGCTTAATAACTCTGCTGGGGATAGTAGGAAGTATCTGTTGCATTACAACGGTGCCAGAGGTTTTTTGCTCATCTAATTTTGTAAACTAGACCAGTGGCCTCAAACTCAAATGGAAATGGATCCCAATCTGGTTCAGCTGCACTCCAGTTTTGTAGCCTGGCAATACGACACTTTATTACTAAATTAAGTAGTTATTACCTATTACCAGTAATTGTTTAGTACTATAACTAGCAATTGTTATTAGTAATTATTACTATATTTAGAAATTATTACTCTGACATATATTAAGTACAAATTAATCTGACACACATAAATTAAGTACATAAGTATATTTGAGACCAGTGCTCTTTGTAGTTTGGTTCTCCTTAAAAAAAAAACGTAACATTTATTTTTCTTCCTAGTAGAACACTTTTGAAATATTAAAAATGTCATTAAAAATTTTATTGATTGATTTCATCTTTTACACAATAATCTTTTCCTTCCTGTTAAAAGAAAATGTAGCTAGACAAAAGCAACTAAGTACTCTCTTCTGAGAGAATATGCAACATTTCAAACCCTAAGAAGAGGGAAGTGTGTTTCATCATTTGTCCTTTTTAATTAAGATTAGGTGTGCAATGTGGCTTTAAGTGATAATAAAAAATGTTTCTAAGGTCCTGCTAATCTATGGAGTGTATATATTTAAACTCATGAAGTGCCTATTCTTATAATTTCAGCTATCTAAAGCAAATCTATGTCAGGAGAGTGGTCTTTAGTTCTCAGAATTAACCACCTGATAAGTTTATTTCTGATAAATAACTCTAATAAGTAAAAGGTAAATTCAAACAAGATTATACTGGTGAATACGTAACAACCTGGCTCAAATGTATGCTATGATATTAATCTGAATGATCAACACTTTTAATTAACAGAACAATAAATCAAACCCTAATTTGTAGTGATGATAAATTTCTTAGGTGTAAATGTCACACTGAAAATTTAATAATAGACTCTCAAAGGCTGGTGAGAGCTATCTCCAGCACACCCTTAAATTCAACCCAAAGTGCGCATTTACCTTAAATTATCTTTATAATTGTACTTGATCGACCTGAAATCAGGATAGATTTCCTGAAATGGTGAGAAAAACCAGCATGAGTAAAGCTACAATGCATTAATTAAACAGTAAAACAACCCTAGTCTGTTGGAGAATTTGTGCTGAAGAAGATTAATTGCAAGAATCCATTATGTTTCATTTTGCCCCAATACAATTAAATTTAAAATTGGATTTCTGAAAACCATGTTTACTTCTACCTCTGATCTAGAAAAGTTTGCTTATTCTTCAAAAGTCAGAAATTAGCCTCCAAAAAATGAAAATGTAAAAAGTCATTCCTGATGCCTGGATATGAAGAAGGAATGTGGAGAAAAATTAGACAAATGAAACTTTAGATACCTCTCTTTCTTGAGGCCAGAAATCTCTGAATCCCTCCGCCCTAATTCCATCTGCACCTTTTCCAGAGCTCCTTGCATCTTACTGTGAGAAGCCAGTACATTCTCCAGCATGATTGTGACTTTGCAGTTATCTTCCTTAGCCTCTGCTAGCTGTCGCTGAAAGTTTCCCATCTAATGTAAAATCAAATAAGAAGGACAAGTTTGATTGCAATAATTGGTGCTTTACCAACCTTGTTTCTGAATCTTCAGAGGACCAATGCATGTAAGTGGAAGGCAGCATATTTCGGATTATTTTTCAATGTACATAGACAAATGAACGGTAGGATGCTGGGGAGAAAAAGAGAATTCCTGGGTTTTCTTTTTATTTCTTCCATTCAAGAAAACTTGACTCTGCTCTTTATTATGAACTGCAAAAACTATCTTAAGAGAGTTGTTGAAAAGCAACAGAATGTGTAGTCCTCTCCATAGTAGAAATCTTTCAATGGTTGATATCAGAAGGAAGTGACCTAAGCTGTGTTCTCAAGAATGACACTGCAAAGTAGGGACAGTTTAGTGGCATAAAATTTTAAAGTTTTATTGATTTTTTTTGTTTTTACGTCACCTTAATTTTCCCAAATCTCCCTCCTCTGCCCTCTATAGTGAATCGTCACATGCCAAAAAAAAAATAATAATAAGAGGAGAAAAAGAAGCAGTTCAGCAAAACTAACAAACACATTGTGAGTATTATGAGTCTGAGGCAATATTGGTTCTATGCCCAGAGACCCTCCCCCCACCTCCAGCTTCTGCAAAGAAGGGAGAGGGAGAGAGGTGTATTTTCTCATCTCTTCTTCAGGCTTCAGTTTGAAAATTAAAATGATATAGCATTAGTATTTTTGTTGTCGTTTCCATTTCCATTGTTTTTAGTTACTGTGTATACTGTTTATCTTGTTTACTTTACTCTTGCAGTGGTTCTTAGAGATCTTCCTATGCTTCTCTGAATTCTTCATATTCATCACTTTTTATGAAGTAGTAGTAATATTCCATTACATTCCTACACCACAATTTATTTAACCACTTTCTAGTTGAAAGGCATCTACTTTGTCTTATTGGTATGACTTTTAAAAATTAACATTAGCTCTCTATTACATTAAAATAAATATCAAAGGGTTGGTTATTTTTATTCTGGGCCTGAAGATTTTAAACGAAAACTCCAGCAGAGAAAAAAAAAACCTTTGGCCTCTTTCTTTGACTTCCTAAGACATGAAAATTTTAGGGGAAAAAGGAGAATTTTGGAGGGAAAATACTTTTAAAGGTATCTTTCTTGTGGGAACAAAACAAAGCAAAACATCATGCAGGTTAGAAAAAGGTTTCTTTTTGGTTTAGTTTTCTTCCTGGCCAACTATGGCAACAACATAAGGGATGTGGCTCATGAAAAATTTCCATTCATGTTTCAGTAACAGGCTATTTCCCACCCTTTTAAAAAAAGATTTGCCAATTTCCTTGCCTTGCTCATTTCCCCTTCTTCCAAAGCCTCCAGGTGCCCCCTCTTTTTATCACTTTCTCTTGATGACACATCACGGGATTTAATTGCCCGAGAAATATCTTCATTCTTTTCAAGAATAGTGTATATCTTATGAGAAAAAAAGAAATGATTAATACTTTGTAAAATATAGGAGGTGAATGACCAGAATGAGAAATTTAGGGCAATTTAAAAAAAAGAATGTTAAAAATATTAAAACAATATAATAGTCACATTTTTCTGGATTTTACCAAAGATGACATTTTCCCCCCATAGCTATTTGTTATATTTAAAAGTAAACACATGGGCAAGAATAGCTTATAAATTTTATATGAAGACTACAATGGTAGTAAATAAAGAATTTTAATAAAATTATAATATAGAATAAGGAGGAGTTGAACACTAATTAGCTTTTTAAAAATGCAGGTAAATTTTTTTTGGAGGTGAAGAAATGAAAACTAGTTTAATAGAACTGAAACAGTTTGGAAAATAGTGTTATATCAGATTAATGATGATTCTAGAAATGCATAGTATCATAGAAAAGGGAAGGAAGGCATTCTACAAGTCATCTAGTCCAAACTCATTTTCCTAATGAGGAAAATGAGACCCAGTGGGGTTAAGTGACTTGTCCGATGTCACACAATAAGCGGCAGAGATATGCTGTGAACTCAGATGCTTTGGATCCAAATCCACAGCCCTATCAACTGTAGAAATTCTAACTAGGTTTAATTTATTTTCCATATAAAACCTTTTTGTCCCCAACTTTTCCCCAATTTTAATAGTATAACAAAGAAATCTCTTTTACCATTGTTTTAAAAACTGTTTTCCTGAAATACTTTTTTCTTTAACTTTATTCCCTTCTTCGAATATTTTAAAAAGTTTTAGTATTCTTAGGGAATAATTCAATTGATTCAAAGGGATGTTACAGGATAGTAAGGGAGCTCAGTGAATACAGTCAGGCCTGAGATGGAAGGTCCTGGGTTCAAATATGTCCTGAGACACTTCCCAGCTGTGTGACTCTGTGTAAATAAATTACTTAATCCCAACTGCCTAGTCCTTATCATTCTTCTGTCTTGTAAGCAATACTTAGTATCAATTTTAAGAGAGAAGGTGAGTTTTTTTAAAAAGAAAAAAGAAAGAAATTAAAAAGAATGCTGCCTTATGGATTCTAATATCCCAGCTTTTTTTCCAGGAAAGAAAATGTTTAGAAACTCAGAAATGCATAAGATATAGGTATATTGGGGGCAGCTGGGTAGCCCAGTGGATTGAGAGCCAGGCCTAGAGATGGGAGGTCCTAGGTTAAAATCTGGCCTCAGACAATTCCCATCTGTGTGACCCTGGGCAAGTCACTTTGCCCCCACTGCCTACCCTTACCACTCTTCCACCTAGGAGCCAATACACAAAAGTTAAGGATTAAAAAAAAAAAAAAAAGATAAGATATAGGTATACTATTGTATAATAGCAACATATTTTATCTTTTAATACCATAAATATATACAATTTATTTTTAAAGTTAAAAATAAGTAAAAAAAATTAAAATTGATAAAAAAGAACATGAAAGTCAGCAGATGACACATGAGTAAAGATGTCTTAAAAAGTTAAGTAACTTATAAATGCATATAAGATACTACAAACACCCAATAAAAGAAAAAAATACATTTATATTTCTTCTCTAGTACAAAAGTAGAGCCAAAAAATTTTATGCATATTTTCCAGATTGCAGAGGCAGCAAGCCCTTAACCCCAAGATTTGAAAGGGATACTTTTACTCTCCTTCATGGCTCTACTCAAGTTTCACCCCTACATGAAGCCTTTTCAGATCTTTCCAGTTGCTAGTGTCCATCATCTACAAAATTACTTTGTATTTATATACTTTCTAAATGCATTTACTTAACTATGTATTTGTAATTTCCCTCCAACAAACAATAGTTAGTTAAGGGAAGGGGCTATTTTCTTTTTTGCATACCAGCATTTATATGATTAATATTGTTAAATTTGACATCTTTATTTCCAAAGTAAAAAAAAAAAGTCATTATATGACATTATATAGAATTATGGTTGAGATATAAATCTTCCCTTATTTTTTCTATTTATGCATGACTTACTTTCCTATTTACTTAAATTTTGTTGACATGTTGAAAGACCCTTTCAGTATTACCTTTATATATTTTCACTTACTGTATTTTCTTGGTTCTATACTTGGAATTTCAATAAGGTTCCTAATCATCATTTTAAATGCCCATGGTCTTCACTCACCAAATCTCTTTTTAAAATTTCAGATGTTTCTTCAGATGTTAATGGTCTGGCAGCAAGAAAATCTATTTTACCTTCCAGTCTTCCCTCCATGGTCTTAATAGCATTCAAAAGAGTCTTCAGAGACACCTTTGAGTCTCCAATATCCTGAGGAGACCTCACAGTGGGCAAGGAAGGTGCAAAGCTGACTCGACGTGAAGGACTTGAAACAACACTGGGTAAACCAATAGTTGAAAATTTTTCCTTTCCATTACAGAAAGTAGACCTAGAAGAACTTTCAGTGGACTTTGTAGACATTGGTCTTTCTGGAGATTTCTTTTTTTTTGATGGAAAAACCATTTCAGAATAATTTAATCAACAAAAATAAGATTCTTTTTTTTGGAGGTAAACACTTGCCCAGGAGGGATTATTTTAAATGTTTATCTGACAATAGTAAAAGATATTTAGAGAATGAAGAAATCCAACTTCAAGGAATGTCTCACTAAAGACTAAGATCCTTATAATTTCTTAAACTAAACTGTCTAAACACTATCTTCAGTGTAACCTATCCAGGAGTGTCTCCTTTTCCAACTTTGTGACCTCATCACTCATCACCATGATCTAACTGATAGAACTCTAAGTGAATTCTACATGAAGACAACTTGCAAGTCCTTGGTTACCAGGTGCTGTATATACATAATTTTTGCTTCTAGATCAAAGGCAGCATGGTGTAGTGGAAAAACAGAGTGGGAGTCAGAAGACTTCAAGTGTAGTTCCAATACTGTTGTGTGACCACAGTCAAGTCAATTACGCTTGAGTATTTATTTTCTTATCAATTCAAATGAAGGGCTTAGACTAGATGACCTTGAACATCTCTTCAAGATGTCATGATTTTAACTATTAATTTAAAAATTCAAATCAACCCACCAATAATAACACTTCTAAGCCATTTCCATGCTGTACTGCCTCCATTCTAACCATCGTCTTCTTCTCCCTTATCCCACCACTACCTTGGACTTCACCCTGGGACAGCAGGTTCAGATAGGTGAGATTTTGCTTTATTATGCAGGGAAACTAGAACTTCATACCAATTCCTGGCCAGCTACACACCATGCTGATAGTCTCCCATTCCTTTTCCAGTTCTCTTTTATGTACAGTCTCTCCTGATTAAAATGTAAGCTTTCTGGGGGTAGAATCTGTCTTGTTTGCTTGTATGTGCTTCCCTGGTACTTAAAACAGGGCCTAGAACAGTGATAGTGAACCTATGAGGGCATGCAGAGCGCTTACTGTTGGAACAAGGCCACCTCCCACACCCAGAGACTTTGTTACTAGATAGTCAGAGGGACTCAGGCAGAGCTGCTCCCCTCCCGCTCAACATATTTTCCTGACAACATATTTTCATATCCCCCACTCCTCTGCCCAGCAGCCCAATGTGAGGGCTTCCTCCCTCCACTGTGTGGGGCATGGCACTGAGTGGAGGTGGGGCACAGCACATGGTCTCTAAAAGGTTTGCCATCACTGGTCTAGAATAAAGTAAGATCTTCAAATAGTAAGTACTCTCACTTGTAATGAAAATGATTAATAGTTTATAAAGTGCTTTCTTCACAATCTGGCTTCAATCTATCTGCTTCCCCCCCCCCCAATAACTCTTAAACTCCATCTTAAAATCAATACTAGATATTAGTTTCAAGGCAGAAGAGCAGTTAGTATTGAGCAATTGGGGTTATGTGACTTGCCCAGGGTCACACAGACAGGAAGTGTCTAAAGTCAGATTTGAACTCTCATCTCTAGGCCTGGCTCTCTATTCACTGAGTCACCTGTCTCCAATCTATCTTTTTCTAACTCCACATTTCAGCCAAACTAGTCTATTTGCTATTCCCTGTACCTGGAATTGTATCTTCTCCCCTACTTTTGCACAAGTTATCCTTCATATCTACAACACTCTCCTCCCTTTCACCTCATAAAATGATTTAGTTTCCTTCCAGATCAAGTGCTACTTTCTCCATGAGACTTTTCCTGGTTTTCCTAGTTATTAATGTTTTCCATCACTACTTACGAAACCTATGTGTTCTTTTTGAAAGAATATTTTGTTTTCTTTTCCTTTTGCATTAGTTACTTCCAATTAACTACTCCCCCTATCACCGCAGAGTCCTTAATAATCAAGCAAGACAAATCAAAAACACTGACCATGTCTGAAAATGTATGTCTCATTCCTCACCTGTCTAGTCCACCATCTCTTTGCTGAGAGGCAGGAGACATACCTTATCCTTGATGTTTTTTAGAATTAAAATTTTAATTCAACAAATATACCTTCTTTTACTCCCACTTAACTCCTACCCCCTAATTGGGAAAGAAAGAAAAATAGTAGTTTGAAACTCTTATAACCAATACTTATAGTCAAACAAAACAAGTTCTTACATCAGTCATGTTAAAAAAAAAAATCTCAATTTGTACTGTGAGTTTATCACCTATCATGAGATGAGTAGCCTGTTTCATCATTGAGTCCTCTTGACTCACTATTAGTCATCAGGATGATAAGAGTTCCCAAGTTCTTCAAAATTGTTTATTTTTACAATATTATTGTTAATGTTCCCCTAAATTCTCAGTTTACTATACATAATTCATTTGAGTCTTCCTAGACTTTTCTGGAAACCATCTCTTTATAATTTTTAATAATAGCACAATAGTATCCCATCATGTTTATATGCCATAGCTTGTTCAAATATTCCCCGGTTGGTAGACACCCCCTCAGTTTCTAATTCTTTGCTATTGCAAAAAGATCTGCTATAAATATGCTGATACAGTTTGTTTTGCTTAGGACTAATCTCTCCCTTAACCTATCTTATTCTTGTTCCCTGCTTTCCCCTTCTTTCAATGAAATTATGAATGAAATTATTTCTTTCATGTATATTCTTGCCTCCTTTGACCAAATCAAATGAGAGTGAAGTTGAAGTGTTACCCATTCCCCTATTCCTTTCTACTTGTTTTCAAAGACGTATTTGTTCAGATTTCCATATGCTGATCATGTAAAATAATTTTCCCTCCCCTTTTCCTTCCCCTGCCCCCAGTATATTCCTCTTCCCCTTTCCATTCTTCTTTTAAGATCAAGATGTGACAGAACCACTCCCAGGCCCCTTGCTTAATTAGACATCCTCTATGACACCTGAAGATGATACAGCAATGAGGAAACATACTGAATTATCTCTCTATATTACAGTGTAAATAGTTTATCTTTATTTAGTTTCCTTTGATTGTTTAATCACATTTACCTTTTAATGTTTCTCTTTATTGCTACACATGCCTTTCAAAGTTTCTATGCAACTCTGGTCTTTTTTAAAAATCAGTAATATTTTGAATTTTTCTATTTTGTTAAAGGTCTATTTTCCCCATGTAACAATATACTTAGCTTTTCTGGGTAAATTAATCGTGGTCGTAAGCCTAAATCATTTGTCTTCTGGATTATCATATCCCAAACATTCTATTCCTTTGTAGTGTGGCTAAAGTGGCATATCTGTGACATACTGTGACTCCTTATTACTTTCTGGTTGCTTGCAGTAACTTTTTTTTTTACTTGGAAATTCTGAATTTTGGCTATAGTGTTCTTAGAAGTTTTAGTTTGAGATTTTTTTGGGGAAGTAACTAGTAGATCCCTTTTATTTCCACTTTGTTCTATGATTTTAAGATTTAAAACTCTGAGCAGTTTTAAGATTTCATAAAATGGGGGCAGCTGGGTAGCTCAGTGGACTGAGAACCAGGACTAGAGATGGGAGGTCCTAGGTTAAAATCTGGCCTCAGACATTTCCTAGCTGTGTGACCCTGGGCAAGTCACTTGACCCCCATTGCCTACCCTTACTGGTCTTCTGCCTTGGAGCCAATACAGAGTATTGACTCCAAGATGGAAGGTAAGGGTTTTAGGGAAAAAAAATGATTTCATAAAATATAATGTCTAGACTCTTCTTTTAATCATGGCTTTCAGGTAGTCCAATGATGCTTAAATGTTTGTGCTTTGATCTGTTTTCTAGGTCAGTTGATTTTGCTATAAGGTAACTTACATTCTTTTTTGCTAACTTTTCCAATCTTTTAACTTTGTTTTAATATTTCTGGTTGTCTCATGGAGTCAATGGCTTCTTTTTGGCTCATTCTAATTTTTCAAAGAATTTATTACTTGGACAAATTTTTGTATCCTTTATACATACTGCTAATTCTTTTAACAAAGCTTTCTTCCATATCTTTCATTTTTTTCCAAAAATTTTTCTATATTTATCTCATTTCATTTATAAAAAGAATCTTCTTCTTTTTTCACATTTGCTTCATCTCTTTCAGGAATTCTAGCTGAACTGAGCTCAGTTGTGCGTTTCTTTGATGTCTTGCTTGTAGATGTTTTTTGCTCCCATTGTAGTCTTTATGTAAAAATTTAAACTTTTTTTGCCCATGTGTTTACTTTTAAATATAACAAACAGTGGCACAATCGAATGTAATGTACTTCTCTACTAGCAGCAATGCAATGATCCAAGACATTTCTAAGGGACCTATAAGAAAGAATGCTATGTATATCCAGAGAAAGAACTGTGGGAATAGAAACACAGAAGAAAAACAATTGCTTGATCACATGGGTTGATGGGGATATTATTGGGGATGTAGACTCTAAACGATCACCTTGGTGCAAATATCAATAATATTGAAACAGTTCTTGATCAATGACACATGTAAAACCCAATGGAATTGCGCATTGGCTATAGGAGGGGGATGGGAGGGGAGGAGGGAAGGAACATGAATCATGTAACCATGGAAAATTTTTCTTAATTGAAAAAAACATATAAAGAAATAAACAAATAAATAAATCATAATGATATGGGGAAAATATCTTTTGTAAAATCCAAAAATATTTGACTATTATATCATTTTAATGTGTTTAAATATTAAAAACATATGTTTTTGTGCTATTTTTAATATTTATCATTTAAATATTAAAAACATATGTGAAGATGTTTTGGAGTCTTCTAAGTATGTGTCTTACAGTTCTCTATTGTCATAATAACTTTTTATAGGGGGATTAATTTTTGTTGTTTGTTCATTCTTCCAATCTATTTCCTGACTTCAGATTTAATGTTAGAAGTGAGCTTTGTGAACTACTGGAGGAAACATCTGGTCTGGTCCTATTGCTTGCTGCTTTCTTGGGGTATAATAATGTTGCATTATTTCAAGATACTGCCAATGGCTCAGGCTGGTGATTGCAGGCTTTTAGTGCTCCCCAAATGGTCTGATTCAGTAGAAAATATAATTTGTGATGTTACACAAATCTGTAAATTCCCAACCTGGATTTATATTTGAGGCAAGGCCTGTGGACATATCCAATTGGAGTTCTAGTAGACTATTGCTAGATTCAGCCACTATTAAACAGTTAGAAAGCTCTGATTGTTCACAGTAATAAAACTGCAGGTTCTTTTTTTGGCCTGGGATTCCTGCCTTGCTGCAGGCTTCAGAATGGGTTAGAAACTCGAACTAAGACCTTGTTTTGCTCTGGGGGTCTCAACCACATAGATTCCACATGCTTTTTGAATCTGCTCATTGCTCAACACAATGACTCAGGCCTGTGACTGCTCCTCACTCTAGAAAGCCACCTGTAGGTCCGGGTCCTCTCATCAGTCAGCCATGGATTTGTGACCTCAAACTGGGTAGTAAGGAATAGAATTGCCAATTCAGACCTATTTCTGTGCCTTGCACAAGTTTAAGCCTTTCTGTGCTTGATTTGTGCCCTCATCTTGTCTTGGTGCACAGCCACTCCCTGGGTTAGAATGCTACATTAGGTCATTCCAAACCATTGCAAACTCTTATATCTGTTTCCCTATGCTAATGTAATCTGTTTTTTCTTTTTCTTGAATTTCCTTAACAGGACTCAGTCTGGTTTATTTTTTTTATATTTTGGAGGAGTTGTAGTAGTAAACTTGA
The DNA here is from genome assembly GCF_016433145.1 of Gracilinanus agilis. NCBI lineage: Eukaryota > Metazoa > Chordata > Mammalia > Didelphimorphia > Didelphidae > Gracilinanus > Gracilinanus agilis. The sequence continues at coordinate 217,039,376 of NC_058132.1, forward strand.
CTATGTTTCTGCCACTCTGTTATCTTGGCTTTGCCTCCTTTATAAATATTTTGTATCTACTTACCTGTGTATTTATTTCCCTCCAGTAGAATATAAGCACCTTAAGGGAAAATTCTTTATTTTTATATGCAAGTGCCTGGCACAAGTAAAATGCTTATCAAATAGAACAAAACTGTGATTAAGGGAATATATGTATTATCATCTGCATTTTATAGATAAGGAAATTGAGATGTAAAGAAATGATTTATTTAAAGTCATACAACTAATAATGTCAGAGCAAGAACTTGCCTGTTTTTTTCCCCCTTATACTGAAATGTCTACTTAGTATTTTTGTGATCTTTGAAGATTGTTACTTGCCTGAGGGAACCTATTTTGTCTAATTAGACACACTGAGTGTGGGGTTTTTCCCCTACTAGATATTTTAAAATTTGGACCATGCTATCCTAGTATTAAGTTTTTCTCTATTGTAGAGAAAAACAATATATGACCTAGTTATGAAACAGTCCTTTGTAAATGGGGCTCTGTACTTTTCTCTGTCTAGATAGCTTCACAAATTCAATGTGTTGACAAAAAAATGTTCAAGTCAAGTAAGCTATGAGTTTTTCTTTCTTGAGTCCAATAAAGCTTCTATGTGACTTAACCAAAGAATATATTGTATTGATGGATATTTGTGTTTTAACTTAAAGTAAAACTACCAAGATTAGACTCTCAATATGCATAGCTTCAAAAGTCACAGAATGCTACTGGTTGATACACTTTAACTGATTTACAAATAACCAGAGTCCTTATTTGCATACCTTTTTCAGTTGAGCTTCTGTCTTTTGTAGTTTTATCTTATTTTCACTGAGTTCTGAGTTTGCCTAAAACAAAAAAGAATTTTTTAAATGGTGTTTAGTGCTGCTATATTAATTTCACTGGAAGAGTGAGAGATGAATTTATTAAGAGACAATTATACTACAGTTAACTATCTGAACTTTAAAACGCTAATCATACCTGAGCATATTTTGTCTCTAGAACCTTATTCAACTTGCGTAGTTCATCATTCTCTGAAAGGGTATTAGCAAGAGAGTTTATCTGCTTTTGTAGATGTTTAACTTTTGTCTGGAGGAAAATAGAAAATTAAGTTAATATAAACACCATTAACCCTCAACTCCCAACCAAAAGAAAGCTCAAAAAGAAAGAAAAAGAAGTTGAAAATGAGAAACCAAGCTGAAGGGTTGGAAACATACGGAGAATCCATGATACTTTTACAAAATTGACATATTTTTATAATACATTGAAATAACTTGGATTTTTATAATTTGCCATAAGTTTAACTTGCTGCAATTTAAATATGTTTATATTTTAAAATGGAATTTTATAGGAAATGTCACTATTTCAATAGACTTGTATAAGTTATATTTTGTAAATCTATTTGAGTAGTTGATGATAAATGCCAGTGCCTACAAAGCAGTTAGAGAGAGGCAGGTTATAGTCATACTTATTTTACCTACAGTAACTCATGATATATAGGTATAAGATTTCTTGGTAGTTTACAAGCCCCTTTCCCCTCCATTATGTTCCTTGATTTCAAATCACATTTTCCTTTATGAACATTTATTATATGTTTCCAATTAAGTCACTTAATATCAAGGTATATTGTTGACTTAATTTAGAAGATCTTATTGAGTTCTACATATAATTTATTTATTATTTTCTGTAATGGATATTTGTGCATAAGCTACAATTATCTTTATGTGGTCTATGCTTTTAGTTATCATTACACTGAAAGTTGAGAGGACCATGTAATCTTACCAAGTATAGCTTGTTTTTTGCCTGTGGGAACATTATGGAACCAATTCTGCCAACCCCTTTATTTACTTCTTCAAAAAGGAGCTGACAGTTGTGAAATGTTTCTATCTAGTTTAATTCTGCTAGTTCAGATTGACAGTCTTTGGATAGAGGTAACATACTGAAAATACTAAGTTATATTAATGTATGTGAATGGTCTTAAAAAGTGTGATACTCAGTATCTTCTGCTTCTTTTTCTGTTGCTATGGTATTGTGAATGCAGAATGGGGTCTTAAAAGACAGATCAGTTTTGTATTTTTGTTCTATTTCATGGCTCTATATGGATAAAAAAAATCATTACCTGATGTTTATCTTTGCTCGCATTTGCATAGGCTTATCTTCAAAATCAGTTCTTTGACAACAAGGCTTATACCTAATGCCTTTCAAGACTGGCAGGACCTGCCAGAGCTTGTGTTCCACTGGCCTAGCCTTTAAGAAGTCCAGGATTAATGCCACAATAAAGTATCAGAGCTGGAATTTAGTCAAGCAACTACTTTATTTTAGAAGAGAAATGGAAGATGTTGTCTGTGACAAATATCATGACAACATCACCAAAAAAATGACTTTATCTTTATAGATAGAAGTGATTAGCTGCAAATATACTTGTGTATAATCAGGATATTAGACTATTGGCTGGTTAGACAAATATCAAAATAATTAATTGATAAGCATTCATTAAGAATCTTCTAGGTACCAGGAACTGTGCTTGGCAGTAGGGATACAGACAGACTTTATTCTTAAGAATTTGCATGTTCTAACAGATAAGAAAGCAGGATCAAAGAAGAGAGGGTGTCACTGAAGCACCAAGCCAATTCCTAAAAATGAGAAAGGGAGAAAATATAGATATTGCCTCTTGCTAGTACATTTTCCTAGAAATTGATTCTAGGTACTAAATGCTCAGTATCTACAATCTACCTTCTGTCTTTAAATATTCCAAAAGGCCCTTAGCTTAGGCTTGATGCATGTTAGCTCCAACTGGAATAAACCAATAAGCCAAATTAAAAAAAAACACACTTCAAACTTCCAATAATATAAACAAGCACTAATCAAAGATATATAGTCAGCAAGGATATATAGGTGTCCATTTAAAATAACTATAGAAAATATAAAATACCTGGGAGTCTACCTGTTAAAACAAACCCAGAAACTATGTGGTTATAACTACAAAATACTTTTCACCCAAATAAAGTCAGATCTAAACAATTAAACATTAATTACTTATGGATGGACTGAGCCAATATAATAAAAATGAGAATTCCACCTGAATTAATTTACCTATTTAGTGCCATAACAATCAAAATACCCAAAAATTATTTAATAAAGCTTGAAAAAATAATAAAATTCATCTGGAAGTCCAAGAATATCAAGAGAATTAATTAATTTACAAAATGAAGGAAGGAGGTATAACTGTTCAGGATCTCAAACTATATTATAAATTAGCAAACATCAAAACAATCTGGTACTGACAAAGAAATAGAGTAGAGGAAAAATGGAATAAATTAGGCACCCAATAAACACTCAACATGTAGTAGTAAATGACCATAATGTTTGACAAACCCAAAGATCCAAACTTTTAGAAGAAGAACTCAACAACAGACAAAAATTTCTGTGAAAACTGAAAAACAGTATGGCAAAAAAGAGGCATAAACCAACACATGCTGTATTCCAAAGTAAAGTAAAAAAGGACACATGCTTGAGAAATAAAAGATGACATCTTAAACAAATTAGAGGGGCACAAAATAGTTTACCTATTAGATCTATGATAAGGGAGGAATTTATCTCTAAAGAAAACATGGAAGATATTGTTAAATGTAAAATAGATAACTTTGACTATGTTAAATTGTTTTTGAACAAACAAAACCAATGTAATCAAAATTAGAAGGTGTGTCATTTAAAATTATTGTAAGCCCTGAGAGACTACAATTCCCAGGGCTCCCTGCTACAACTTCCCCCAACACCTCCCACTTCCTTTGTGGGAGGTGTCAGAGAAAGTATAAAAGAGAGAGTTTTTGGAGCCTTTTCACTCTCTCTACCCTGGAGTCTCTCTTCGAACCTGAAGGCTGGCTCTCTATACTGAGCTCTCTCTCCATGCCTTTTCCCCCTTCTATCTACTTCCTAGTTTTCCCTAGACCTTCCCTTTTCTAATTTAAATAAAACCTAATTATTCTAAATCCCAAGTTGCTTTCTGATCTTTTATTTGAGCCCTGAAAGGCTCTGGTCAATTTCCCCCTGCCTAGGCTAGGGACCTTCCTTTCCCTTCCTCTACCTTACTTTCTCCTTTCTCCCATCCATCCTTCCTCCTAGCTACCTTCCCTTTTCCCCCTCACAAAGGGAAACATCAGCTTGGGGGGAAATTTTAGAACAAGTATCTCTGACAAATGTCTCATTTCTCAAATATATAGAGAAATGAGTAAATTTATAAGATACAAAGCATTCCTCAATTGACAAATGGTCAAAGAATATGAACAAATGGTCAAAGAATAATAATAAATGTTGGAGAGGATGCAGAAAAATAGAGACACTAATACACTGTTGGTGGAGCTATGAAGCTACCCAGTCATTCCAGAAAGTAATGTGTTACTATGCCTAAAGGGTCATCAAACTGCATACCTATGACCTAGCAATACCACTACTAGGTTTGTATTCCAAAGAGAACAAAGATGGGGGGAAAGACTTACTTATACAAAAATATTTATAGCAGCTCTTTTTTTGTGGTGGCAAAGAACTTGAAGCTGAAGGGATGTCTTTCAACTGGGAAAGAATTGAGCAAGTTGTGGTAACTATAATTGCATACTATTGTGCCATAAGAAATGATGAACAAGATGATCCCTCCAAAACCAGCAAAGATTTAAAGGAAGCAATACAAAGTAAAGTAAGCAGAACCAGGAGGATGTTGTACACAGAAACAACAATAAAGTATGATGATCAAGTATGAATGACTTAACTGTTATCAGCAATGCAAGGATTCAGGACAACTCCAAGGAACTCATAATGAAAAAGGCTATCCACTGCCATAGAAGGAACAGAGTGATACATATTGAAGCATATTATTTTTCACTTTATTTCCTCCATAATTTTTTCTCTAGTGCAAGCAACATGTGTTTTCTTTCACAAAATGACAAACATGGAAATATATATTATATGATATCACATATATAATCTATATCATATTACCTGTTGACTCTAGGAGGGATAGAAGGGGAGAATATGGATTGCAAAATGTCAAAAAATGATTATTATAAATTGTATCAACATTATCTGGAATAAATAAATTCCAGAGACTCTCTATTACCTCTGGGCTTAAATAAAAAAAAGTATATAAAAATACAGATCTCCAGAGTACAACAATGGAGATATATTCAGTTCGATATAATAATAAAAGCTTGGCAGGATCAATCTGTTAAATCTAGAGAATTTCCTTCTGTTTAATACAGTTTAATATAAAATTTCTCCCAAAGCAGAACTGTTTATCATCTTTCTATGTTTTACAACTAAAGACTTCAGCACTTAATCATGAATACAATGCAGTCTAATCAACCCTTCAGGGTCTGATGACATGGGCAAAAGAAATAAGGCAAAGCTTCTTTCCACAGTCCTTTCCCCAATATCAGATGCTCTTAATCACTTTTGATTAGAGAAATGCAAATTAATACAACTCTGGGGTACCACTTAACATTTATCAGATTAGCTTATTTAATAGGAAAGGAAAATGACAAATGATGGAGAGGACATGGGAAATTGGGACACTAATGCACTGTTGGTGGAATTGTGAACTGATCCAACCTTTATGGAGAGCAATTTGGAACTATATCCAAAGGGCTTTAAAACTGTGCATACTTTTTGATCTAGCAATATGACTACTAGGTTTGCATCCCAAAGAGATTTTTTAAAAAGGGAAAAGGACCTATATGTACAAAAATATTTATAGCAGCTCTTTTTATGGTAGCAAAGAATTAGAAATTAAGGAGATGCCCATCAATTGGGGAATGGCCAAACAAGTTGTGGTTATGATTGTAATGGAATACTACCATGCTGTAAGACATGATGAGGAGGATTTCAGAAAAACTTGAACTTACATTAACTAATGCAAAATGAAGTAAGCAGAACCAGGAGAACATTATACACAGTAATAGCAATATTGTACAGTGATTAACTGTAAATGACAACTATTCTCAGCAATTCAATGACCCAAGATAATTCCAAAGGGCTCATGATGAAAAACGTCATCTCTCTTCACAGAAAGAACTAAAAGTCTGATCGCAGATTGAAGCATGTATCGTTTCCTGGAGTAGATAGAATATAAATAAGGCCCCATGGTAGAATTTTCCTTGTGTAACTGATCAGGTGGTCCATTTTAACCCTCTCTATCCTTCCCTCAAGTGGCTTTTTGGGAAGCACCTAAAACTGACCCTTCCTGGATCCCGGTCCCCTTTCCTTTAAGCCCAGTGCAGCCTCACTATCCTATCTCAATTTCTTCAATTCTTTTGCTCTTAGTTGAGTACTGCTTTAAGGAGCTACTGCCCGCAGGTAGAGCTCACTTACACTTTCCATACTTCCCCCCTCTTCCACAAGGAGATGAACAGAGTTGAGGTCTGCAGCTAGTTGTCACTGAATGATGGGGTGAAAGCATGGAATAAATTCTAGTGACAGAAATTGTAAAAGGAGCAAGAACATTGCTAAATGGTTCTCAGGGCACTATTTTATGGGATGGGTTGGGCCACACTCCCAGAGTGTGGATGATGGTGGAAGAGGGCATAGTGAGTGAGCCTTCTGGGGATTAGTCTTTTTTTTTTTTAAACCCTTACCTTCTATCTTGGAGTCAATACTGTGTATTGGATCCAAGGCAGAAGAGTGGTAAGGGTAGGCAATGGGAGTCAAGTGACTTGCCCAGGGTCACACAGCTGGGAAGTATCTGAGGCCATATTTGAACCTAGGACCTCCTGTCTCTAGGCCTAGTTCTCAATCCACTGAGCTACCCAGCTGCCCCCGGATTAGTCTTTTTTTGATAATAATTAGATTGTTACATTGTTAGACGTCTTAAAATTTTAACCTTCTGAAAAGGCCATGATTACTTTATCTTTTGTGGATAATTCCTAAAGGGGGAGTTTTAAAAACTTGTGAACACTAGAGAAAATATCTAGTTCTCTTTCCAGAAGTAGAAGATAGATTTTAAAAAAAATAGATAATAGAGTAATCCAGTACCTCATGCCTGTTGATAACTTTGTGCTGAATGGATCATGCTGCATAATATATTATAGAGCATCCAGAAGATTTTAAGTAACTCATAGCATGTAAAGTTACTCTGTAACTACTTGAGATTTACCTGACAATCCACACAGGAAAACCAAAATGGATTAAGAGTTGTTCTGACAATGATAGGCTATTAGATAAATAGCCCATTAAACTATCCTTCAGCATATAAATATCTTAGGCACAGCAAGATGGACAATAAGCTAGGACCAGAATAGACTAGGAGTAAGAGAATGAGATCAATTACATTTTGGAAACTATGTAATGCTTTCAATAATCAGAAGCTTTTTAAAGGTATAAACACCCTTCTTTAAGTATTAATATTCTTCTGGTGATGTTATATGGCTACAAATAATGATAAGTCACAATTTTAAAGAAGCAAAATTGCCATGACACAGGTCATTCATTGTTGGCAAACAACCACTTTTTCCACAATGTGTTGTTTTGGTGAACTCTAAAGTGAAAAAAGCAACAGTAGATTAAAAAAAAATAGATCAAGCACAGTGAACAATTTTAAGTTTACCTAATTTCTTTAAATGCCTTTTTTTGCAGTCTATAAACAAATCATTTGGAACGATATTTATCATTTTTATCATTGTGGAAATACAGAAGGCCTAAAGTACTATAAATAATCTTTCTCTAGGTTAAAATTAAATTGTCTATTTAGCATATAATGGAAATGAAAGCAATGAAAATTACATTCTAATAGTCTGACAATTTGAAAGAAGCACCAATTTTTCCCTTCCAGCACCTTTACTTGAACCCTTAAAACATAACAAGACCAAGTTTTGTGCTGAATTTCACACCATTCATTTCCAATTCAATACTAAAAGATTTTTTAATGGTATGTATAATATTCTGATTAAGATAGCACTCAAAATTATTGCTTTTTGAAGGATTTTCTATATTCATTTTCCTTTAATATTTCTTTCAACTGGCCATTTGTCTTTTATATTTAAAACAACACGTTTCCCAGAGTTCTGAGTATCCGTAGCCCACATTTCTTGACACAGGTAAAAATCAATAGATTAAAAAAACACTTCACATTCTAATGACCATACTATTTTACTATCCCCAAATTTTTCATTTACAAATATGCCTAACTAATAAGAGGTATGTATTTTATTTTAAATGAAGGAATAGATAAATTTATGTTATCTGTTAAAACCACCCACTTTAAAAGGTGATTATGAGGAAATAATTTTGTAGATGTCAAAATGCTACACAACTGTGAGCTATTATTACTTTTCCCCTTGACTTCCCTATTTCTATTAAGGGTTACACTGTCATTTTAGACATCAAGCTTCACAACATAGACAGATATTCTTGACTATTCATTTTCACTCAGTCTGGACCCCCATGTCCAATCAATTTCAAAGACTTGCCAATCCTTCCTTCACAACATTTCTGCCATCTATTTCCTTTCCCCCATCACATCACAGCCACCCTAGACTCATCATCTCCCTCTGACTTTTGCCAAATCTTCTAATTAGTTTCCCTGATACCAAAACATCTTCCACATAGCTGCCAAATTGATATTCCTAAACCACAGATCCAACTGTGTTGGTTCTTTATCTTTTTTCCCCCTTCTATGTGTTTGTTTTGGTTCTCTTTTCAAGAAGCTTTAGTAATTCCAAATTGTCTCTAGGATAATAAATGAAAGGCTCTGTTTGGCATCTAAGTACTTTGGAATCTGGCTCCAATTTGCCTTTTCAGGACAATTACATATTGTTCTTTCTCATATAACTATGTTCCATTCAAACCTGTCCGCCTATATTTCCCTGTGCAAGGCACTCTACCACTTAACTCTTCCTTACTTTTGTCTTGAAATAATTAGTTCCTTTCAAGGCTCAGGATAATTGCCTGTCCTTCTAGAAGTTCTTCTTAATTTCCCTAGTTGTTAATGTCACTTTTCTCTGAAATTACAATGTTAACATATATGCCATATACAACAGCAGAAGGTACGCAGAATATAACACTTTAAGGGCAAAGTTGATTTTGTTTTTATATTTGTATTGAAAGGGGCAAAATGTGTAAGGAGTTAAAATTAAAGGTTTGGACTAAATTATTTAAGAGTATGGTTGCCAGGAATTAATTACTCAATTCCAAATTATTTTTATGGTAATTTATTTACAAAAAGTAGAGAGTGAAAGTAAGAAAATCAGAGAGAGGATAGGGTAAGATATCTAACCTAACACACTAAGTATTTTGCTCCAGCCCCTGGCTCAACCCAGGCAGGGCTAATTAGTCCTCAGCCTGGAGAGGCCTCAGCCTTGAGCCGAGGGCCTGGTGATGAATAAAGCAAGGACTTCAGCAATGAAGTCTCTCTCAAGAGGGGAGGCCTCTCCTGAGGCTAATCCCTTCAGAAAATCCAGGAAAGGAGTCAGTCTTTTTCACTCACCCACGTGGCAGTTCAAAGGGAAAGATTTAAGAATAGTCTCAACAAGTTCAGGGTCTCAGGTCCGTGAAGCAGATTCTTAATCAGCCTCCAACTCGAACTCAGAACTCTGAAGAACAAAGAACTCCCCACAGGATGTTGTAATTCCTTTTTAAAGATGATTCTTTTGCATCACTTCCTCTGTCTTCCTCTACTTTTACATGGATCAATTATAATCTATAGTTTTGCTTAGGACTGCCCAGGGGGCAGTCAATGGTTTGTGATTCATCACCCACTTTCATACATGTGGGTCACAGACCTCCCCCACTTAAGGATAAGTGGGGTATATACACTTCTGGTGACTAAATCTAAAAAATGGACAGGGGAGAGTTAATCCCATCTTCACTGTATCCTTCACATCTACATAATGACTGGCATATAAGAAAACTGTAATAAAAGATTGTTGAAAAAGTGTATTTCATCCCTATCCTACCTCAATTCCCAAGGCTATTTCTTATTAGGAAAAGTAGTATATTAAATTTTTTAAAAAGTCAAAGAAGAAGAGGCTCTCTATATTCTCGGTGACCAATTACCTGGTAATTATTAAAACTGCAAATATTCACAGAAAGGTTTTTAGGTTTCAACATTATAGTATCGGATGATAAAGTTGGATTTAATTAACTTGCTTAGAGGGAAAAATTACTTTGGAAACAACCAAAATTAGACAAATCTTGTACCTGGAGCTTTCCTTTCTCATAAGCCAGTTTATTCTTACTATCAGTAATTTCTCTCAGGACCTTCTCCACCTGCTGCTGGGTATGCTGGTAAAATAAGCAAAAATACATATACCTAAGGCTAGAAAGATGAAACAACATATTCATAGTTTAAAAAATACAAAAAAGTATCGTGAATGCAAAAAATGAGAAATCTCTTATTATCTCTGTAATGGAAAACCAAAAATTGGCTAAATTTCTTATTGCTGCCTCTTAGTTTCTCCTAACCCACCATCCACTGAGGAGTATACTCTGTATCCAAAAAGGCTACTGGTTGAGGTTGTCCTGAGAGTCATAAATCTACTATTCCCTGAGTAGATCACTTTGATCTTATGGTAGATATCAAAGTTTGAGGTCCGTGCATTGGTTTTAGTAGTGTTGTAAGTGGCATTTGAATATAATTCATTAAGTTTCATAAAACTAAATGTTATAATATAGTTCTGAGATCACAGGGACACTTGTATCACCCCAGCTTACACTGGTGTTAGAGACATCTCAATGATTAGAATGAAGAAAAAATTAAAGAAACTTTCAATATATGGAAGTTATGGTGGATATTGAAACTTAAATTATTAGAGTTTTGTTAGAATACCCCATATTTTAGAATATAAATATGCTTCTTCCTTTGTTTCTTTCTTCTTCCTCTATCTTTTGTCATAGAATCAATACTAAGCATTGATTCCAAGGCAGAAGAATGGCAAGGTTTCTACTTGACAAAGGCCACAAAACTAGGAAGTGTCTGAGGCCAGATTTGAATCCAGGGTCTCGTTTCCAGGCATGGCTCTATCCACTGAGCAATCTAGCTTATTATTTTTGAATTGATGATACATTTTTGACACCATGAGCACTACTATAAAACACCTGACACACACTATGAAATATACTCTAGGTGAAGAATAAAGCAAAACTAGACAATAAAGTGAATGCTCCTAAGAGAGTATGCCGCTTTTTCCATGTAGGAGAAATTGTGATACAGAGAAAGGAATGCTGGTTTTGTAATTAGATGACCTACATTCAGTCCTGGCTCTATTTTTTACTACATGATTTTGGGAAAGTCATCTCTCTGGCCTTCATATCCCCAATCTGTAAGATGAAGGGATTAGAGTAGATTGCCTTTAAGGTCCCTTTTAGCTCTGAATTTATGATACTATGATCCACTATTATAGTTTACCAATGACAAGGCCTTGCTGTTTCTTGCACAAAAAAACTTCATCTATTTCATACATTTTCATTGAATTTGTCCCATATCTGAAATGTTCCTCTTCCTCATCTCTGCCTCCTGGCTTCCTTCAATTACTTCAAGTATTAGTTAGAATCTCATATTTGTAGGAAACCTTTCACAATTCTTCTTAATGCTAGAGCATTTTCTTTAAGATTATCTCTAATTCTGTTGTTGTTCACTTCTTTCAGTCTTGTTTTAGTCTTGTTTGATTCTTCATGACTCCATCTGGGATTTTCTTCATCAAAAATACCAGAGTGTTTTGCTATTTCCTTCTCTAGCTCATTTTACATGTCAGGAAACTGATGCAAATAGGGTTAGGTGACTTGCCCAAGATCACACAGCTAAAGTGTCTGACACCAGATTTGAATTCATGAAGAAGAGTCTTCCTACCTTAAGGCCCTGTAACCATATCAAATTTATCATATCCATCCATCCATCCATCCATCCATCCATCCATCCATCCATCCAATCATCTATCTATCTATCTACCTAGCTATCATCAATCTATCTTGATTGTTCCCCAGTACTTAGCACAGTAAGGACCTGGTACAGAGTAAGCACTTAATAATTAATTTGACTGAATTATCTAGTGTAGTGATGGGCAAACTACAGCCTGTGGGCCAGATGCAGGCCCCTGAAATGTTCTATCCAGCCTCATGACATTATTCCTAATCTGTCGAATACAATGAGTAGGATATAATACAATGAACGAAAGTATTGCCTTAGAAACAGACAGACAGATGAGCATTTTGGCCCCTTCTTTAAAAAGTTTGCCCATCACTAATCTAGTGAATTAGTTATGACATTAAACCAACAAATTCTAGGTCTGGATAACCTAGTAGTTCCAAAACCACTTAACTAAATAATCTTCTAGTGTTCATCTCTTCATCTTTTCTATAAAAATGGCAAGATTTGCTAGCAGCAAATTCTATATATATTAGAGGGGCAGATAGGTGGTTTATTGGATGACAAGCGTGCCAGGCCTGGAGTCGCAAAGACCTAAGTTCAAAACTAGCCTGTAGCATTTACTAGTTGTGTGACCCTGGGCAAGACACTTAACTCTATTTGCCTCAGTTTCCTCATTTGTAAAATGAGCTGGAGAAGGAAATGGCAAACCATTCCAGTATCTTTGCCAAGAAAAGCTCAAAAGAGATCATGAAGAGTTAGACATGACTGAAATGATTGAATAACAAAAAATATACAACATTCCCCCTTATCTACCAATCAGTAAATTTGTCAGAAAAGGAAATAAAGTCTAGTTTGGCATGACCTTTTTTTTTTGGGGGGGGGGAATCACTGAATCTTTTTCTATCAATTTAAGACCATATTCTAGAATTTTGCCAGGAAGAGGAAAATCAAGCTCTTTGGCTAGAGTTGCAAATTTAATTTAAAAATTGGGACATTTGCCCTTATCAAATCTTGAAGCACCTTTATTACTCTCCATAATTTTTCAAAGATTACTGACAGTTGCTCAACAATTACATCTGCCAGGACTTTTGGAATATAAGGACTTAAATCATCTGGGCCAGATAGTTTGAAGCCATCAAGTGAAATGAAGTACTCTCAACTCTCTCCCCATTTATCTTGGGTATTACTTGCTGCTACCTATTTTTGTTCCATTTCTTCTAGTGTGAAGTTCTCTTGACCAAAAGAACATGAGATTCTTTATATCTGAAGTCAAAAGAAGATTGTGACAAGGTTTGAAATAGTTTAACTGCTTCACAAAATGGTATATAATTCTTTAAAATTGCCTTTGCTATAGAAAAGAAAGTGTAAATACTGATCTAGTCACAAAGGAAAACATTACTTAGGTAACTTCAGAAAACCACACTTCAAACCTAGTATTTGCCAAAACTTGATTATCTGTCACAAATGACTTTAAGTGGAGGAGATTCGTGCTACCATTTATTTTTCAATAATAGGTATTTTATATATTGTTTATTGATATCTTATTTTTCCACTGCCAAAACTTCTACCAACTATCTCTTCCTTTTCCTTTTCCCAGAGGTCTATCCTATATAACAAATATTTTTAATGCAAAAAAGAGGAAAAGCAGCAAAAGATCAACACATGGAGAAATCTAAAAACATATTATATTCACCTGTGCACCTCCCACTTCTGCAAAATAATAGGTTAGAAGTGTCTTCTCACATCTCTCCCTTGGGACCAATGAATAAAGTTTAATGAACTGTTCTTATCAAACCTTTGCAGATTTAATACTTCTGCTTATAACTAATGTTAGATGGGGAGGGGGGAATTATATAAAGAAAAAATTACTTCACTTAAAACTGTGGGAAGTAGGAACAGAGAGGGAAAAAATACCCAAGTCAATAAAATAAAAATAATTTTGAGCTTTTTGTAGAATGTGTTAGGACTACTTTCTTCCATTCATTGATAGTTCGTTGTAGAGCTAACCTAAATCTTTATTTCTTTCTAGGTTTCAACACATTTTATATCTGAGAGTCCTTTGCTGAATTTAGCTTTCTTACTGACTTTTAGTAAACATAGAAATAAGATCCACCTCCTAAAGTGTGACCTAGAAATTACTAGATTGTACTGGTCTTTTGATACTTACCTCATGGTTTTCAGATATTACTTTTTGATGTTCCATTGCTGTCATCTGATCCATGAGTAGTCTATTCTCCTTCTCTAGGGCCTGAAAAGTATTGGTTACAGAGTACTCATTTCCTGCTTTAGAACAAAAGGGGGAAAATTCATTCCAGAGCTAAGAACACTAATCTCCTTTTTCCAATTTCAAGTCTAAGTGAAAATGGAAGTCATTTAATATACTTGATCACTTATCCCTAATGCCGAAAGTCTGAATAGCCAATCTGGAGAGACAACAAAATGTGTTAACAAATAATAAGCACTTAACATACATTTGCTTAAGCTAAATTTAATTATAATTGTAGCATATATCTAAATTATAGAATGTAATGGAATTACAGAAAATCTGACCTGTCGGAGTTTATTTATCTTGGATTATTTTGTCATGCAAATTAAGGGCAGAACTCTGTGAATGGCATAAAGCAATATGATTATGGATTAGAATATGATCTATTGATACTTTGGACAACAACAGTATAGGAAAGTATGAATAAATGAACAGCAATTCAGTTAGGGATAAAGTCTCATGTGGCCCCCTTTGTCCCCTCTAGGCCACAGGGTAGCTTCTCAGGTGGTAACCAGGAAGAGTAGGATATGCCCTTTAGCTAAAGGCAGAGATATAGGTCCAGGTTTATGTAGGGTTTTCAGACAAAGAATGTGCTGTGGTTAAGTGGCAGGTGGACTAAACAGGGTCAGGGAAAATGGACCAGATTTAAAAAGTTTGTTAAAAAGCTAATTTCTAAAAAAATTAACTAAAAAGACCTACTTGGAATAAAGAAGGTACAACTATAACTATTTGGCATCAGTAAACTTCCCAGAGTGTTTCAACAACCAGTTCTAATTAGAACCTTATGCAAATTAAACCATAAGCATGCCAGAGTTGCATGACAGAAGGAAAGTCTATGAGAATGGGGCCACAGTCTCCTCTGGCTATTCAGTTTTCAGAATAGATCAAGAACAATTTAATAACTGTCTTGTGCAGCAAGCAGGTAATCAATGAATCTCTTTTGAGTGAATGAAAATTGGCCAAGGTAAAGTTCTTCGAAAATGTGCTATATTGTTCAAACTAAAGTTTTTAGCTTAATCTCTCTTAAGCAACCCTATAGGCACAACCACACTTTCATGTTGAGTGTATTCTTAGAGGCAGTCTTTGGTACTACTACATCTACCATTTAACATTCTGTGATGTAATATCAAAAAGGGTTGACAGTATTTAGAAAATAGCTCATATTTAATAATATCACCATTTTAAATTTTGATAGCTTAACTGGGATTGTATAGAGGTTGGCAAATTTTTGTCACAAGTTTCTGAGGCAGGGGCTTCCCTCTTTTTAAACTAGATATTTGAAAAGTGAGATAATCATGTTGGATAGAGGTAAAATATGTTCATCTAAATTTAATCAATTTGGAGGGATCATTTCAGACTCACACAAATAAAAAAATAACTAAAAGTGACAAAATTCAGGTATGTCAGGATTGTGAACAAATGGATACATTTTGTACTTCTAATGGAATTGTAAATTAGTAGATTCTTTGTGGAAGGCAATATAATAGGAGACAACAAAACACAAAAATATTTTGACCCAATAATTATATTTTAGGAACAGTATTAAAATGACACTATCAATGAAAAAAGATTATCTTTTAAAATATATAAGACAGCAAAGTATGTGATTGTAAAGAACTGGAAATAATCCAACCACCCAACAGGAGGTAAATGGTTGAAAAAAACTCTGGCCTATCAATTTAGTAGAATTCTACACCAATAGAATGAAGTATGACAGAAAAATTTCTATGAAGCAATTGAATTAAAGAAGGTAGAACACAATATATATCCAAATTATAACCAACCCTCCCTCAAACTGTATAGATAAACAGATGGACAAATAGAAAAATGGGAGAAAATACAGAATTACTAACTTGCTGTAGATATTTTGCACATAAAATTCATTTTTAAGTTTAAATTGATGTAAAGGTACACTTTATTGGTTTCATAGCTGTTTAAAGTTAAATATATTACATATATGTATGTATATGCATATATCTGGATTACTTAAAATACGTTTTAAGTAATCCAGAAGAAAAATTCCAAGGCCAGTGATAACTGGATCCCAACCTTAGTTCACAAATCATTAGTGCTTTTGACTGTTATAGCACATTGCTGACTTATATTGGGCTGTGGTCCTCTAAAATCCCCAGTTGTTTTTAGACACAATGCTTTCTAATCACACCTTTCCATCTCTTGTACATGTGAGGTTGAATTTTTGTGTGAAATATTTTATTTATTCCTCTTAAATTTTATCTTATTAAATTCAGCCTGATGCCTTTTCTATGTCAAGATTTTTTTGTACCCTGACTCAGGAATCCTGAATCCCATTCCCTGCTCATACAACAAAAGTCCAGCTATAGTTAAAAAGATGCTGTGTAAGTACCTGATTAGAAGCTAGACCAGTGGTTTCCAAAATTTTTTGGCCTACCACCCCCTTTCCAGAAAAAATATTACTTAGCCCCCTGGAAATTAATTTTTTTTAAATTTTAATAGCAATTAATAGGAAAGATAAATGCACCTGTCACTGCTCCCCTGGATCGCTGTAGCACCCACCAGGTAGCTGTAGCATCCACTTTGGGAATCACTGAGCTAGACCATAGTTACATCAAGGCAAATTCTATAGTTGATCCTTATTGGGCTAGCTTCACCTTTCAAGTCATAAATTGACAGCTTCGAGATAAAAGCCAGATAGAAAGATGTAAATATTTGATCTAAGCTCCACTTATAAATATAGAAGCTCCAATTACATTTTAAGTGTGTTTTTATGTGTGCTTCTGTGTATGTATGTATGTATTTCTACTCCGAAGTTGCCCAATATGATTCAGAAAAAGGTATCTTTATAGATAAATTACAGGAACAAAATATACAGATAGAAACTTAATACTGTTTCTCTCCCCAAAAAAGCTGGGTGTTATTGCTTCTGGCTTTTATATGCCCTTAAAGTAACATTCTGGTTGAGGGGGCAGAATTGTTGGTAAATTCTCCATACTTGGTTCATAAGTGATGACAATTATGTGTTTTAGTGACATGTACCTTTAGTGTCTGCAGTTCAGTCAATCTCACATTTCCATTTTTCTCCATGACTTGGGACAACTAATAACACCTCTCTGAACCTCCGTTTCCCCATCTCTAAAATGAAAGGGTTGGAGTATTTGGCTTCTGAGCATTTTTCATATTCTATATCTATGACCCTATATTCTCTCCTCCAGCTCTAAAACTTTAATCTTATGATCAACATCTGTTCAAAGATAAGAGCATTGGATACTAACATCTAAGGAAAATGATGACCAATGAGACAGACATAATGAGAATCAATAATACCTTATTTTTCTTTAATTCCATTTCAAGTTTGCTTTTCTCTTGACCCTCTGTTTTCATTAACTGTCCACGAAAAATAGAAGAAATTGATCATTTTTTAATGATAAGCTATTAGAAACAATCTACACATCAAATTATTCCTACACTGCAGAAATAGTACATCCTCTTAGAAAGAGGCCAAGATGGAAATTTCTGAGGCAGAGCAGGCTTCACAAACCAGCCCAGAAATTAGAAACAGATATCTGTGTATCAGATTCCACAAGTTTCTTTCCAACTTCTCTGACTTTTGTACCATGCCTCAGGAAGATCGTAATTGGGAAAACCACCTCATCTTGCAAGAAGGCATCATCTTTGGTACTCCACCTTATCACTAAACTTTGTCCCTCTAGTTGGAGGGTGGAACAATGAGCTCTAAAACTTTCTTCTAGGAGGAATCTCAGTTCAGGTATCTCTTCATTTTTCACCTGACTACACTCCTGATCTGGAACTTCTTCACTTTGCCCTTCCACTTGGTAATTTCCTTCTCTACCTCACCTCTCCTGGCTCTTCAGTCATTTCTGTGTTTTCTTTCCCTATAAGATTGTAAATTTCTGAAGAGGAAGGACTATTTTTTTTTCATTTGTATACTTAGTGCTTTGCACAGTGTCTGGAACACAGTAGGTGCTTAATAAATGTTTACTAACTGCTGATGACTAACTTGGAGGACTCTAGCAGTTCTTCCTTAATCCCTACTTGCCTACCTACTTTAGGGGTAATCAATGTTTTTAAACAAATTGCCTTAACTAACATATCATATGAATCATTGTTGATGTTTAATTAGTAGCATTAATTAGTTTATTATTAAATTTAATCAATATTTTAATTAATTAATAACATTGATTATTTTACTATATAGGTCAGTGAATTTATCAATCAATATTCATATGTCTAGTTATATGCTAAGTACTGGGGATACAAATACAATAAACAAAATATATATACATGCCTGCATATCTTTCTCAACTTCAAATTTCTTCAACTTTATTTTATTAAAAACTACATTTAGTATAACGAACCATTCAGCCAAAGTGGCTTGAGTAACTTTTGCTCTTCTGATGTAATTTAAAAACAAAAATGTCACTACTAAAAGACATAATTCTACTTCTACCTCCTTGTGTAGGTTCTTTCTTCCCTTCAAAAGGGATTTTCTCTCTTTTAGTGCTACTTCCAGTTCTCCTCGCAATCTAACAATAGTACACTCCTGTAACTCTTTTTGTGTTGTTCTTCTCTCTTCTGCTTCCTTTGCTTTTTGTTTACATTTGCTGTGTTCAAGGTGTAAGGCATCACTACAAGGATATAACAAGTCAACATGGGTAATGCTAGTAAGATTTCTACATTATTAGAAATGATAAGTACAAGATATCTTAGAATATGTTCACTCCCTGAGGACAGTAAAAAAAAATATTCAATGACATTATTTAGTTTCATCTTTTCTTTGTTATTTCTTAGAAAGAAGTAAGGCTGAACAGAACAATGCTTGTAAAAAAAAAGAAAGCAAAAAATGGTTGAAACTAACTCACAGGCGTTTCTGAAGTTGGGTTCTTTCATTTTGACTATTTTGTAGTTCTTTTGCAATACTTATCCTGGCAGCATCCAACATTAAATCTTGTTCCTGTAATTTCTGAATCACTTGTTCCTGCTCTGCCTGGGAAGAAAGAGTTCATGACAATAACTTAGGTAATAAAAAAGGAATACTTGATAGGAAGTAAATTAAAATAATTTGAAGACCCTGAACTTATAGAAATGAGCTGGTAGAAAATTGAAAATAAGTAAATAAGTAGAATCTTGTTTTAAGGAATACCATTTTAAGTTCATAGTAATCCCCAGGCACTTTTATATCCCTACCAGCTAGAATTCCTCTTTACTTAACATATACCTTTTCTCACATTATAGCTCAATATCAATATCTATTACCAATATCACATTTTGAAAAGCATCATTACTTCAGTAGATGACATCTCATATGATAGTCATATGTATATATAGATATAGATATAGATATAGTTACAACAGAAAAGGGCAGCAGCATTTATTATCAGGACTCTACCTCAAAATTGTCGTGTAAAACATCTCTAACCTTCAATTTGTTATTGCATATAAATTCAAAAGTATTTGCTTTATGTATTGAGAGACAGCATGGTAGAAAGACAGCAATATGAGGTAGCAGTCAAAAAAGCTAAGAAAATCAGCTTTGAGCTGGGAAGAGCTGAGCCAGTCATGCTTATGACACACACTGGCTGGGTAACTGGATAAGTCACTTCATCTTCTAAAGTTGTAAATTAGAGGTATCAAACATGCAGAACCAGCAGGATGCCAGTGATCCATTATAGTCCCCAGTGCTACCCAAATCAAAATAAAGTGTAATTGGGAAACATTTAACAAAATAAATGAAATGCATTAAAACATAGACAACTTCAATATGTTGTTTTCGAAGTCAATATGTGGCCTTCAGATGCTTTTGTATAGTTTGGTGTATAAAGTTCTGCTTCTACTTGACTTGACACCATTGCTCTGAGCAACTGAGAAGGTGCCAACCTGCTTTGTTAGAAGAAGTTCACTTGGGAGTTTCTTATACCAATAAAATAATAGGTCTAGTCTCTATTCTTTATCCTTGCTTTATATAAATACATTTAAAAACCAATCAACAATATCACTCCCCGAAGTATTTTATATTGTCTAGGGTGATTTTAAATGGTGTTTCTCTTTCTACCTCTTGCTGCTGTGATGTGTTGGAAATATATAGAAATGCTGATGATTTATGTGCATTTATTTTGTATCCTGCAACTTTGCTAAAGTTGTTGATTATTTCTACAAGCTTCTTAGTTGATTCTCTAAGATTTTTTTAAGTAGACCTTCATATCATCTGCAAAGAGTGATAGCTTAGTCTCCTCATTGCCTATTTTGATACCTTCAATTTCTTTTTCTTCTCTAATTGCTACTGCTAGTGTTTCCAGTACAATGTTAAATAATAGAGGTGATAATAGGCATTCTTGTTTCACTCCTGATCTTATTGGGAAGGCTTCTAATTTATCCCCATTGCATATGATGTTTGTTGATGGTTTTAGGTATATACTGTTTATTATTTTTAGGAAAGGTCTTTCTATTCCTATACTTTTC
This sequence comes from Gracilinanus agilis, assembly GCF_016433145.1. Classification (NCBI taxonomy): domain Eukaryota; kingdom Metazoa; phylum Chordata; class Mammalia; order Didelphimorphia; family Didelphidae; genus Gracilinanus; species Gracilinanus agilis. The sequence continues at coordinate 217,059,958 of NC_058132.1, forward strand.
AGTGTTTTCAATAGGAATGGGTGCTGTATTTTGTCAAAGGCTTTTTCAGCATCTATTGAGATAATCATGTGATTTTTGTTTGTGAGATTGTTGATATGGTCAATTATGTAGATGGTTTTCCTAATTGGAAAAAAATTGAAATTTTTTCAAAAGAGAGATACCTCCACAAAAAAGTTACTATAATATTTTTGTACATATGAGTCTTTTCCTCTTTTGTAACTATTCATCCATATCACCTAGATTGCTATATTTATTGCCATATAATTGGGCAAAATAGTTTTTAATGATTGCCTTAATTTCCTCTTCATTAGAGGTGCAGTCTCCCTTTTCATCTTTGATACTGTCAATTTGGTTTTCTTCTTTCCTTTTTTTAATTAGATTGACCAGTACTTTGTCTCTTTTATCTGTTTTTTCAAAATATCAGCTTCTAGTCTTATTTATTAATTCAATAGTTCTCTTTTACTTTTGATTTTATTAATCTCTCCCTTGATTTTTAGTATTTCTAATTTAGTTTCCATCTGGGGATTTTTAATTTGCTCGCTTTCTAGTTTTTTAAGTTGCATGGGCAATTCATTAATCTCTGCCCTCCCTAATTTGTTAATATATGCACTCAAGGATATAAATTCCCCCCCCCACCCCGAGTACTGCCTAAGCTGCATCCCACAAAGTTTGGTAGGATGTCTCATCACTGTCATTCTCTTCAATGAAATTGTTGATTGTTTCTATGATTTCTTCTTTGACTATCTGGTTTTGGAGAATCATATTATTTAATTTCCAATTAGTTTTTGATTTTCCTGTCCAGGTGCCCTTACTAATTATTATTTTTATTGCATTATGATCTGAGAAGGTTACATTTATTATTTCTGCTCTCTTGCATTTGTTTGCAATGTTTCTATTCTCTATTACATGGTCAATCTTTGTAAATATACCATGTGCAGCTGAAAAGAAGGTGTATTCCTTTTTGTCCCTATTTATTTTTCTCCACATATCTATTAAATCTAATTTTCCTAGGACTTCATTCACCTCTCTTATCTCTTTCTTATTTATTTTTTGGTTTGATTTATCTAGATCTGAAAGAGGAATATTTAGATCTCCCACTATTATGGTTTTACTATGTATTTCCTTCTTGAGCTCTGCCAGTTTCTCCTTTACGAATTTGGATGCTATGCCATTTGGTGCATACATATTGAGCACTGTTATTTCCTCATTGTCTATACTGCCTTTTATCAGGATGTAATTACATTCTCTGTCTTTTTAATCATATCTATTTTTACTTTGGCTTTGTCAGAAATCAGGATCGCCAAAAAGCTTTTGTACAAACAAAAACAATGCAGTCAAAATCAGAAATGAAATGACAAATTGGGAAAAAATCTTTATAACAAAAAACTCTGACAGGGGTCTAATTACTCAAATATACAAGAAGTTAAATCAATTGTATAAAAAATCTAGCCATTCCCCAATTGATAAATGGGCAAGGGACATGAATAGGCAATTTTCAGATAAAGAGATCAAAAGTATCAATAAGCACATGAGAAAGTGTTCTAAATCTCTAATAATTAGAGAAATGCAAATCAAAACAACTCTGAGGTATCACCTCATACCTAGCAGATTGGCTAAAATGATAGAAGGGGAGAGTAATGAATGTTGGAGGGGATGTGGCAAAATTGGGACATTAATGCATTGCTGGTGGAGTTGTGAACTGATCCAACCATTCTGAATGGCAATTTGGAACTATGCTCAAAGGGCTATAAAAGAATGCCTGCCCTTTGATCCAGACATACCATTGTTGGGGTTGTACCCCAAAGAGATCATAGATAAACAGACTTGTACAGAAATATTTATAGCTGTGCTTTTTGTGGTGGCAAAAAACTGGAAAATCAGGGTATGCCCTTCAATTGGGGAATGGCTAAACAAATTGTGGTATATGCTGGTGATGGAATACTATTGCGCTCAAAGGAATAATAAACTGGAGGAATTCCATATGAACTGGAAAGACCTCCAAAAATTGATGCAGAGTGAAAGGAGCAGAACCAGAAGCACATTGTACACAGAGACCAATACACTGTGGTAAAATAGAATGTAATGGACTTCTGTACTAGCAGCAATGCAATGACCCAGGACAATTCTGAGGGATTTATGGAAAAGAACACTACCCACATTCAGAGGAAGAACTGCAGGAGTGGAAACACAGAAGAAAAGCAACTGCTTGAACACATGGGTTGAGGCAGACATGATTGGGGATGTAGACTCGAAACTACCACACCAATGCAACTATCAACAATTTGGAAATAGGTCTTGATCAATGACACATGTTAAAACCAGTGGAAATGTGCACCAGCTATGGTGGGGGGGGAGGATGCCGGGGGGGTGAAGGGGAAAGTAAGAGCATGAATCAGGTAACCATGTTAACTTTTCTAAAAAAATAAATATTATTAAATGTTAAAAAAAAATAACAATATCACTCCCCGAAAGAAATGTCCTGATTTTTCAAAATGAGGAAAAAGATAAACTAAAAACTGTAAGACAGTGAATTTGATTTGTATTGCTTAAAAAACTCTAGGATGGAGGATTAAAGTGGAGAAAGAACATTTTGAGGAAGAAATGAAAATTACAGAGAGCGAACATGGCTTCATTAAGAATAGGTCATGCCAGAATAACTTTATTTCCTTTTTGGCTTGAATGTTAAACTGGTAGATCAGAGGAATACTATACATATGGCTTACTTAGATTTAAAAGACTTGATAAAGTTGCTCAGTCTTTTGTGGAAAAGATGGAGAGATGTGGGGTGTAAGATAATAGAGTGAGATAGATTTAGAATAGGTTGAATGACTCAACTCAAAGAATCTTAGAATCTTGTTAATAGTTCAATTAAATTTGGCAGGAGGCCTCCAGGAGAATGTGCACCAAGGATTTATATTGTTGAATCTACCTTATATTGTTGAATAGCATGCTTATCAAATGTTCATATAATACTAAGCTAGAATAATTAGACAACATATGAAAGGCTAATCTTGAGATCTAAAAAGATTTTGAGATGCTGGAGCACTGGACTGATCTAAATAGATAAAATCCCATAGAAATAAATTCAAATTTTGATAGAGAATAAAAATATCAATGTCACAAGTACAATATGAGGGTAGTGCATGGTTAGAAAACACTTTATCTGAAAAAGATCTGAGAGTTTTGGACAACTACAAGCTTATAAGACAGCAATATGAGGTGGCAGTCAAAAAAGCTAAGATCTTGGGTTACAAATAAAGAATTAGGATGATAATCTCACTTTACTCTGCTCCTGGTTAGAGCATCTTCGAATCATTGTGTTTATAAAGGACATTGATGAGATTGATACCAGGATTGGGAAGAGCCTTAAGTCCATGTCATATATGGATCAATTTAAAGAGCTACTGATGTTTAGCCTGAAGAGGAACCACTGGGCAAATAATTGCTGTTTTCAAGTATTTGGAGAGTTATAATATAGAAAGGGGATTAGATTTATTTTATTTGGCCCCAGGGAGCAGAAATAGAAGAAATATTTAGAAGGGGCAGAGGCAAATTGAGACTTGCTATCAGCAAAAACTTCCTAAACAATTAGAATTATAGAGGTCTCTGAATAGAGTCTAGATCAGTGATTCCCAAAGTGGGCGCCCCCACCCCCTGGTGGGTGTTGCAGTGATCCAGGGAGGAACGGTGATAGCCACAGGTGCATTTGAGGGCAGGGAATAACTGTAAGGGGGCAGTGATAGTATGTGACAGGGTGCTAAGTAATATTTTTTCTGGAAAGGGGGCGGTAGGCCAAAAAAAGTTTGGGAACCACTGATCTAGATGATTACTTATCAGGAATGTTATAGTAAGGATTCCTTTCTAGTTTTAAGATGATATGATCAGTTGAGTCCTTTTTCAACCCTAAAAATCTCTGATTCGGTAAGATATTCTTTTTATACACTGTAGCAATAGGTTCTACCCATTTTTGTTCTAAATTTCTGCAGTGGGTCATTTCTTAAATACTTTATTAACTTATTCTCTCATATAAAATATTTAGATGATCTACTTACGTACCTATATAGATCTAAGACTTTATCAATGAAAGCCCCATCTCCAATAATGCAGATCACACTCACTATATCTCCCCATCTTGTGGGACTTTTGTCTGTCTCCTATATAGGTAGTCTCCTCTATAGATAATCTATCCAACCTGCTTGGGTCCTATCTCTAAATCTCTTGATACTGTGTGGATACCAATTGTGCATAAAAGCTATATAGCTGACTAGGGTAGCCTTTCCTTTTTTTTTTTTTTTTAAACTCTTACCTTCTGTCTTAGAACCAATATTATGTATTGGTTTAAGGCAGAAGAGTGGTAAGGATTAGACAATGGGGGTTAAGTGACTTGCCCAGGGTCACATAGCTAGGAAGTGTCTGAGGCCAGATTTGAACCTAGGACCTCCCATCTCTAGGCCTGGTTCTCAATCCACCGAGCTACCCAGGTGCTCCCAGTGTATCCTTTCTTGATCCATGACCTCCCACTATCTTTTCCAGTAATAACTTTCTAATGCATCCTTTATGCCTCTTTTTCTGGGTAAGTCCTTGTTGGTAATAAGCTGAAGCCTACTCAGACTTGCCATGTACTTCTCCACTGTCCTTAGTGTGTACAATTTAAATTTTTCAGAGGCAATGATGTTCCATGACTTACACTAAGAACATGATATTAAAAATGGGCTTTTGTTTCAAGAAGCAGGAGATCATAAAAAGTATCAGATAATTTCCACATTGTAATCCACACTATCTTCCTCTTATTCCTTTATGGGACCACAGTTCATTTTCCATCTTCAGTAGCTGTCCAAGATATATTTAATGATAGATCAGCTAGTATGGGCAAAAGACTTTTTAGTCCTCTTAATTTTTTCTAAGTTGGATGTTAAGTCAAATTCTTTTATAATAGATCTCATTCAGAAAGCAATGTTCTGGTGTTTGGTGAAATCAGTACAGTGTGAATGACAAATAGAAACATCTAGAGAACCTTGTCATCTATAGAACTTCCTTCTTCCATTTAGACATTATATATACATATTCATGTGTGTATGTATATACATGCATATAGACATATACATACATATACACATAAACACATTTGTCTCAATATAGTGTCTATTGTGTACAAGGTGTTCTCAATTCTCTAGGAATCTACAAAGTTGTAAGAAACATAAGCTACACAAGACTAAATTTAAGTGCTTACATGAAAATAACGCATATCAACTAGATAATAGTCTAGACAATAAGTCTATCACTTGGACACTAATTTCAGTGGCAAGATCATTTTAGGCATGGTGATTAGAAAATATTGAAAAAAAAGGTGGCATCTGAAGTGTTCCTTGATGGATCAAGAGAACTGAGAGCTTGTGATGAGATTTTCTAGAAAGAGATGTTTCATGTGGAGGGAATGACAGAAGCAAAGATGTATTGATGGGAAAGGACAAAGTATATTGACAGGACTTATGTAATCATGAGGTATATTTTTGAGCAATCCTTAAGTAATAGGAGAAGTCTAAGAAAATATAGTTTTATAAAAGACCAGAAATATAAACTCTGGTAAAACCACTACCCAGAAAATGAGATATTATAATTAATTTGTTTTGAGATTCATTTTTATATTCTTTGCTTTATTATATAATCTACCTGTTCAAATATCTCAGTCCTTGAGTTACTATGATTTTGTGCTAATTGTATTAGATAAGTAGTTTGGTATTAACCTTTAGAATAGCTTGATGATCTGAAACGAGTTTGACGTTCTCCATAGTAACAGTCTGAAGCTTGTTATTCAACTCTGAACACTGTTTATTCAATTGGTCATTTAACATCTAAAAAAAAAAAGATACATATTTAAAATTTGATAGGTCTATTATATACCTAACAACTCATTGTCCTTAGATAACTAAAGAGTTTAATTTTTTTATCTAATAGTTGGTTCTAAAGTTTTGCAAAATATGCTAAAATGCTTTTTGAAAAGATCCTGAGTGGTTCCACATTTAAATGAGGAATGTCCATTTTTCAGTGGACCAACAGTGAAGCTTTCAGCACTGATTAACATTTATTCTTCATTATTTTAAAGAAATCAGAAAAAAAAACTCACAATACTTAAAAAAGACAACAATAATATCACTTTTCAAAATGTGTGGGATGCAACCAAAACTATTCCTTGTGGATGATCTTCTATGAAATATATTCTTTCATAAATAAGAAAGGGAGAATATAAATTAATAGGCTTGCACCTAAAGGCACTAGAAAATGAATAAAGTAAATTATCCTAAGGAAAGCTTAAAAACAAAATAGACAAATTATAAAGGCAAGTTTAGATATAAAAAGAACATAAAATTAAAGGATAATTTATTCAGTAAAATCAAGTTAGTTTTAAGAAGTAAATATGAAGACAAGCCATTGGCAAATTTAACAATAAAAAATGAAAGAGAAAATGGAAATCCTCACAAATGAAAAAAGAACATAAAATTAAAAAACAAAACATAAAATAACATAAAATAAAAAATAAAAACATAAAAAAGAACATAAAAATGTTTTTAATTCCATAAAAATTAATTAGGTAATTCAGCACGGTATGTTCTAATAAATTAGAAAATTTGAAGGGAACAGATGATTAGCTTCAAATACATAAATGTCCAAATATATAAATGACCAAAGCTGATAAAATAATAATTTAGATATTTTAGAGAAAAAATAAAACATATCAAAAAGAACTTTAAACATGCAAATGGCTTTGTGATCTCAGTGATTCAGAAATTCTCTCCAATAATGCAGACTGTAATCAAGCCATGTTTGCCAATCCTTTGGAACTTTTTTTTTTTCTTCCCCAAAATTCAACACAGATGATCCAAACAACATATTGGAAGCCTTCTTCACTTGTTCCTGATATCACCTGGGCACCAGGAGAATACTCTGGCTATCTACTTATTGTCCCCAGTCTCCTTGTCAAGTTACTAACCTATTTTATCATATAGTTCCTTGATAATGTTCTTTACTCCTGTTCTTCTGAGTTCCTTGAGATTATATGATACAGCCTGCGCGTCTCTACCAGGTACCTCTTAATAACCATCTATATTATGCACATTTTTAACTTTTTAGAGGCAGTGTTGTTTCAAGTTTCACAGCAATATCAGTAATATTGGACATTAGAAATATGGGCCCTTGATTTCATTAGAAGCTTGAGATCAGTAAAAGAAAATTGAGATTCCCCAAACACTATCCAAACAACTCTCCTGCTCTAGATCCATTCTGAAGTCAACTCACTGTTTATCTGTACTGTATGAATCAGATACACATAATGCTAGACCAGTTCTATAGGGTGTCCATTAAAATGTGTGCAATAGATATTCATCTATTTGGTCTTCCCTGAATGGATGAATAGACTATCCAGACCCAATGGAGTGACTGCAGATTACTGCCAACAAGCTCTGCAGTGTTCTGGAAATTGATGCCATTAACATAATGTCATCTGAAAATAGAAGCACCTAGAAGACCTCACTATCCATAGGAAATCAAAGAATATCCCTCTTCAAACAATTCTGCAGTAGTTTTCTTCAATAAAAGTAATGAATACTTTTCACAAGTATAAGTTTTTATTTTATACGTTTTATGGTATTTATCACTTATAATGTTTATACTATTTATAGGGTTATTTATATTATTATACTATTAATTTATATTCTTTATAGTTATTTATACTATTACATCTTCTAAGAAATTCTGGATGATCTTGATGAATAGATAAGAGATACTTTGTTGTAAAAGTAAAACCTGAAAGTGATGCTTTGTTCTGCCATAACAAATGGTTTCTACTTGAATTTCCAGTTATGGTGTTTGAGGCTGTCCCATTTATACATAATTGTTTGGAATCCTCTATGCAAAAATGTAAGATAAATAACCAAATTAAAGCTACATGCTTACTGTTTCTGATTTAAGCAACATTATCTCACTTGTCAAAAGTCAAACCATATCCAGAATATTAACTATACAACAGTCTACTACTCAAATAAATAGTAAAAGGTCCATGATATGTCTGTACTCCTCTGATTGCTGTGGGTGATACAAGAGAAAAAATAAATAGCTCTTTTCTACAGTCTGATTGGATAAGACATATGTATATGAAACTTAAATTCCGAAGGAAAAATAGGTGGAAAGTGATCAGGAGTAGTGAAAATTCTAAGTCCTTATGGAATTAGATTTTGAGGAAATCTAACTTCGTATAATCAGTATGAATGGAATTTAACTAACCAGGATTAAATTAATTCCAATCTTTGGGCTCTCTAAATGAAATAAAGCTAATCAACAACTCAAGGAAAACTGTCATTTCTACTTGTGTGACTTCAACTAAATAACTTGATGGTTTTGACTTTCAGTTTCTTCATATATAAAAGAGGATGGTGGGGACTATTCTAAATGAAATTTAGGGCCCCTACCCACTCTAAATCTATCATGCTATGAATGTTATGATAATCCTGATGGTATGAGGATCTGAAGCTGGGTAAAGTGGGTGAATCCCAAGTGAGACACTTAAATTGTAATAGTGAATCTCAAAGGACCCCCACAGCAGTAAATGTTATTAGAATATGATGAATCTGCTGGACCCAAACTCCAGATATAACAGTGTCCCAGAGTAGCCAGCCAATGAATCTGCATTTAGAATTATACAGCTACTTTGACTAACTGACTCTGGCCTTTAGTGAATAACACTTGGTTGACCATGAATTAACTTTGCTTTTGAATGATATAATTCACCTCTTCCCTTCATATATACCAAGGAAGTGATTAACTATAGCCCTAGGATTATAGATGAAGCCAAATCTAAAGTAAGTATAAAGATTTATTGCTAACAGGCTTGGGGAAGGGAAGCAGGGAAATGGCTGCGAAGAAGGGAAACAGGAAGTCCTTAATTAACTAAGGCTAATGATGTTAATGATGGTCTCAGGATGGATATTAATCAGGTTTGATAGATGCCAGTCTGGATGGGCCAGACTGGCATAACCTAAATCAAGGTTACTCTGCTGATAAGGTATTGATGTTTCTTCTTGATGGTTAATTCAGGATCAGGGACTAATAAAGTTTATTGGTATAGGTTGCAGGTTGAATAAACTCACCTAAGGCCTACCCAACCAAACCCTCCCTCAGCAATCCAATTTCAAATCTCAGATCTCTTCTCAGTTCAAATCCTCTCTTTTATACCCGAGCCTCAACTGCCTTGGCACCTGCCAGCTCCTGCCAGGCTCGGTTCATTCTATATTCCAAGCAGGTAACTGTTCATCATCTTAATTTCAACATGGCTGTATAATTTATCATTACATGAGTCTATGAAAGGGAAAAATGAGCAAGAGTATTTCAAGAAAAGCCATTTTAATTACCTGAACTTGTTTTGCTGTTTCCTGAAGGGATGCTATCTTGGACTTTAAATGTGTATTCTCTTTATGCTCTTGGCTAAAAGACAACTGCATTGTCTAGAAGAAAAATAGCAAATAAATTTTTTTTTCTGGAATGCTCACATTTACAGTCCATGTTTCAGGTATTGCTCCCATTTTTATAAAACAGTCTGTTAACCCTCTCTCAGGACTAGTTGGATCTTTTACCCCAGAAGAGAACTGTCTCAGAGAGGGCAGAGCTGACCTAATTAAGGCTAGGCAAAAGGTATTTATAAATATCATTTCTTAATACAGTATTTACTGTGTTTCATTGCAAAGTTTTGATTTATTGAATATTGTGAAATTTGGTAGAAAACGGGAATATGCTTATCTTTTTGAAATCAGTATAACTATTACTTATGAATATGTTGTTAACTTGACCACAGTCCTGGATGCACTTTGATCACTTATATTTAGCAAGCTATTTTCTGAAGTATTAGTTGGCAGGCTCAGCTGTTATGATTAAAAATATCTTGAGACTGATTTTGGGGTAAGAATATAAGTTTATTCATTACAATAGGTTTATTGGTTAGGCCAGTATCATTAACTGATAAAAGTATTATAGAACTCCATGGTTCTCTCATTCCAGGGATGATCTAAGTTAAGTCAGGCAGCCCAATTAATAAAATTTTAGGAGCTCATTATTCAGCCCCTCCCTTGAATATCCCAACATGTCTTTAATTGGTGATGGCTAATTAAGAGGAGATCCAGCAAACTATCCACTGCTCCTCATCCACACCAGTGTCCAGATCATGTAGGCTGGAAAAAAAACCAACAAAACTCTTACTCTTTCATTCATTAATCAAATTCTGTTAAAAAAAAAAAAAAGACATTCTTTGGGATTCCCAAGAACAAAGAAAATGCAAAAAAGTAGCAGACTTGATGATATCTCTGATCCAGATCCCAGACATAGGAATACACAGTAATTCTCCATGATATATAGGATCCTATTAATACAGTACATGAAAAGTAAGTTCTCACATAGCAGAACTGAAAGACTAAAAGAAAATCAAAATTACTTAGTGAAGGGATAAAATATCCTTTGTTTTATAATGATTTTCAACTTGCCTTTCCATCTTCAAGTAACTGGGAAATGATGTCATCTTTGGATCCTAGAACAAAAAATTCATGTAATTTTCAATAGTAAATTTGAATTATTTTTCATCTAAAATTCCTTTTTCAAAATTCTTTTGAAATAATAATGTGGCAGATATTTGTAGTCACATTTTTATTGGTTGGAAATGAAGCAGATAGCTACCAGTTGGTACACAATGTATTTAAGGGGAATTTGCTCTACAAGCCAGATTTTAAAATTATCAGTTAAATGGCCTAGGAAAATTTTCAAAACATTCTCCAAAGAACAAATTAAATTCTTCACTTTAAACAACAATTTGGCTAAACCTTGGAAGTAAAATCTTATATTATTTTTGATACCTATTACTAATGGTATAAGATAATAAATAACAATTTAAAAGCTCTATCATATTTTCCAAAGCTAGCTTTCTATCCATTACATTACATTGTCTCTCTTGGATATCATTTTTTTTTTGAGAGGTTTGACAGTTTTTGAGAGAAAAAAATCCATGAATACTTTTAGTTTCATTACATTAAGATGATATTCTAAAAATCAAGACTCGTTTAATCCATTTCACTGATTCTAAAGGAAAAACAGATTTTTCTTAACACAGGTATTGAAACAGTAGGTTCAAGAATCAAAATGATACTCTCCTTAATCCTGAATAAATTAAGTTAGAATGTTTGAAGATTCTGTCAGATGAGGGGCCAAAGTTTAACCTTTAAGGAATATGGAAGAAATAGGTTACTAAATAAATAATAGTATAAATAAGACAGAAAGGGAATTATTTAGCTTACTTAAAATAATTTTAAAAAATTTTGATTTGCTCATTAGATCAAAGAACCAAAAGCAATCCTTTGTTATCTAAATTGAAAATTACTACATATATATGGAATAATAGAATTTTAGACTTACAAAGGATATTACTAATCATTCAGTTTAACTTTTTATGGTATAGATAAAGAAACTGAAGTTCAGAAGGACTGACATCTTCAAGGTAATATAAGTAATCAGTGGAATAAAGAAAAACAAAGATAGTTTTTCTAAAGAGTAGAATAACTGGTTTTAAAAGTCATAGATTCATATACTGGTTCCACCAACCACTAAGTTATATCATATCCTAGAGCCATGTTGGCAAACCCATGGCACTGGTGGTCTGCATGCAGGATGGGGGCTGCTCCCTTCTCCCTCTCCATGCGCAGCTTAGGACATTTCTCACATGCCCCACCCCTCTGCCCAGCAGCCCAATGGGAGTACTTCTTCCCATCCATGTCTGGGGTAATGTGGGGGACTCACAGGCAGTGTGAGGGGGCAGTTTAGGCACGCAATCTCTAAAAAGTGCTCTATCACTATCCTAGAGGCAACCACAACACATAGGCATTACAGTACTAGATATTAGGTGGAAATTGGTAAGTACTTGTTGACTGCACAGTGTTCTTAGAGGTGAAGCAATGTCTTCGAATGTATATATGCCTTAGGTTATGGCCATATTTTATATCATATGTGATAATTAGATTAAGTCTACACTGCCCATCTTTAGATTTAATCACCAAAGGTGAGAGTACTTCCAATTCTGGGAGGTCCGTAACCCATGTGTGCTAGAGTGGGTGACAAATCAGAATCAACTGACTGCCCCCTAAGCATCCTAAGAGAAGCGTCTGTTGTGATTGGGCACGCAAACTAGGAGAAGGCACAGGAAGTGACACATAAGTGACCCCTTTAAAAGAGGGAGTTGAGTGAGTGAGAGGAGCTTCTGGTGAAGAGGGCGGCTGATGAAGGAGCTCTTCTGGTCTGTGGAGGAGTGCTGGCTGGAGCTGAGACCTTGGTGAGACTGCTTTCAATATCTTCTTTAGAAGTCCACATGATGAGTTTAAAGACTGAATCTTCCTGAACTTCTCTTAAGGAACTTCCCTTTAATAGACTCTGTGAATGAAGCTTTGCTTCATTCACCTCCAGGCCTCTTGCCCTCTGACTCTCAGCTGAGGGTTAATTAGATCTATCTGGATTAATTAGAGGATCATAGTAATTTACCTACTGTGTTAGATTCTTATTTCCTTATTTCCTCTCTCTTCTCAATTGTAAATAAACTTTCATAAAGTCAATTTTGACTTGAGATTATTCTTAATTGAGGATTGATAATTGTTCAATTCTTTGACAACCATCTTTTAATATATTCAACCAAAAAACCCTTTTTCCCCCTTACACGTAACTAACATGAAAGACAGATGACAGTGGAGGATGAAAAAGGATGAAGAATTCTGAGAAAAAGGAATTCAGGTCCATGAAAAAAATAAGGTAATAATAATGGCCCCTTTGAGAATTTAGAATCCCTTATTATCATAAAAGCAGTTAGTGATTTAACTACTTCAACCCAAAGACCTTACTTAGAAAAATCTTATCAATTTTTGATAAAGACACCTTGGAGAACAAGGAGTTTGATATCAAAAATTTCTTTTCATACTTAGCTCAGTCTTCAGCTTTGCACAGTCAGCCTCCAGTTGTTCTGTTCGTTGCTGTTCCTGATGTAGCTGTTCTTGAGTGGTCTCTATATTTTTTTTCAAGATTAAGCAATCTTGTTGTAGAGCTTTAACCTGAGATAAGAAAATCTCATTTTTATGAAGTAAAAAATATTTAAACTACTGCAGGCAAACTTCCACTCTAACGTCTTTTACAAACACTGTATAATCCTGACTTTCTCTATAACTAGCATTAAGACCTTGGGCCAGCCATTTTGACTTCTTTAGATCTTTATGACTTCATTTTTAAAATGAGGATGATGCACAAAATGATCTATTAGATCTTTTCCATTTTCTAAATTCTGTGAAATAAAATAAAGTTAATGTGCATACATGAAATAGGCAAATACATGAATAGAGTTCAGTGTCCACAAGAGTGAAGAGACATTACCTAGGTAACATGGTGGATAGCTAGTGCTGGAACAGGGAAAACCTGAGTTTGAATCTTGCTTCAAATATTTAATTTATTTAACTCTTAGCAAGTCTTGTACCTCTTCTGGACCTCAATTCCTTCATTTGTAAAATGAAAGGGTCCCTTCTTTGTTCTAAATGTATGGTCTAAGGATGCATGATCAAAATGCTGAATTAAAATTCTTTTTCTAATTCTATCAATAAAAAAGCTAACATTAATATAGTTCTTTAAAGTATACAAAGTACTTTTCATATATTTCCTCATTTTATCTTTACAATAATCCTGTGAATTAAGTGCTATTGTTTTCCTCACTTTAAAGCTGAGGATATTGAAACTCAGAAAGGTTAAATGATGGGGGCAGGTGAGTAGCTCAGTGGATCAAGAGCCAGGCCTCGAAAAGGGGGGTCCTAGGTTCAAATCTGGTCTCAGACACTTCCTAGCTGTGTGACCCTGGGCAAGCCATTTAACCCCCATTGCCTAACCCTTACCACTCTTCTGCCTTGGAACCAATACATAGTATTGATTCCAAGATGGAAGATAAGGGTTTAAAAAATAAAAAGAAAAAAGAAAAAAAAGGTTAAATGATGTCAGAGTCTAACATATCCTAGATTTTTGTAAAAGATTTTAAAGGGTTCAGAGGAAATATAGGTAAGGTGGACATGAACTAAAATGCTAAAAGGGAAGTCAGCCCACCAGGAAGGTGATTTCAAAAATAAAAAGACAAAGACAAAGAGACTAACTTCTCATCACATAGGAAAATGAGATATGTCTGAAGAGACTAATGTATATGCACAGGGAATTTACCAACCAACTTAGATTAAAAAAAATGTACAGAAAATGGAAGCAAGGCCAGGCAACTGAAGATGAGCGGACATAAGGATGTAACCTCATTCTGTAAAAATGTCAATAATGCTAAAGCTCAGAATGATCTGAGCCAATGGAGATAAGATGAAGACTACAAAAAAGGGTTTTGCCTTGACTTTTTTTTTGGTTTGGCTCTATTGAGGAAAAAAAGCCTTAAAGAAGGGATATACCTATACTTGGGATGGACATAACATGAAAAATGACAATATAAAGAAGGCAGAGATCCCTTGACTCATATTTTCTTTCTATTTTCTCTGCAAAGGAGAATGATGACCTTTACAATGGAAAGGGCAAAACATAAATGACCTGTAGGAAGGTCATACTGAGATAAAGTTAAGAACATAAGAGAACCCTAGCTGACCCTGATTAATTCAAGCCACCTGACCTAGATGAACTACATGTGGAAAAAATGGCAGATGCAATTGCAGAGCCTTATTAGTGATATTTAAATAATTACAGAAAGCAAGAAGTACTATGATATTGAAGAAGGGCAAATGTTATTCTAATTTTCTAAAAAAGGGAATAGAGCAGAGTCTCCAAAGTATAGGCCAGTTAGCCTGACTTTGATTCTTGGAAAAATTCTGGAAAAAAATCCTGAGAGGGTTGGTGAACACTTAGGAAAGGAAATGGTAGTTACAGAGATGTAGCATAGCTGTTTTTTTTTTTTAACAAGAGCCAGGTCATGCCAGATTAAACCTCATTTTCTATTTTAAAAGGTATATTCACATGATAGAAAAAGAGAGTGCTGTGGATATTGTATAACTACCTTTTAGTAAAGCTTTTGACAAAGTACCTAGTATTGTTCTGGTGAAGAAAATGGAGGGATACAGATTAGATGATGATATAATCAAATGGATTCACAATGGTTTAGATTGCTAGACTCAAAGAGTAGTTGTTAATAGTTCAATGTCAACTTTGTAGGTTTTCATCAAAAAGGAAGGAAGGAAGGAAGAAGGAAGAAAAAAGAACCTTAAAGGTCTAAAGTGGTTAAGTGACTTGCTCAAAGACATAGAATCATGAAACAGTAAATAGCTGAGGCAGAACTTGAACCCAGTTTTTCTGACTCAAGGGTTTGGTGTTTCCTCCATGACACCACATTGTCTCTGTTATGTTTGCTATGGCAAAAGAAAATACTGTAAAGACAACAGAGAAGATTGTTTTCAGAGGCTCACCAAAGAAAAGCGAATTACTAAATCTAGGCGAAATTGGATTTTTAAAAATTTCTAGAGATTAAATAAGAGTGCAATTTCTTCCTGTTTCACTTCTTCATAAAAATGAACAGAAGAATCCTGATTCTCACCTACCTGTTCTCGTTCCAACTCAACTGTTGTTTCCATATCCTGCACTTTGCACAGCATAGCTTCTTGGGATTCCTCAAGAGATTCCCGTAGATTCTTCTCCTGAGATAACTGTTCCCTTAGCTACAAGGCAACACAGATGTTAAACCACCACGACTAACTGAAGATCACACTGACTTAACAAGAATTGAAATAACTGTCACCAGTTCACCAAACAATGCCACCATCTTGACAAATTCTAAGATTCAGAAATTTTGTATCTTTCTAATGGAATAAACAAGGTCTGCTACTCATTACCTGTATGACCCTTAGAAAGTCAATTAAATCTTTGAGCCTCAGTTTCCTCATCTATAAAATGAGAGACGTGGATAAAATGTCTAAAGTTTGAGTTCTAATTTCTATGATTTCAAAGATCAAGAATGTAAGCATATGACTTAATTCTGAATTTATCATGCATTCTTTGAATCTTTCCCACAAGGAACTCAAGATATGATGGACAGATAACTTTCCTTGTACATACTCAAACTAGGAAAGTCCAAAGCCTTATTTGTCTGTTTGCCTAATTTGAATTTAAAATAGCAATGTAAATATAATTTTATATTATTTACTTATTGATATTCCTCAATTCCTGGGTTGGCTATCTTCTTACTTTAGAAATGGTTAACACAACCAGAATACTTATTCATTAGAGTAAACAAATGTCACTGATAAAATGTGCATTCTGAGCTAAAAATGTAATTCTGACTGAGTTATGAAACTCAAAAAGAAAATTTACTCTCACTTTAGTACCAAAACATAATTACACCTAGTAATGTATATACTATGTCACTCAGGTTCATAAATTATGAATGGTGAAGGCTTTCAATTTGTCCATAGAATTTTAGTTAGTAATATTGGTCAAATATAGTTTAATCTGGTTAAATATAATTCATAACTATTCTTGCCTTTTTGGGGTTCTGTTTTCATTTTTCTTAGGATGAAGACATATATTTATATTAAAAAACATGACTTTACCTAATTATGCCTAAGAATTATATTCATCTTGTCTATTTGAAACTAGTAATAAAATGCCTAGGAAATGTGTAAAAAGGGGAAATTTTATATTAGTTCTATTACTAAGGTATTTCTTTTCAAGGTTCTGTTAAAGTCAGTCAATTCATCCAAAACTTATTTAACTTAGTTATATATTATCAAATTAGATATAATGGAATCAGAAATGTGAACCTGTATTCTGGATTGAATTTATAGGTCAGGAACCTCTGGAGATATATATGTGTGTGTGTGTGTGTGTGTGTGTGTGTGTGTGTGTGTGTGTGTGTGTGTGTGTGTGTGTTTATCTTAGGCTGCTATGCTTTTAATAAGAACTCACTTTCAATAAAGCTGATTACAATGCCTTTTTATGGTGGGAATGTGATGTGGGATTCTTCAAGTCCACACCATAACAAAACAAATTACAGCAATTCTAACAATATTTCAAATGTAAAGCCCTTTGCTTACAACCACTTTGTGAAGTAAACAGTATAGATATTATTATATCTATTTTACAAGTGAGAAAAGTGAAGGTCAGAGTAGTTATTTGCCATATAGTGAGCACTAGAATCTAGTACAGTGTAAGCTCTTTAAAGGCAGAAATTATGTTTTGTGCTTAGCATAGTATGGGTGCTTAGAAAATGCTTGTTGATATGAATAAGGCCTTAAATCAACAATCTTCTGATTCTATCTTCCATTATACCATTATACCATAATATACCATTATATCATACCTATTGTTAACAAGCTCCTCCCTTGCTATAAACTGTCACTTCTCAGTGGAACAGTTTCAAGCAGCTGCCCCTTCCCCACCTCAGTGCTTCTCTATCTATAAACCACTGTAACCTAGGAAGAAATGAAGTCATCTGTGGAAGCCTGATACACATGCTGCTTATTAAAATAGTAACCCTAATTTTATACTCAAACTTAAAGTTAGTAAAAATTCAGTGTAGGAGTCAATCCATGCCTCTCCTAGTTAAACTATAGAGGTTTTGTGATAAATATTTTCCTTGGAGATTAGATACTTTAAAAATATCCCTGGTGGTACTGTATTATAATATTAAAGCTATAAAAGATATTAGAAATAATTTAGCTCCTTTCCCTAATTTTAAAGATAAGGAAAACTGAGATCTGTGGAAGCAAGTGACTTACCCAAAGTCACACATCTGTTTAGTGACAGAGAACAAGTAATCAGGTCTCCTGACTTTTCATTTCACTATACAGTGAGTTCTACTATAACTCAACATATATGTTCCATGCTATACAAAATTGAGTAATAAAAATCACAGGATTTATGATTAGGGTATAACACTCAAAAGTTTTGTCAGTGTCACATAAAAGATGGTACGAAATGAATAAAAACAGTAACACAGTTTTATAGATGTTAAATAAGAATGCATAAATGTGACAATAACCAGTAATAATGGTGTTAGCAGTATCAGGCTGCTGCTCAGCCTGGTCCCAGCCTAAGGAAATTTATGGCTATACCAGAGGGTGGCCTTGGTAAGCAGCAATTCTGGGAAGCTAGGGTTGGGGGCAGATGGCAGGGGCCAGGTGGGTATTGTAGTTCATGGTTTTGAACCAGTCCACCTCTGTAGCTCCTACTGCACCAGAAGAGATACAATAAATGTGCCTCTTTACCTTGACAAAGGCATGATGCTTGCTTATGGATGTAGGTAATAGGTGTGGGAAAGGCTGCACCCTGTTACTGTGTAATGTTATTATCTAACCTCGCCAGATAACACATGGACTTGAGGTGGCTGACAGATGTTTGAGGTGTACACCTGTATGTGTTTTGTGCTACGTTCAGCTGAATGCACTTTCCTCTTTCTTGCTGACAGAATTCATGCTATACTCAAGTTGTTCCCTAATATATCAGTTTTATTGGAAATAGATTTGCTTTTTTAAAACAAGTTTTAAAACAGAACCAACTGCAAACTGTGCCATAATGCCTCAAAACTATGCCCTAGATGGCTGAAATTTTCCAAAGTCTAACCACTAGACAGAAATGAGAACTTCCAGGACCTATGACTTCCCTATGACATCTCAAAAAGAGTTGCTATATAGCCAGGGACTGATAAATACAGATAATGAATTAAACAAAGTAATTTCATTGTTCAAATTCACACTGAATTTTCCTATTAGAGCCAATTACCATCTTGGGCACAATTATAATTTTGAATGACATGAATTCAAATGCATGTGACCACTTCAAGGGATTCATAATTTTCATTAAACAGGACCTAGCTGTAAATATTTTCATACAAATAAGTCTTTTTCTTCTTTCTTTGATCACTTTGAGGTATGGAGGTCTAGTAGTGATATCGATGAGTAGTCAAACAGTATATAGTTTAGTAACTTTTTTGGCACAGTTTGAAACTGCTTTCCATGATGGCTGGACCAAATAATTTTTGATAAATCATAAGGTAAAGACAAAAAAAGTGGTAATTCTCAGGTAAGGAAACTCTTTTGCCAATATCCTATTGCCTCACCTTTTGAATTTTACGGGTCATTTTGCGCTTTTTGATCTTCAACTCATCTCTATCAACTGTAGCATCCATCTAAAATCAGGGGAAAGGGAAAGTCCAAATGCAAAAGGTTTAACAAAGTTTAAAATTAAGGCTTCTCTAGAAACCCTGCTTCTAGAACATGTGATTTTTCTCTTTATGAGTTAAATGTTAAGAAAATATAGCATTTCAATGTAAAAGAATCTTTTACTAGTAATCGTTTATAGCAAGTGAGTGATCACTATCATAAGGAGAATTCCACAAAAGCTTAGAAAGCAAGAGAAACTGGTTCTTTTAAACTGTGAATGATTTACCAAAAAAAAAAAAAAAAAAGAAGAAGAAGAAGAAAAAGAGAGATTCTATAGAATTTCTTGTTTATAAAGCACTTGGGAGTGGAAGATCTCATTTACCAGCTTTGAATTCTGAGATTCAGTACTCCAATCCTAAAAAGCCTTGATCTGTTACTATTGTCCCCTCTAACTATAAAGTTTTTCTTACCTTCCTTTCATAGCCAAAATTCAAGTGGTCATTCTGTCTCTCTGCTTTGATATTTTTAACACTTTACCACACACACTCTACCCCTGCTGCTTCCTCAAAATGTGTTTTCCATCTTATGACACTATGAAGCCACACAATGAAAGATTAATAAACTTCTTGTAAAATACAAGAGATTTTTCTAAATTCTCTCACTTTTTATTACTCTACGGAATTTTACACTATCAATAAATAAACAAGTTTTTATTAAAGACCTGCTACGAACCAGTCTCTGTGGTAGATGGTAGAGATTCAAAGACAAAAAGATTAAGCCATTTTTTACTCTCCAAAATAAATTCTTCTAACAGGAAAGATAACATCTACATATATAAGTATATACAGAATAAATATAAACAATAAATACAATTAAAAAGGGGAAGGGAGACAGGAAAGGCTTAATTTAAAACATGGTGCATGTCCACCATGATCAGGTGGGATTTATACCAGGAATGCAAGGATGGTTCAACATTAGGAAAACCATCCACATAATTGATCATATCAACAATCTAACAAACAAAAATCACATGATTATCTCAATAGATGCTGAAAAAGCCTTTGACAAAATACAGCACCCATTCCTATTGAAAACACTGGAAAGTATAGGAATAGAAGGACCTTTCCTAAAAATAATAAGCAGTATATATTTTAAACCATCAACAAGCATCATATGCAATGGGGATAAATTAGAAGCCTTCCCAATAAGATCAGGAGTGAAACAAGGATGCCCATTATCACCTCTACTATTCAACATAGTACTAGAAACACTAGCAGTAGCAATTAGAGAAGAAAAAGAAATTGAAGGTATCAAAATAGGCAATGAGGAGACTAAGCTATCACTCTTTGCAGATGATATGATGGTATACTTAAAAAATCCTAGAGAATCCACTAAGAAGCTGGTAGAAATAATCAACAACTTTAGCAAAGTTGCAGGATACAAAATAAATGCACAGAAATCATCAGCATTTCTATATATTTCCAACACATCACAGCAGCAAGAGGTAGAAAGAGAAACACCATTTAAAATCACCCTAGATAATATAAAATACTTAGGAATCTATCTACCAAAACAAACACAGCAATTATACGAAAACAACTACAAAACACTTTCCAAACAAAACTAGATCTAAACAATTGGAAAAAACATTGAGTGCTCAAGGGTAGGACGAGCTAACATAATAAAAACGACCATTCTACCCAAATTAATTTACCTATTTAGCACCATACCTATCAAACTACCAAAAAACTTTTTTACTGAATTAGGAAAAACTATAACAAAGTTCATTTGGAATAACAAAAGATCAAGAATATCAAGGGAAATAATGAAAAAAAAACATGAAGAAAGGTGGCCTAGCAGTACCAGATATTAAACTATACTATAAAGCAGCAGTCATCAAAAGGTATGGTACTGGCTAAGAGATAGAAGAGAGGATCAGTGGAATAGACTTGGGGTAAGTGACATCAGCAAAACAGTGTATGATAAACCCAAAGAACCCAACTTGTGGGACAAAAACACAGTATTTGACAAAAACTGCTGGGAAAATTGGAAAACAATATGGGAGAGATTAGGAGCTCACACCTTACACCAAGATTAATTCAGAATGGGTGAATGACTTGAATATAAAGAGGGAAACTATCAATAAGTTAAGTGAACACAGAATAGTATACTTGTCAGATCTCTGGAAAGGAAAGATTTTAAAACCAAGCAAGAGTTAGAGAAAATTACAAAATGTAAAATAAATGATTTTGATTATATTAAACTAAAAAGCTTTTGTACAAACAAAAACAATGTAGCCAAAATCAGAAGGGAAACAACAAATTGGGAAAAAATCTTTATAACAAAAAACTCTGACAGGGGTCTAATTACTCAAATATACAAGGAGTTAAATCAACTGTATAAAAAAAAATCAAGCCATTCCCCAATCAATAAATGGGCATGGGACATGAAATGACAATTTTCAGATAAAGAATCAAAACTATCAATAAGCACATGAGAAAGTGCTCTAAATCTCTAATAATTAGAGAAATGCAAATCAAAACAATACCTCACACCTAGCAGATTGGCTAAAATGATAGAAGGGGAGAGTAATGAATGCTGGAGGGGATGTGGCAAAATTGGGACATTAATGCATTGTTGGTGGAGTTGTGAACCAATCCAACCATTCTGAATGGCAATTTGGAACTATGCTCAAAGGGCTATAAAAGAATGCCTGCCCTTTGATCCAGACATACCATTGTTGGGGTTGTACCCCAAATAGATCATAGATAAACAGACTTGTACAGAAATATTTATAGCTGTGCTTTTTGTGGTGGCAAAAAACTGGAAAATCAGGGTATGCCCTTCAATTGGGGAATGGCTAAACAAATTGTGGTATATGCTGGTGATGGAATACTATTGCGCTCAAAGGAATAATAAACTGGAGGAATTCCATATGAACTGGAAAGACCTCCAAAAATTGATGCAGAGTGAAAGGAGCAGAACCAGAAGCACATTGTACACAGAGACCAATACACTGTGGTAAAATAGAATGTAATGGACTTCTGTACTAGCAGCAATGCAATGACCCAGGACAATTCTGAGGGATTTATGGAAAAGAACACTACCCACATTCAGAGGAAGAACTGCAGGAGTGGAAACACAGAAGAAAAGCAACTGCTTGAACACATGGGTTGAGGCAGACATGATTGGGGATGTAGACTCGAAACTACCACACCAATGCAACTATCAACAATTTGGAAATAGGTCTTGATCAATGACACATGTTAAAACCAGTGGAAATGCATATTGGCCATGGAGCGGGGGAACGTCCGGGGGTGAAGGGTAAAGAGCATGAATCATGTAATCATGTTAACTTTTCTAAAAAATATTATTAAATGTTAAAAAAAACATGGTGCATGAACTATGTCTTGGAGGAAGAGAGGGATCTATTAGGCAGATGTGAAAAAGAAGTGCTGTCTTTGGGGACAGTCAGTGTCAACACACAGAGAAAGGAAATGAGTGTGTGAATAACAGAGAAAAGGTCAGATTGGCTAGAACACAGTGTAGAAAGAGGAGGGACTTATAATGAATCTCAAAAGATGGAGTAGGACCAAGTTGTAAGGGTTTCTAAGTCAAAATTTATATTTTATCCTACAATAATAGGGAGCCACTAGAATTTATTCAGTAAGGGACTTGTGTGGTAAAATCTGCATTTTATGAAGTAAATTTGGCAGGTTAAGTAGAGGGTAGGAGAGGGAAGAGACTTAAGATGGAGAACAAACTAGGAGGTTATTATAATAGTCCAGGTGAGAGATGAATAAGGCCTAAGTTAATGTAGTGACTGTATGAACAGAGAGGCGATGGATGTCAAAGATTTTATGAAATTAGAAATGATGAGCTTTGGCAATTATAATGAACATATGGAATAATGGAAGTGGGGGGTTAATGATGTTACTGAGATTGTGAATGAGGGTGCCTAGAAGAATAGTGATGTTTTTGATAGAAATGGAAGTTTGGAAGAAAGGCGGGTTTGGAGCAAAAGATAATTAGTTCCACTTTAAACATGCTGAATTTGAGATGTCTTTAGAACATCTACTTTCAAATATCCATGGGCAGTTGGTGGTTGGGGACTGACTGGCTACATAGATCTACTAGATATCTATGAAGAGATGGTAACTGAAACCACAGCCTAATTCATTAAATTCTCTTCTCCATCCTTCTGACTGCTAATTCTTTAATTATTTTTCATCTATCTACAACTAAAATATGCATGTTCCAAAAGGTTCTTCACTTTCGCCACATCTTTTTCATTGTAGATCTTATCCATTTCTAAGGGTTTACCCATCACTTTTATTTGGACAGCTTCTAAAATATGCATCTCTACCTCTGACAGTTCTCCCAAGATCCAGACTAACATTTCCAGCTATCAATTGAATATTTTCTTTTGGATTTCTTATTTTTGCTTCAAATGCCTTGAAACAAAATCATTGTTCTCAGCACTTGTCTTCTATGCTTTTACAATTTTCCCATCCATCTAGACTGAAAAACTAAGTCATCTTTCAATATGAAGGAAGAGGGAGAAGTAGCATTAATCAGTTTCAAAGTTTCATTAATTCATTCTTCATAATGTTTTCTGTTCCATTACACTATCAAAGTCCTAGGTTCAGGCCCTAATTGCCTGTTTGAATTATTGTAGTCTTTTACCCATGTAATCAAAAATGAATGTTGCTAATGAGATTAATCTTCCTGAAATTGCTTTTATCACATTTCTCTCCTATACAAAAACTTTTCATTGTTCCCTGCAGCCCAGAAGAGAAAGTTACAATATCTTAGTCTAGTGTCTAAGGCCTTTAAAATCCCTAAATATTTCCAACTTTATCTTCAAGTATTCCTTTATATAAACTCTATGCTCTACCAAATTCAGTTGGTCACTGAATATTCACCCTTTGTTCATATAGTTTTACCTTTGTTTGAAATGTCCTCTATCTTTTCTATGTCTATTATGTATATTTAAACTTTATATATCACTCAAGGCATATTTCTCTCCCAGACCAATGGCCTTCCATTTGGTAACTGATCTTGCACTTTCCTATAACATCCCTTGTATTGCTATTTTATATCACTTAACTTTTCTTTCACTTATAATTCTTCCTAATAGGTTTACGGCCCTAGATTATCATATTTCTTGGTATTCCCATTCTCTCTCGGTACTTTACAGATAGGAGGAACTCAAAAATGTAATTGCAGGTACTAACCCAATACCTTGAAAGCCTCACAGTGTGGTTTTCAAAGGTATTCCAGCAAAAGAATACTAAAGCTAATATAACCTACTTCTAAAAATTAGTCTTCAAGGGCTGACTTCAAGTCCTCTCACTCTCTAAGCATGAACTGAAAAGATTTCGCAGCACTAGGGTCAAACCTCTGTTGCTGCGGCAATCTCCAATGCAGCACTCATTCTTTGAACTTCATCTTGTGCCTTGTCTCCTTCCTCTTTCACATCCTGAAGTTGCTTATGCAAATTCATGACTTCCAGATGCATTTCCCTTAGGTCCAGTGAGTGCTCTTCCTGATCTTTCAGATAAACTATTGGATAAGATAAGACCATGGAGCTCCATTTACCCAAAACAAGTAATAGAAAGAAGGAAAAAAAAAAAAACATAAGCATACTAAGTGCTAAGATAAGTATCTGACTTCTGGCCTCATTGTTTTCTCTCTATACCTGAATTTGGTGGATTCAACTCTTTTTTAGTCTGAAGTTGAGAGATTTTTGTCTTCAGATTATGCATGATTCTTTCTAGTCTGCCCATACGATTCACCAGAGACTCATAGTTCTTCCATAAAACATTATTTTCTCCCACAAAAGGAGCCCTGGCCTGGAGAGGATGAATGATCTTCTGGTTCTCAGAATCCTCCAAAGGTACTCCAGAAAGAATTTGAAGACTAAAAAAAAATGGATATAGCAAAATTAACTGATATAAAGTTTACTGTGCAAGTCTCAGATGTTTTGGAGTCAGCACATATAGTCATGAAGTTTGTTATTTGTAGTAAACATTACTAGATATCTAAATGCTTCAAAGTAATGCAGAACAAAGGAGCCTAACACAGTACGATAAAGAACTTGGAACCTGTTAAGACCTGGATATGAGACCCTATGCAAATCACTTAACCTCTCTGAGTCTGTTTTCTCATCTGTAAAATGAAGATAACATCTGTAGTACCACTAACTCATAGGGCTGTTGCAGGTTCAAATTAGATATTTATAAAGTGTTTTGCAAACTTAAAGTGCTTTATAAAGGTGACATTATTGTGTGATGAGGGAAAAGGGTAGTTTAAAATGAATAAACATCAGTGATTTTTAAATTTTTACTTTAAATTGATTTTTTTGTGGAAAAAGTCCTATGTAAAGGTTCTAAGATATGTTAAAAACTAAAATAAAGAATGAAAAACAGAGGGCAATCCTTATTTATGTTGAACCTGGAACAATATATTCATGTGAATTTTGAGAAAAGTTTATAAAACAATGTATGATCTGATGTTTCTTGTTATAAAATCTCAAGAGCAGAAGTGATGAAATAATTCAATTTCCTTATAACGTTCAGATCCTACCTGAAGTATGAGTCGCCTCTACAATATCCCCAACAACTGTTGTCAGACCTCTTGCCAGAGTACCTTCAGTGGTAGTGAAAGCACTGTCTCCTTAGGTAGCAGTTCCATTTTAAGGAAGTTATAATTACTAGGAAATTCTTCCTTCAGTGAAACAATTCTATCTTCCTCTAACTTCCACTCATTGATCTCAGCTTCACCCTCTGAGATCAAGGAGCAAAGGCTAATCTTTCCATGTGCCAGCCCTAATGACAGTTAAGTTCATGGAATCTTAATAGTTGGAAGGGTCCTTGCAAGAGGCATGAATTCCTCCAACATAGGTCTTAAAACCTAAAATGTAAAGAACTCAAGTGATAAGTAACATCATCTCATGGGCTAATTCCTTCCATTAATGGGCAGTTCTAACTGGAAATTTAACTGTGAAGCTTCCTACACAATTTATAAGGTACCAAATTACTTATGTTAATCTTCTCTGTCTTTGTTTCTATCACTCGTATACTAAGGGGCAGCAAGGTGGCACCGTGGATAGTGTTGGCCTAATGGCAGGAAGACTTGAATTCAAATTCAGCACCAGACACTATTTACTAGCCATGTTATCCTGGGTAAGTCACTTAAACTTTCTGTCTCAGTTTCCTAACCTTTAAAATGGGGATAACATAATAGAACCTATTAGCTAAAGACTTTGTAGTTAGTGAATACTAGGCTACTAAGTGTTTACTTTTGCATATTTTGTTTTATACTCTTATATATTTAATTTGTACTGCTGATTGATCTATGTTTAACCAACACCAAATTGTTTGGGGAATTAATTGCTTTGTAATAGAGTTTGATTTCTTCTTCTTTCTTCTATCCTGGGACTCCATTCCAGGAGCACAGGGCCACAACCAGTAGGCAATGGGACACACAGTCGCTCAGGGTCACCCAGCTGGGAAGTGTCTGAGCCCGGACCTGAACCCAGGACCTTTTGTCTCTAGGCCTGGCTCTCAATCCACTGAGCTAGCCCAGCTGCCCCTACTTTAGGTTGCAGTTTCTTTAGCAGATGTAGTTTTTACAGGGTGAGGTTGCTAGCCCCACACCCAACCCTCCTCCTTTTTTCATCCGGGCTAGGGACCATCCTTGGCCCAGGAGTGGTAAGGGTGGGCAGTAGGGGTCAAGTGACTTGCCCAAGGTCACACAGCTGGAAGTGTCCGAGGCCAGACTTGAACCTAGGACCTCCAGTCTCTAGGCCTGGCTCTCAATCCACTGAGCCACTCAGCTGCCCCAATAGTGTTTGATAGTAATAGTATTTTTAAAAGGCCCCTTTCATTTCCATTTTTTTCATTATATCCTTTTACATTCCTGACCTTTTTTTTTTTTTACCTCCATACAAATGTTATTATTTTTCTGGTTCTATAAAGTAATCCTTGGATAGTTTGATTGGCATTGCATTGAATTAATAAATTAATTAGGGAAATAATTGTAATTTTTTTAAACCCTTAACTTCTGTGTATTGACTTATAGGTGGAAGATTGGTAAGGGTAGGCAATGGGGGTCAAGTGACTTGCCCAGGGTCACAGCTGGGAAGTGTCTGAGGCCGGATTTGAACCTAGGACCTCCTGTCTCTAGGCCTGGCTCTCAATCCACTGAGCTACCCAGCTGCCCCCTGTAATTTTTTCATTTGATTCATTCTCATAAGCAATTAACAGTTCTTCAATTGTTTAGGTCCATCTTTATTTTTGTAAATAAGGGTTTTTAGTTGCATTTATATAGTTCCTGCATATTTCTTAGTAGGTAGATTCCCAAGGATTTTGTGCCCTTTGTAGCTATTTTAATGAGTACAACCATTTTGGAAAGCAATTTGAAATTATATACCTAAAAACAACCAAAGAGGAAAAGACTCATATGTATAAAAATATTATAGTAACTTTTTTGTGGAGGTATCTCTCTTTTGAAAAAATTTAAATTTTTTTCCAATTAATAAAAATTATTTCTTCTCTCTTCCAACTCCCTACTCCTACTGAATAAAAGGGAAAATATCCTTTTAACAAATACGTATAGTTAAGCAAAACAAATTCCCATATTGTCCATGTCCAAAAATATATGTCTAATATCTACCTCTGTGAGGAGGCAGATAACATTTTTCTTTACTGGTACTTTAGAATCATAGTTGATCCTTGCATCAACCAGTTCTTAAGACCTTCAAAATTGTCTCTCTTTACAGTATTGTTATTGTATGAATTGTTCTGGTTCTGCTTATTTCCCCTTGTATTACCATTTACAAGTCTTTTCTCATTTTTCTGAAACCATTCTTTGTATTAGCTCTTAGATCAGAAAAACTTCCCATTACATTTTACATTCATGAACTATAACTTATTTAGCTGTTTCTCAATTAATGGGCACCTCCTTAGTTTTCAGTTCTCTGCCATTCCTTTTCCTTCAGTATGAGCAGTTTAGTAACTCTTAAGGCATAGTCCCAAATTGTTTTCCAGAATGGCTGGACTAAATCACAACTCTAGCTATAGTACATTAATATGCTCATTTCCCTGAACTACTCCAATATTTTTCATTTTTGTCATCTTTTCCAATCTGATAGGAATGATTTAAATCTTGGAGTTGCTTGAATTTGCATTTTTCTAATTATTGGTTATTTGGAATATTTCTTCCTATGGCTATTGATAACTTGAATTTCTTTCTTTGAAAATTGGCTTTTCATATCCTTTGATCACTTTATCTACCAGGTCAATGCTCCTTCCACCATACCATATTGCCTCTTAATTCTCCTGGGATCTCCAAAGCTGAAATAGGTAGGCAGAAAAGGCAGATTGGATCCTGAATGAATATTTTCCTGGGATTGCTCTTGACAATTTCTGAGATAGAACAAGCTGGGTATCTCAAGGGATTGAGAGCCACACCTAGAGATGGGAGGTCCTGGTTCAAATCTGGCCTCAGACACTTCCTAGCTGTGTGACCCTAGGCAAACCACGTAAGACCCATTGCCTAACCCTTACCACACTTCTGCCTTAAAACCAATACAAAGTATTGATTCTAAGATGGAAAGTAAGGATTTAAAAAAAAAAGAAAAGAAAAGAACATTTCAGAGACAGAGATGAACTGATCATAAGTTTCATCTTCTGTAATGGAGCTAGACAGTAAGATAGATAGTACGTTAGACTGGGAGTCAGAAAGAACTGATTTGGAACCCTACCTTAGATACTTACTAGTTATATAACCCTGGACAAATCACTTAACCTCTTTTAGCCTATTTCCACATCTATAAAATGGGGATAATAATAGCATTTACCTTAAAGGGTTGCGGTGAGTATCAAATGAAATGATCAAATGAAATGATATATAAAGGGCTTTGCAAACTTGAAGTGCTATAGGAAGCCTAGCTATTATTCTAAATATAATATACTAAAAAAATGTAACCTATTTATTTGTCAAATGGGCCTTTGTCTCTGACATTAGAGACCTAAGTAAAATCTCATAAATCTTTGGCTTGTGTCCCATGACCAAAGTTTTTGGCTCATCTCTTTCTCTAAAACAAGAGTTCTTAACTTTTTTTGTGTAACAGACCCTTTGTGAAGTCTGGTGAAGCCTATGAACTCTTTCTCAGAACAATAGCTTTAAATGCATAATATAAAAGGAATATCACAAAGGAAATAAAAATTTATTGTAATTAAAAATATAACATGGTTATCATGGTTATCAAAATATTTGAAAAACAAGTTAATGGGCCACTGCAAAAACTCTGTGAGCACTCAGTATAAGACATAAAATACATGACAGATTCCAAGGCAAAGTCAAAATGGTAGAATAGAGGAGTTACTCAGCTGAGGTCACCTAACATTTCCCTCTAAACAAATTTAAATTAATGCCTCAAATTTATTTCTGGAGTGGCAGAGTCCACAAAAGGTCAGAGTGAGACATCCTTTTATCCCAAGGCAACTTAAGAAGCCAAAAGGAGATATCTGTGACATGGAAGTGGAGGCTGACTTGGAGCCCAACTTGGAGCCTATGTGAAATAAAACACCTGTGGTAGGACTAAATGGTGGTGACAGAAGCATCAGCAGCAACTTTGGAAACTCTCAAGTCAAAGATGGTAAGGGAACCTGGCAACTGGTCAGAAAGAAATTACAAGGGACCCTTGTGCTAGCTGAACACAAGACTAGATGCTCTTTGGTAATTCCATTGCCTATACCCAGAGAGGAGCACTTTTGGTCAAAAAGGAGCAGGAACCCTGAAGAGTTGTCTCACTTTTAGGATAAGAAATCAAAGACCCTGAGGAACAGTATTATTTCTGGTCCCAAGGGAACAGGGAGCCTGAAGATCAATATCAATTACAGACCAAAGGGATCTGGGAATCTTTCTGGGTAAAGACCAGAATATAGGCCAGGAAAGCAGTAACCTCACCTCTTCTCAAATCATACTATTTGGAGATACTGAAAACTTCAAACACTTCAGAACTAGCTCTGAAAACAACAGTATAAAAAATCCTAAAGCTTGGGATGGTGCCTTTGTACCCTACCCCTACCCCTGGAGACAAAGCCCAATTTTAACATAAAATTCATAATCAAGAAATTGAGCAATAAAAGTGAGACCAGATTATTTGAAGAAAGGTTTCTTAGATATGGTAGTTTTGAGCCTGGTTTTGGGGGTGAAAATTGAGATTGGTGGAGAGATAAAAAGAAAACATTCTACACTGGAGGTAGAATGCCTTGAGTAAATTCAAGTTGAAAACAAACAATTTGTATTTAGAAGATGAGAGAAATATGTTTGGTTAGAGTGAAAGAAATGAGTTGGAATACAAAAAGAAGATGGAAAGGTACAAGGAAGCCAACTGAATGCTAGGGTGAGGATTTTTGGATGAACATTAAGGCACTACTATAGATTCCTGAAAAGGAAAAGGATATGATTAAAATAGTATATGAGGAAAAGGGGAAGGTGGCAATAAGCATTTAAACAGCCTTCTATGTGCCAGGCACTGTGCTAAGCACTTTTACAAATATCTCATTTGATTCAGCCTGAAAGTTAGGTATGATTACTAATCTCCATTTTACAGCTGAGGAAACTAAAGTAGCCAGAGAGTTAAGTGACTTACCCAGTCATATAAATATTTGAGGCAGTATTTGAACTCATATCTTTTTTGACTCCAGGCTCAGCACTGTATCCCTTTTCAGGTGAAAAAAAAAAATCTATAGCATCATTCTATATAATTAGTTTCTAGGAAACTTCTACCTGCTTCAAGCATTTTTCTTTCCCTCAAAACTTCCCAATACTTTTCAAATTGAATTCCAAAATAAATTTCTAAACTGTAGTTTTTATTAACAAGAAATGAACAACCAATAAAGTCCTACAAACTAAAACAATCTAGCTGATCTAATGTTACCTTTGTCCACCCAAACCCAACATTACTAGGTCATTCATTATGATATCTGACTGCTCTTCTGCTATTCTCATCCTCTTCTGAAGTACAGTGAATATCTCAGGAGCTGTGGCATTGATGTTTATTGGAGGGAGGACTGATTTCGCTGTTGAAATATCCAAGTCCATCTGTAATTTAAAATTGACAACATTTATATTATTGGGCCAGCAATAATTGTTTTTGTTTGTTTCTTACTACCTAGGTACTTACTTTCTGCTTAACATTACACTCCCCTGAAAAACATCCCATTCCCTTAGGTTTCTCTTCAGCTGTGATATAGACTGCCAAAATGGTCCATGACATAGAAAAACGCTAAGAACTCTTGTTCTGGTCCAATCCCCTAATTTTACAGATAAAGTAAAGGAGGTCTAGAGAAATTAAATGACCAATATATAAGTAATGTCATTCAAACTCGGGTCCTATATTGTGCTGGTCGTCTTCCAAAAATGGAAAGAACGCAGTAGAGAACGCAGTAGAGAGCGCAGAAATTATCCTGAGTTCGAGTCTCCACGTCATTCCCGGATTAATTGTGGCCTTGGATTGGACTCTTACTCTCCCTGGGTTTCAGTTTCTTCAACTGTACAGGAGAGGCTGGCCTAATGGCGAGGCCGCCCGTCCGCCCGCGCCCCAAGGCCGGGGTGGGGGGGAGGGGGGCTCGTTGTCTGAAGCTCGGGCTCATCTCCACTTCAATCCCCAGCCTTCCCATATCCTTTGTGCCCTCACCCTGACCACTTTCTGGTATTCCTTCGACAAATCTCCTTTAGTCAAGCCTCAAATGGCGTTTCCATGGAGTTTCAAGCACAGCTTCAAATGGACCCGCTCTCCCGAAGTAGGGTAGCGCCCATGCGCAAAGAACAACCTCGTCTAGAGCATCCTGGGAATTGTAGTTCTTCCCACATACGGCTGCTCGGCATCTCCGGAGCGAAAGGATACTCTGGAACATGGAAAGTATTTTGTGAACAGTGAGCGGTCCATGCTGGGATATGTAGTTTTCTCGAGCTCCTCTCTTGGAATGTATATCCTTGCTCCTCAGGCAGGTCTGGTGGTGGTCAGAGGGTGATGAACTTTGGAGGTTCTTCAGGGAGCCCTTCTTCCTCAAATGCTAGACCCCTTCCTTTCAAATTACCTTTTATATGTCAACACGCATTTATTAAGCGCCTACTTCCTTGTGTTTATGTATGGGCATGCATGTCTATAAAATCTAAATACATATATATTGTGCCTACGTCTTTGTTAGTATGTGTATATATGTATGTCTATAAAATATATAAGCATGTATATACATTTATTAGGGCAGCTACATGGTGCAGTGGATGATATGTTCTGAGCCTGGAGTCAGGAAGATCTGAGTTCAAATGTGGCTTCAGACATTTGCTGGCTGTGTGAACCTGGGTGAATCACTTAAGTCCTATTTGCCTCAGTTCTTCATCTATAAAATGGTGGCATACTGGAGGAGAAAATGGCAAGCCACTCCAGTATATTTAGCAAGAAAAGCTCATGAATGCTGAGTCGGACATCACTAAATAGCAAAAAATACATTTATTAAGGACCTATTTCTTTGTTAGGGCATCGCATGGAATATGCATGTTTCTGGGGAGGGGACTTTTCTCTCTCCCCACTCACAACTTCAAATAATATGCTTAAAGAGGAAAAGAGAAACAGAAGTTTTGTATTCTCTTTCTAAAGCAACTCTTAATGACTTTGTGGACAGTCATCTTCAACTTCAGACATCAGTCAATGGGGTCTTATATGGCAGTCAAATGAAGTAATATGTGTAAAAGCACTTAGCACAATGTCTGGTACATAGTAGATTCTGAATAAATATTTCTCTTCCCTTTATAAGGGATTTTTGTATTATCTTGGAGTTTAAGTCCTTAGGGACCAAGTCCAATCAGTCCCTGGTAATAATATGAAACATTCAACAAACTTTAGCAAGAGGCCAGAGCCCTGTGACCCATTATAAAGAAGACCAGGAAATAGAAAAATCCCCACATGTGCTTCTCTCCCAATAGTTGCAATTATAGGAAAATTTTCCTATTAATAATTATCTTGCAAAAAAACCCAACCCAGCCCCCATTTTTTTTATGAGCATGTTATTTTTTCTTACACACACACAAACACACTCACACACATCCAACATAAAACAACACAACCACCACTAACTTCTCCATTGGGAATAAACTGATATTAAAATGAATGAAATATTCATTCTTTTCCTAGCACAGTATAAATTGTCATTTGCCTTGCAGGAACAGGTATGCATCCTTTTTCTAAGACAACACTATACTTAACTAGATAGTTAGAAAGAACATTGAAACTTCACATCAAAACTACAATCATTTGGGGAGGCTTGTGAGGGGATGGAGCTATCATTTGATAAAACATCCTTTGTAGTGAAAGCTAATGCATTTATTTTTTGTGATCATGGAAAAAACCTCCCAGTGCAATTAGTGCAATTCCATCTTCTCCCTTGAGCCTCAGCAGAGAAGCACCTCTCTACAGTAATGAATGCAGGCAGATCTAAGATGAGTCATCATTTACTTAGCAACCTGATTGAATTGACCTAACTATGCTTACTTTCTTTATTATACCCTTTCTCCCAGCACTTCTACAAAGAGAGAGATCACATCAAACCACAGCTGTAAACTATATCAATCCTGTTAGTGTGGTATTAAAAGAAAAATAAGAGCCCTATAAATCATTCAGGAAACCTCAGGCATTTCAGCAGAAGAGACCTAATAAAGCTGTTAAGATAAGAACTAAAAAGCATTTCCGTCAATAGAGGGAGCCAATTATATTCTCATTATACAGATATTCTCCTGCAACTGATTTTCAATTATCCGTAATCATAGGGGAGAAAGTGACACAAATAATAGCTCACAGATAATCTTCCCACTGCAGTTGAACAATTGTGTCACCTTTCTCCCTAAAGAGCTTTTTTTTTTTACTAGAAATGTTAACAAGCAGCTTGATTGACTAATTTTAATATTTATTTTTTCTTTTACCCATCCAAGTAATATGACCTATTTAAAAACAATAGAAGGCAGGAAATGGTAAGGAGAAAAAGAAGTTGAGGTGGCGGTAATTCATAATCTGGATAATAGGCTCCTGAAAATTTGATAACTATTGAAATACTACCATTTTAACATCTTAAATAACCAAAAATCCCCCCAAAAGAAAACTTCCTGTTTTGTTGTTAGCCCAGGTAATGATTGATAGACTGAAAATTTTTATATTTTTTTAAGGTTTTGGAACTCTTTTGAAATGGTTTTCATATAACCGGTGGGGTTGGGGGCCCTGAAGATGGTGAACAGTTACCAATTAAAAATGTTTAACCTTTTTCAAAAAATCCCCTAGAGATACTATTTACAAGACAATTTGAAAACCAGCTCTGCAAACAATGGAAGTAATAATGTGTCATACAAAAGTGAACTAGAGAATCTTGTTTTTATTTCCTTTCAAGATGCACAAGATATTCAAATTTACTCTATTCTCTCTCCTCATCACTTCTTACACTTCTCTCTTATTGAATTTTCAATTATTATATAATTGTAGACCAAGAAAAGCTATGTTCTCTCTCAGTGATACTGATATTGATTTAAGATTTATAATTTGCTTAATTAAAACATTAAATTACTTGAAATAATTTTTTTCAGCTCATCTCATATTAAACTTGTAACAAATGAAACTTTAATGCCAAGAATCCTGAAAATTTTGACTCATTAATTGGCAAGGGAAGGTCAGAATTTTAAAAATGTATTTCTTCGTGGTCCAGGTATTGTTTTTTAAATTGGTTCTCTTAGATTCCAGAGCTTACCTGAAAAAAATGTTTTGCCTGTGAATTCCATTTTTAAAAAAATCTACAGAAAAATTTTCAAAGATAGTCTATTTTGCTTTTGACCTTTGTTTTTTAATTTGATTTTTATTAAAAACTATTAAATAATCTAATAAAATGGGCATTTCCAACTACATTGTAGAACAGAATAAGAAGATTATATATGAAATTGCTATCTCCAGTATGGATAGCTTGCTTTTTCTTTTTAAGTATATAAGCACCACCTGTAGCTTTCAAAGTTGTCCTGCTTGTCCTGGCTTCTTTTTTAGTCCCAGGAAGGTTCAGAATTGATAATTTCCTGAGTCTGACTGGCTATTATTTCTAAGGAAATGCAAGCTGTTTCTTCAGACTCTTTAAGGGTCAAAAACTTTTTAGGGGACTGTTTCTGTGAAGATTTGGTTTTCTGTCTTGTAGGCTTATCAATTGAAATGAATCCTCATTCAACATTCTTCCATATAACAAATATTTATCAAGTGCTTAATAAGTACAAAGCACCATATTAAGCCTTCAAGATACAAAGAGAAATCACTGTTCTTATCCTTGAAAAGCTTATAATCTGATGTATAAATTATTATGATGTAAAAAAAAGATTATAAGCCCTAAGAAAAGAACCAAGTACTATAAGATTATTAAGGAGGGAAAAATGATTTCTGGTGAGTTATCAATCACTTAAATATTTTTTTAAAAACTCTGTAATCTGCCCTTTCTTTTCCCTTTCCATCCCTGAATGAGCAAATGAAAAATAAAAACTTCATCACAAACATGCTTGGTCCATTGAAACACATCCCCACATGGGCCATGACTAGAAAGGTACTTTAAGTTCATTTAAGTTCAAATTGCATTTTAAGTTCATCACCTGTTCATTTCCTCTTTAGCCTTATGGAATAATTATTAATCATTGCACTGATCAGAGTTCTCAAGTCTTTTAAAGTTTCAAAAAGTATTTATCAAGAGCTTGTTGAGTGGAAATTAGTGATTCTGTATCTTCTTTCTTCTGTTGTTATCAGGCAGTTGCCTCACAGCTTGTGGCTAATGAGGCTGAGTGTAACTGTTTTGGGCCTAGTCGGATATGGCTGAGTGAAACTTGCTTAGAGACAGATTGTACAAAAAAATACCTATTTAATAATTGTTGAAAAGGGTTTTAGGTGGGAAAGGATAGATAAACAAAGGATGGAGGATTAGTTCCCTAAATCTAAAAGGGGATCTAAACTTTAGTCACTCCCACTAGTTCATGGAAACTTTCTTCCTTTCCCCCTCCCCCAGCCTCCTTATAACTTCTTAACTATTCTAATTCCCAGGTCTATTCTAAATACACTATGCTAATTACTAATTTTCTTAGTTATAAATAAGCTTACTGTCTCTCAGCATTGAGTAAGTTTGATAGTTTTCTAACTCTGTCAATTGTCAGTTTCTTGGCCTAGGTTTAGGCTTCTGGGCCTTGACAGGCCTCAAATGGCTGCCTCTACCTGCAGCTACTTGGAAGAAAAAAAAAACAGTCTCTCTTCTTTCTGTTGGTATTCTTCCACAAGCTATTCCCAAAGCTCCAACCTGCTTTCTCTTTCCAACTTCTACTCAGTTTTCCACAGTTTTCCAGGAGCAGATTTGCTAGCCTCTTCCCAGGACATTCACACCACCAGGCTTTAGTGTCAGTTGGAAAACCAACGGACTCCAAGCATTCCCTGCCAGGAACTCTGTCCAACATTCTCCCTG
This sequence comes from Gracilinanus agilis, assembly GCF_016433145.1. NCBI lineage: Eukaryota > Metazoa > Chordata > Mammalia > Didelphimorphia > Didelphidae > Gracilinanus > Gracilinanus agilis. Next base: position 217,096,676 of record NC_058132.1, read on the forward strand.
GGCCTTAAAGGTAATATGACAGTCTTTAGCTGCTAAGCTCCTAATTTCCCCAAATGCTCCTAATTAGGTCTTATGCTTAATTACTCCTAATAAGTTTACTATGTACCAGGCACTATGCTGTGTTAAGGATACAAAGAAAGACAAAAACAGTCCTTGCTCTGAAGAAACTTACTTTCAATGTAGGAAAAGGCTATGTCTCCTTTGAAGATATAACCTAAGAGTAAGATGGAGATGCTATAGTTGTGATAATTTCCCTGATACAATATCCCACAAACTCTATAGTTTAAATTACCCTTGTCCTCAAGAGAGGTAACATATAGTAGGAGGAGGGGACTGGAATTTTCATGATTAGCAAAGTTATTGACTGTAACTACATATAATATAATATAATATAATATAATATAATATAATATAATATAATATAATATAATATAATATAATATAATATAATTGATGTGATATGATAAATATAATATAACATAATATAATTAATGTAATATAATGTTATATAATATAATGTAATGTAATATAATACAACACAACATAATATAATATATAATAATAACATATAATAAGTGGTCTTATTCTTCTGGTGAAGTTAGAAGCTTTTGAATTGCATAAAAAAAGTAAGAATGTATATCTCCAGTGGTTGATATTGGTGATCTAATAATATAAGCATTGGCCCTTTGTTGAACAGCACCCCTAAACTCCTAAATAATTTCTCCCTCTTTTGATTTCTCATAATGCAGGGTCTTGACTTTGTCTTTCCATTTATTTTATGCTCTCTCGTATGAGCTACTTGCATTTTTATCCTCTCATCTCATTCTCTATCTTCTTCTTCCCACTCTCCCTCCTTATTGTAAGATCCTTTAGAGCGCTGGATTTATACCCTAAACATCTTGTAAATGGTAGATGCTTATTGAATCTGAGTTGCATGGAATTGAATGAACAATTCTGAAAGCCCTGTATGTGCCTTATATTGTTGCTATAGCCTTTTAAAATTATCCATTACTGGGTGTTATCTTTAGTAACTTTGTCCAACAAAGGTAAACTGTATCGACTTGGGCAGAACTGGGTATTTAGTAAAGGACTGTAAAGTGCTTGAAGGATGAATAAGAACCACGAAGACCAGGTTGTGATATTATTATATTAGTGTTGTATTTCTTAATGACCTAGACAGTTAGCATGTGATTTGTGGCTTCCCACGTCCAAGAAAAGTCTCTAGTGAAAGATGGAACTGTTAGTGAGTGAAATATTGGCTTATGACTTAAAGTGAAACTTTAAATATTATTTTTTTCTGTGGTCTTGGAAGAAATAACATCTTTTAAAAACAAAATTTGCTAAAAAATACATAACTGTTTTAATAGGCGCACAGCTAATAAATGTTTTTTTCTTTCTTTTCCTTGTAGGATAGATATTCCCTGAAATGAATCAAACTACTCCATGCTGTGGTGCTCAGAGGTTTCATTCATTCATCTGCTGAGGACATAATACTCTGATATAAATAATAGATCCATACCAAAACACAAATGCTTATCATCTCAAAAGCAAAACATTTTTGGAGAAGAATGATAGAGATCAAACTAACATTTCATCCACTTGATGCTGCAGTTTAAATAAATGTTACAGATCCTACTTTATGATTTCTGTTTATTGTGTGCCTTGGAAATTTTTTTTAATTAGATCACAAAATATGGAATCAAATACAAGTGGAATCAAGCAACAAACCTGTGTAGGAATTGAAAACTTAGAGGTTCTGGGTAGAATAAAGTTTGCAAAATACTTCTGCCCAGTATGAATGAATTAGAATTGTATATTTATTTTCTAACAATGTAATCATGATAGACCTTTAGAATATATGGCCTATGGAATATCAAGTTCTGTCTATAGACTATATACTTTTTACACTGGTATTCCAATGGAACTTGTCTTTTAATGAATGGAGTGAGACAAAAGTCCTTTGGCAAAAGGGTAGCCCATTTGACATCCAAAGTGAACTTTATATGGCATTTTTTAATGGATTGATGGATCTAGCTTATAAAGAGGAAATGTTTTTTTTTTTCACATGAAATATAAAATCTATATTCACTGTGGTTTCTCCTTTGTACCTTCTATATTGCAGAATAGAAGAGCTTTCAAAGTAGCAATTTTAGTTAGACATATTGACAGCAGAAAATGGAGGTTATGTATAGTCCTTGAGTCTAAAGTGTCTCTCCAAACCTTTGAGGTCCCAGCTGGTTTTAATTTTCTGCTGCCATGCATTCTCTTCCTGGAAAGCTTCCTGGACTCTCAAAATAACTATTCATGGAAAACACTCTCTTTAGACTGAGTTCTATTAGAATACAATATATGTCCAGTCCTCCCCGTCTTGAAAACAGTAAACTCCTAAGGTTAGTGAGACTTTTTTGCTCTGTGAGTTAATTGGGGGGGGGGGGAGTTCACATTTGTTTTCTTTTACCCCAGCAAGGAAGATTGTTCTTAGAAGTCTTTAGTTAATTTAGGAATTCATTTATATACTTATTATTTCCTGGATTTCTAAAAGCACAGAAATTTTTCTCTTTCATCCTCTGTTTGTTTTCCTTCCATCACCCCAGATGCCTTCATACCAGTTGATGTCATATTTCTCAGACTCCCATTCTCAGTACCCACTAAAACTTGATACCATATCTATCACACTAAGATTCCAGACCTGAGATTCTGCTCCACTGAATTAATCTTCTTCAAATGAAACTTTTATCTCTCATAAATCTTTAGAACTTGATTCAATGGGCTATTTTGTTGAGGAAGAAACTTAGATGTATCCAAGGATATTCTAAAGCCCTTTAGCATCTAAAATGAAAAAGCACTTGATTAGCATTATGAGCAAGGTGATTGCGTATTTTAGTAAAATAAGATTCAGATTTTTTTATATCAAAGTTTTTCCCCCCAACCCTCTCTACTTGTACTATAGTAGCATTGTTTTTCTAGTGTAGGATTGGCAGTTTATAGAAATGTTTGAGTCCTCCCACGTTTCTCCACTCCTTCTTTTCTGAGGTTGTCCATTTTCAGTGTGGGATGGTTTGCATATTACAAATTTGAATAACAGCAGCGCATGTAGGAGGTATTGGCTTAAGCAAAGAATTTAAAGGCAGAATGTACAATAAAGTTGTTCCACTTTTTAGGTGATAAACAAGGAAACATATGGTTCAGGGCACACAGTACCCTGCTTAATTAACCCTCAAAGCAGACATGTTTAGTATTTGTAGCCACCAGGGGCAAAGAATACCTCTAGTAGAGCAGAAGTGACTTGGATTTGGAGTCCGGGGACTGGGCTCAGATCTTGGCTCTGAAATTGAAGAACTTGTTTGCCCTCAGGAAAATCAATAAGGTTAATTCATAGGAATAACAACATCCATAATTTTTCTTGCCCACTTGATTCTATTTAATTCAATAAACATTATTTATATTGTTAGGTAAGCAATTCGTTATAACCCAGGTGTTCTACTAGTGATAAATCTCTTGATACAGAGCTAGCCTGACTGTTAGAGAGCAGCCATTCTGTTGTTTGGTAAGTACTAAACCTTTCCAGTATGGTAGAAACTTTCAGAGCCTGTCCTCCCACAGCCCCGTCTTTGAGAACCCAAGATCTCTTTTCTAAAGCTATAAAGCATCACAGTGAAATCTTACGGAAGACCTTATACAGTAAGCTTGAATGTTACAAAGCAGCATTCTACCCCTGCCCTCCCCCCCAAAAAAAAAACCCAACAGCAACAGTAAGTGAGATAGTGAAAAAATTAAGATAGTTGTTTTACAGTTGAAGTTGATGCAGGGAGGGAGAGGGAGAGAGGAAGGAGAGAGGGAGAGACAGAGAGACAGAGAAAGAGAGAGACAGAGAGAGGCAGAGACAGAGACAGAGACAGAGAGTTTCTTAAAACAACTCTCTCTCTTGGGGTTGGTTTCCAACTATTTGCTTGGGAGCAAAGTAGATAACCCCTGGATACAGAGAATAGAGACTCCTAGACTGTGAGGACTGAGAATTCTCACACTTAACCCCTCTGAATTCAATTAATAAAAATTGAAACACAATGGTAGAGTTACAGGAAGTGCAGATCAATGAGAAGCCACTGTTACTAGGTCAGACTCCTGAGGATGCCAAAGGAGGCTAAGTAAGTTAGCTATCTGAATTCTCTTGGACTAGGGGTAGAATTATCCTGTGGAGAACCCCTATAACTATATCACTTTTATTGTCTATGGCATCCCCAAACCTAAGCAGACAGCAAATCTTCATCTATTATGATGTGGGACTAAATTATATAACTTGATTCCAGTCACTGTTGCAGTTTAGGACATGTAATAAGGCATTGTCTAGACCAGGGGTCTGCAACCTTTTTGGCCGTGAGAGCCATAAATGCCACATTTTTTAAAATGTAATTTCATGAGAGCCTTACAGTGCTCACAGCACACTCCTATAACAGTGCCTGAAAAAAAAATTGACTTTATGGCTCCTGCAGAAAGAGCCATATCTGGCCCTCAAAAGAGCCAGATATGGTTCGAGAGCCATACGTTGCTGACCCCTGCTCTAAATCTTTGGGCTTGTATGGACATCTTTGACATGGAGAAGGGAACACCTGTTTTCCCTTTAGGGGTACCAACATCCACCTCTAGATCAGTTTGCAGATGTGATTCTTTGTATCTTGTAGTACTTAAAACTTTCCCATCATAATTAGAATTGCAGTTGGAACTAGAACCAATATTCTGTTTCAATATACTCTTTCACAACCAGACACATTAAATGGTTTCATCAATACTGATTTTAGTGCTCTAAGACCTAGATGAACTGGGCTGTCCAAAAGCTGGCTTGCTTCATCTCTCTCCTTAAGATGATCCTCGGGAAGGAAGGGAGAGGGAAAAGGAGAGGAGGAGGAAGAGAAGGAGAAAGGGAGAGAGACAGAGAGAGACAGAGACAGAGACAGAAGAAGTGGGATAGATTCTATAGTGAGATGACCTTGACCTTTTGATTTCCACTCTAACTTTGACCTTTCATATGTGATATCTCTCATCCCCAAAACCCTTGGAGAGAGATCTTAATGTCTCTTAAGGGCCCAGACTCCTGACCTCTTCTGGGATTTTTTCTTTTTTTCAGAGAAAGACATACTCCTTGTTCAAGGAATTATTTCCTGGATCTCCCATGGTGTTCTGGTTGTCCTACTTCTTTTACCATTTCTCTGAATCACTGTTGGGTTCTCTTCTTTTTCCCATTCCTAAATGTAGGTGTCTTCCACAGTGCCTGTCAGAACCTACAATAGTGGATGGATGGAGTGGATCAGTTCCAAAGAAACTGATTCATAATCATAGTCAAAGGTTCTTGATTGTTTACAAGGAAGTGTCAACAAGATACATCTGAAAGAAAACAAGTTCTCAAGGGAGCAAAGCTAATAGGTCAGTTCAAGAATCATCAGTGGAAAACTGTGGAGTTGGTCTGATTCCAGGTAAGTAAATAAATGAACTCAAGATCAAGAATAAAAACCATGTTTCAGAGAAGAAAATAAAAAATTAAGGAGTCTATATTGAAGAATCAATAGAATACTGGCCTAAACTCAATAGCAGTCTCGCATAGTATCTCTTTACAAATTTTTATATATACACACATTTTATTGTATATTTATATATAAATTTATAATTCACATGTGGTTCTGCTGCTATTATTTTATATAAATTCATACAAATTATGGTATGTTTTCTTTTATTCTTTATAGTTTTACAATATTATAATGCATAACTTTAATATAATAAACACTTTACAAATTACATAAGCATATTGATTATACCTTTTTCTAAGTAGCTAATAAAAATATTGAACAAGACACTTCATTTGGTTTTTTCCAAGTTTCTCTGCATTTTGTATATATAAAATTTCTAAAATATACCTTAATTTGTTCAACTATTTCCCACTTGGTAGGCACCTGTTTTGTTTTTAGTTTCTTGATACCCCCAGAAATGGTTTAAATATTTTTGTATTTTAAGGACTTTTCTCTCTATTTTTCTCTTTTTCTTATTTGTGATATAATGCTAAATAATAGTATCAGTGAATCAAAGGGGATGTACAAATTAGTAACTTTTCTAGTATTGTTTTAAATAGTTTTCCAAATCATTTGGAAATTATTTCGCCAATAGTGAAACATATGCATCTATGTGTTGATCTTCACATATAACTTCTAATTTTTACCATTTAATCCTTTCTAATACTATTCTACATGATAAGTATAATAGTTTATAGATGTAACATAAATAAACAGATATGCACATATGGAGGATCCATGATCAGGTATTGAATAAAATAAATTTTTTTTCCTGTGAACAAAAATGTTTGGACACCACTATTTTAGAAGCCTGGTAAAACCCCAGAGACTATAGTTTCAAGGACTATTTATATTTTGAGAAACATTATTAGGAATCTGGCTAGAAGTAAGGATGTTGTAAAATTTATAGTTTTTAGATTTGCATTTCTTGACAGTTTTTATATTTTCTCCAGAAAATGACTATTTTATATCCTTTGGCCACCTATTTTTAGGAGAAAACTCTTGGAAAAGAATAGCCAAAAGGCCAGAATGGAAGCCAGACAATCAGAATAGTTTTTGAAAGCTATAGGCAAATCTTTTATGTATTTAAAAAGAAAAGTAAGCTTTAAATAATAGAGAGCTTCAATTTTTTTTCTGTTCTACTATGTATATGTGAATGTCCATGTTATTTGATGTTAAGTTTGGAATAAATATAAAATTAATTTTAAAAATAGGAATGGGTCTTTAGAGAAATTATGGTTGATATTCTGTTACGTAAATGTAAATGCTAGGAATCACTGTAAGCATATCTGTTCATGTTGACATCTATAGCTGTATCTATATCTCTAATTCACTATTTCTAGAGCTATATTTGTATTATATCTATATGCATATCAACATCTATATCAGTATGTGGAGCATTACAATAAGTATATCTATAGGTGTATATATGCATATGTGTGTATATATGTATATATATGCATATATATATATAACATACATCATTTTGTTGTTGTTCAGTTGTTTTTGGCTTGATTCTTCCTGATCCTATTTGGGGTTTTCTCAGCAAATATACTAGAACAGTTTGGCATTTTCTTCTTTAGTTCATTTTACAGGTAAGGAAACTGAGGCACACAGTTACATGACTTGGCCAGGATCACACAGCTGATAATCTCTGAGGCCAGATCTGAACTCAAGAGAGGAGTCTTCCTAACTCTAGTTCCAGGACAAAGCAATCAAGGATATAACATGTATAGTGGCCATACCCCATTAAAACTGTTTCAGCATATGGGTTAAATCAGGTTGAGGATAACCAACAGGCCTCAAACCTATCTATGAGTTAGGGGGATTCTACCCCAAGCATGGAAAGTCTTCTCCTGCCAGAATGGATGGATAAGGACAATTTATCTCAATGCCCATGAAGATGACTGAAGCAGGTGTAGTAGAACACTTAGAGCTTGGTAAGACATCACCACTGTGGTCATCCACTGCATTCCAGGCCATCTTGTCTCCTTGACTTTTGTCTAGCTACTGGACTTTGATTACTCTGGAAGAGAGAAAGAGGCTGATGACTTTTTGCAACTCTGCCTTACTTAAATCCAATTTATACCCAAATCAAGATATCTAGACTATCATCTATACAATTGTTTCTGAAATCATTTTCCAATGTAATAATAATGAGAGCCAGTAAACCAATATGTTATAATAGAAGGGGAAAGAGAAAGAGTCTGTATAGGGTGAGACTCTCTTCTAGCTTTCCCCTCCTGCCGAATATACATTGGGAGACTTTAAGGGGGTGTCACCCTGAAACTGGGTGACCTGGATGGTCATGCCACCCCACAGGAGTTGGGGGCAAGACTTCCCTATAAGATGAGGTATGTGGTACCCCAATACAATTCTGAATGAGGGCAGGGTTCACACAAGCCTCCCCCCAAGGTCACTCAACTTCACAGCGGGTAGTCTGGCTCCAAGATGGAAGCAGCTAGACCAACCTGTGGTTCCCCTCTCTCTCACTGTCTCTCAGGCACTCTGGAATGCTATCTCACTAATGAATGGCTTTTATTCATCACAATTCAGGGATTGGGGAAGGGGGTGAAGGGCAGAGGGATTTGGGGTACCTCTTCTCTATTCCTATAGAGTCCTTTGCTTAGGTGGGAACCTTAATGGCTCCCACTCCTAAGCTTCTTCCCCTGCCCCTTCTCCTTCTAGTTCTATTTCTAGTTTTCTGTTTTTATCCTTTTCTATAATTATAAGTTTTAACTGAAAGGGGGTCATTCAGCAAGGTTGGGTGATGGGTGAAGGAGACTAAGAGATCACTCCCAAAATGGAGTCCAAAAACTTAACTAACTCTACGGTTGAAGTCTTGATGGGTGAAAAGCAATGGGATGCCTTTGACCAGGGAATCGGGGTATCAATGTCCAAAGAAAGATCCTTAGGAAGCCCTCAGGACTGGATCCGAGCTGGGATGTCCTCTTCCTCTCTCCTCTCTGTCCTTAGCCAATAGCCCTCTCCTCTCTTTCCCTCTTGAGAGTCTCCCAGAATTCTCTCTGGTCTCTCAACTGTCAGTAACTGTCACCAACTGTCAGCAACTCCTTCTTTGGCTCCTTTTGTCCCATCCCCCTTGCACAAATCCCATCCTTATACCAAGCACCTTTCCCCAGCTCCAACCCTGATTCTTCTGGGTCACAATGAAAATCAATTAGGTAAACCCACCCTGGTCTGGCATTGCAGATCTAGCTCAATAGGGGAGTTTCTCCTTCATGATGTTATTGGTCCTCTTTGTCATCAGCAATGAGGAGCCTTTGTGTTTCTCACCATCCAGCCTCTTGAGGGGAGAGACTTTTTCATTTCTGCTTTTATATCCCAACTTCCTAGCATAGTGCCTAATATATAATTGAAACTTAATAGATGCTTGTTGCTTGATTGCTTGCTTGAAAGGGTATCTTTTTGCTTGGATTCCATACTGGAATTCCTGAACAACAGTGGAAAATACCTCAAGCGAGTACAGTTCTCATTTGAACAGTTTGCTGAATGTGAATACTCTGAAGTGCTGAATAAATTAATTTCCATAGCTGAACTTGTCATAATATATAAATTTAACATATATGTGGGAAATACCTTGTTTGAGGATGCCTTTATTTTTTAAATTAAAATTTTATTTTTATTTTATTTTTTATTTAAAACATTTATTTTAAAAATATTTTTCCATGCTTATATGATTCATTTTCTTTCCCTCCCCTCTTCCCTTCATCCTTCCAGAGCCAACAAGCAATTCCATGGGTTATACAAATGTTGATATCTATTTTTGAGAATATCTTTCAAGGCTATATTTTGTTCTGCTGTGTGAAATGCTTTATAAAATTAAATTAACAATAGACACAGTAGTCATATTCTCTACATTTTTCAGTTGTGTGATTTTAAAGATGTGACATGCTATAGAAAAAGAAAGCTTGTTTGTTTCATTCTCATACTTCCATGAAGGATAAACCTCAGTGAACAGACATTTTTTTTTAAACCCTTAACTTCTGTGCATTGGCTCCTAGGTGGAAGAGTGGCAAGGGTGGGCAATGGGGGTCAAGTGACTTGCCCAGGGTCACACAACTGGGAAGTGTCTGAGGCCACATTTGAACCTAGGACCTCCCGTCTCTAGGCCTGACTCTCAATCCACTGAGCTACCCAGCTGCCCCCAGACATTTTTTTAAAAAGATTTTACAGATAGAAATGTAAAACTACTATATTCAAAGCTCCTTGAAGACAGGTGCTATTTTTGCCTTTCTTCATATTCTTAGCTTTTAGTACAGCTCCTGGCATATGGTAAGCCCTTAAAAAAATGCTCACTTTTTGATTTCAGTTAAGAATGAGTTGATGATATTTTCTTGGTAATATTTTTTGATTGAAAGAACAGTTGTGATCTGTTCATAATTTGAAAATCTTTCCTTCTTTGAAATATTTCAAATATTGATCCCGTGTCTTTAAAATTGTCATCTCAAAGCACAGACTTTAAATATATTTATCTTTATATATATAAATTTCTCTTTCTCTCTGTCTGTCTCTCTCTCTCCGTCCTCTTCCTCTCTCTTCTCTCTCTCCTGTCTCCTTCTCTCTCTGTTTCTGCCTACATTTCTGTCTCAGTGTCTGTCTGTCTTTCTCTTACATCATATTCAGTAACTCTTCTCACCTTTGTCTTCTTAAGTGCCATTGAAATACATTGACACTGTAATCAGGCACTGAGGTGATGGAGTCCAAATTTAATACTTCCACTATACTCATTAATGAAACAAAGACACTACAAAAACAGAAATAGAATTTCTTCATTTCATATCTATTGGTTGCCCATCCAGTTTCATCAATAAGTGTTCTTTCAATAATTTGGATCTGCTAGATTTCTTGTTAGACTATTTTTTTCAATGTTTTACAAGCTAATGCTGTTTGTAGTCACCCATGTTCCTTCTCTGTGATATTTTGCAAAGAGCTTATATTACAGTTGCTGCTAGCTTTGTTTGGCACCCCTGTCCACATAGCAAGCAAATTACTTACTTGCCAGCTGAAACATTTTCTTGGCTCTTTTGTCCTCATTGAGCAGTGATTAATGTTATCATTTTTGTCCATATCTGTAATTTCATTGTTTCAGGGAATTTCTGGTACAGAAACTCCCTCTAGATGCATATCACCCAAAGTTATAGGCTTAGAAACTAGATCCCTGAGAAGCAATGCGTCAGAGGCCAGACTCAAACCCATTAAAACCCAAATTCAATTCAAAGACTGGCTCTCTTAAGTGTATTCTTTTCCTAAGCTCTCATTTTTCTCCATTTTTTCTTCTCTCTTTGATTTTTGAACTCTTCTAGTTCTTTTTAGGCCTGAACCCTTTTACACTTTGCTTTGAGCCTTCAATGTTTCCATTTTGGCATTGTTGTCTTCTACATTTGTATTTTAATCTTCCCTTGTCACTAACATAACTTTCTAAGCTCAGGTTTTTCCTTTGTCTTTTGCTCAATTTTCCAGACTTTTTCATGGTCTAAGCTGAAGTTCAGCTCTATTCTTGGGGTGGAAAGAGTACTATTTTGAGCTTGTATTGTGCTTGGGATTGATCTGGCTGCTTTTGGGTCCTACAGTGTACACTTTGGGTCCTGCAGTGTACCAGGAGGGGACCACCTGGCAGGTTTGTTATGGGGAGACTTGCAGGTGTTTTGTCCAGAAGCCACCTGCACTGCATTGAGCTGGATTCCTCTCCTCCCAGTGTTAGCTTTCCTGAGTGTAGCATGCTGGACTGGGCTGGGTTCTGCTCTCCCTACTCTAACCCCAATGAGATGGGTCATTCCTGTTGTCCTCCTACATGTCTTTTTTTTAAGTTTTATTTTATATTCATATTTTCCAAATTACATGTAGATACAATTTTAATAATTGTATTTTGACATTTTGCTTTCCATGCTCTTTCCTTCCCTCCCACATCATCATCCTTCCCAAGATGGTAGATAATATGATATAGGTTGTACATGTGTTGCTATCATGCAATACATAATTCCATGCTCATCATGTTGTGAAAGAAGGTTTTTTTTTTTTTTAATCCTGGGACTCCATTCTAGGAGCATAGGGCCACAACCAGTAGACAATGGGTCGCTCAGGGTCACCCAGCTGGGAAGTGTCTGAGCCTGGATTTGAACCTAGGACCTTTCGTCTCTAGGCCTGGCTCTCAATCCACTGAGCTAGCCCAGCTGCCCCTACTTTAGGTTGCAGTTTCTTTAGCAGATGTAGTTTTTACAGTGAAAGAAGGTACATGTAGCTTATTCTAGAGGAAAAGTTCATGGATAAAATTTTGAAGAATGGCATGCTACAATCTACATTCAGAATCTGGCAGTTCCTTCTATAGCAATGGATAGCCTTTTTCATCATGGTCTTTTGAAGTTGTCTTGGATCCTTACATTTCTGATAATAGTTAAGTCATTCACATTTGATCATTATACATTATTGCTCTTACTGTTCTTCCACCTACTCTTTTGCTGGAATACTGATTCATCCTGTCTTTTGTTGGTGTTGCCAATCCAGAATTCATTTTTTGGTTGTTTAGAGGAGGGTTTAAGTGAGCTCTGAGTATTCCTTACTCTGCATCTTAGCTCCCAGAAGTGGAAAAAGACTGGCTTTCTACCTATAATCCTATACTGCCTCTTTATTGTCATATTATGTCTTAAAGAATTCATGATAGTGAATGTTTTTACAATCATTTCCCTTTTTTTCCAGAGTCAACAATTTGTTTAAATAGATTGAATTTGAGTCAGTTGCTATAGTCATACATAGTATCTTATAATTATTATATTTTAAAAAATTTTGGTATTTACTAACCTGTAGATAATATGAGATGGGCAATTAGATGGTGGAGTAGAAAGAGTGCTGGGCCTCAAGTCAGGAAGACTAATTTCAAGTTCAAGTTTGACTTCATACATTTATTTTATTTATTTATTTTTTTTAAACCCTTGTACTTCAGTGTATTGTCTCATAGGTGGAAGATTGGTAAGGGTGGGCAATGGGTGTCAAGTGACTTGCCCAGGGTCACACAGCTGGGAAGTGGCTGAGGCCGGGTTTGAACCTAGGACCTCCTGTTTCTAGGCCTGACTCTCACTCCACTGAGCTACCCAGCTGCCCCCAGACTTCATACATTTATTAAGCCATATGACCCTGGGCAAGCCACTCAACCTTGTTTACCTCAGTTTCTTTATCTATACAATGAACTGGAGAAGGATATAGCAAACTACTCCAGTATCTTTGCCAAGAAAATCCCAAATGACTTCATGGCAAGTTGTACTTGTCTGAAACAACTAAATAACAACAAGAACACAAAGATAATAAAAGGGGTTGGAGTAGCTAGAATGTCAGATTGGGAATCAGACCTGGTCAAGTTCTTGGGGGAAAAAATCACATTACCCTCAGAGCATTAGTTTCCTCATCTATAAAATGAAGATTTTGACTAAATAATGTTTTCTATCTATTTTTGTGTGTGTAGTCTATTTAAACATTTATGATTTCATTTGGTGACTGAGATGTCTAGTTTTTCTGAATCTCTTCTCAATGAGAGCTTTCAAGATATATAGTTATGATGCTTTTGAATATTGACTAATCCTTTTTCTGTCTTCATATCTTGATCTTAAATTATATTTCCAACATAGTTTTCACCATCCTCCCAATATGCTACACTTTCACATCAAAATTACTGAATATTGAAGTCTATATAGACTATATTTGGGAGTTCTTTTTGAATTCTTCTTTGAATTTTTCTGCTCTAGTCCCTGAAATGGGCAATGATTATTATGGTCATTTGTTAGCCTTTTTTTCTTGTGAGAATTGCAAGGTGAGATAACAAAGCCACCTAAGAAACATTACTTCTTGTTGCACTTGGGTGCATGATTTGTTTGGCTCTAAAAATTGCATTTCTATGATTGAATATGGAAAAAATAATATATAGGAAGTATGAAAAATTTATATAAAGGAATTCTTGGGCTAAAAATAGTATTTTAAAAGGTCCTGTTCTATTTAATAGTAGACTTGTCCTAAAATCTGTGTTTAAGGAAGGGATTCAATAAATGCCCTGCTCCATAACTGCATGCTATAAGAGACTAATCAAAGTGAATTATAGTATTATGTGCTAGCTACACTAGTAATCTGCCTTAGTGTAATCTGCCTCTTGTCTTCTTTGCTAGATATGTTAGAAATTTTTAGCAAGATTTATTTGATTATGAAAAAACTGAATAATGGTACTTCTGAGAGTCATAACTTAGCCACTTATAGGTGAAAATTCTTTTAGGAGAGAAACAATAACTCAAGAACAAAAGCCAAGCATAAATCAAGTAATAAAATTTCATGATTGTTTTATATTCCTAAGAGTTTAGGTAAACTATACATCTAAATCTTTTACCTTTTGTATACCTAAATTCTTGACCTAAGATAAAAGTTTGTTTTCAGAATTTCTGTATCTGGTTATTTGAAGCTTAACAAACAATTCGTTTCATTCCTACCTTCACTTTATATTGTATTTATGTGTTTGCTCTCTCTATAGTTGGTTGATCCTGTAAATAGTACCTTTAAATGGAAAATTTTTTAATTCAATTTTTTTGTTAATTAAAATCTATTTTCTCTTTCATCTTCCTTTCCCACTTTAAAAAGAAAAATAAAACATTCGAACAAATAGACATAGTCAAGCCAAACTAATTCTCTCAGTGGTCATACCCCCAAATATATATATAACTTAATTTGTAGATTTCATCACTTCTTTCAGGAAATTAGTAGTGTATTTGTATTACAGATTTTTTGAAATTGTGGTTAGCCACTGTGCTTTTAGAATTGTTAATTTTTACAATATTTTATTATAATATAAATGTTCATCTGGTTCTACTCACTTCATTCTTCATCAATTCAAACAAATTTTCCAAGATTTCTTTGAATCCATCTATTTTTTAATTTCTTATGGAACATTATATTCATAAACAATTATTTGTTTAGACATTCTCAATTAACAGTTTCCTTTTGTTTTAAAATCTTTGCTACAACAAAAAGTGCCACCATAAATATTTTCATATATATGGATTATTTTCCTATTTCTTTGATCTCTTTAGGGTGTGCTAATAATGATATTGCTAGGTTAAAGACCATAAGCAGTTTAGCTGAATTTTTGAGAATAGTTCCAAATTGTTTTCCAGACTGGCTGGCCCAACTGTTCACAAGTTCAACAACAATATAATTATGTTCTGCTACTTCTATAGCTTCTATGATAAGGATCATTTTCTTTTTTGTTATTTTTGCTAATCTTATGGGTATGCGATTAACCTCAAAGTTGCTTAATTTCTATTTCTCTTGTTAATTTATAGTACTTTTCATATGGTTATTAATAACTTGCTTTATAGATCTTGGTCAGAGAAATCTGCTACAATGCATGATATTTAATGCAAGTGTTTTAGGAAGGAAATCTCTCAAAATGGTTGTTGCTTTAACAGTTTCAATGTATGTTTTTGAGCAACAAATGGATCCAATCCTATACAAGTTTTATATAGGCAGAAATTAATATATCAGTGGGAACTCAGTGAGTTTAGTTACAACCACAGATGTGCTAGACCCAGCTTGAATTTGCTCTCAAGAGCCAATTGTTACATTATCATTGTGAATATTTATACCTCAGAAATCAGCAAACAATAAATCTACAAACTACAAACTACAAAATTACAAATCAGGGCTTTGGTTATTATTTCCTTGATTGTTTAGGCTCAATAAAATGACAGAGAAAATGTCAATAGTGCAGATTAAACCTAAAAATATGGTGTGCATACTTTTTTTTTAGAAAGTTGGTTGTTAAATGTTTACCAGCACACCCTATGCAGTTACTTAAGGCATTAGTCAATAAAAACAGGACACCTCAATTAGGTTGACTAGTTGTCCCTACTGCACAGCACAAAAATTTTTTTATACAACTTGATTTCTTTATGTATTTATAACATGTTATTTTAAAAGAACTATTACTTCCACATAGGGCATCTAGGAAGTCCAACAGATAGAGTGTTAGGCCTGGAGTTAGAAAATTTGAGTTGAATTCTGGCTTCAAACATCTACTAGCTGTGAGATCCTGGGAAAGTCACTTAAACAGTTTCCTCATCTGCAAAATGGGAATAACAATAGCATCTTTCTCGTAGAGTGGTTGTGAGGATCAAACAAGATTATAATTGTAAAGTGCTTAACAGTTGCCTGACACACAGTAGGCGCTATGTTAGCTATTATAATATTAATTGTTGATCTGCATTATTAACATTTTCTCTTTCACTTTAAGCTTAGACAATCAACAATAAATTAAATCTTAACTTTGTATATTTGCTGATTTCAGAGGCATAAATGCCCACAATGAAAACTTAACAGTTGGTTTTATGGAGTGGGCATGATCTGGCTATAGCACACACCTGGTATTTTTAATTTATCTCTGATGTAAGGAAGTTACTATTTGTGCTGTCAAAGCAAACTGATTTTTCTGGTGAGGTAAGACAATTAAATAACCTAGGAAATGCTCTATATACTCACTAGTTTATTAGAGAAGAAAAAGAATCATCTTTTTTCTGACTTGTTTCCTACATTTTCTTTCATCCTCTCAAGAAACCATTGGAGTTTACTGAGAAGAGGGGGATGGAATGGAGAGGGGAGAGATGTCAGACTGGGAGACTTATTAGGACATTATTGAAGGGAGGAGAGGAAGAGGGAGAGAAGGAGAGAGAGAGAGACAGAGAGAGACAGAGAGACAGAGAAAGAGAGAGACCTCCCTATGATTGTTATAGGACAAGCTATTTCCTTTTCCTTTACAGAAATGGACAATAGAGACATCTGCAATCTCCTGAGGGATATCCTCCTCTGAAAAGGATGACAGTTAATCAGCTTCAATTAGTTTATATTAATTGTTTTATGCATCTTTATAGCTTTATGTCTCCAACATGTAATCCCATTAGATACTCAGGATTATTGTGATAAATTGTAACTATAGATTTAATAGTAAGTGAAAATCTCTGTTATTAGTTGATTGAATAACTACATAGAAGAATTATAAATAAATAATCATAATCATAGTATATGATAATTTTTTAAAATCCCTATAGTAGACTTGTGAACAACTCTGCATGCCACTTGCAAGATATCCTTGTCATGGGGAGTTTGTGCATGCCTTCAGTGTTCTGAATGTATCTAGATATTCCTGAGGCTGTGGGTTCATAATATCTCATTTAGCTTTGATAAAACCACAGAGTGGCCTTGATCATCCTTATAGCACCATATTTGGCACAGGTGGATGTATCATCAACCTCCAAGAGAAGGAAGATATAATTACCTGACCTCCAGGAGAAGGAAAAGATAAATGCTCAACTCCCAGAAGAAGGACAATACAGTTGTCTGACCTCTTCTAGCTTTTTTTTTTCTCCATAAAACATAAATACCTGTCAGCTGAATACCTCAGAATCTCAGACCATGCTTTTGACCACCTGATTTTGTGACTGCATCTCTCCTAATAAAGTCTGGTTTTGCTCAGAAGATATATCTTGGGCTTTTGCTTTTACACTTCTTGCCTAATAACCCAGATTTTAGTCATTTCTTTTTGTATGGGTAGAGGACCCTCTGCTTTGTAAATCTCTGCTGGAATGGAATCAGCACCAGGCACTTGCCCCATGAGAGGAACCTAATGGCATTCAAAACTTTTTTTTCAGTTAGAAGTTCGGCTAGAGAACAATTGACTTCAACCTGAGTTATTTGGTCAATGGCTTTAGCATTAATTATTGATAGTCTGTTGAGAACACTATGGAAGTGCTCACTCCATCTCTCCAGAATCATGTCCTCACTGTTCAGCATGGTTCCATCAGTGCTGAGTAGATGAGATGCACCATAGGTCTGTGACCCATAAATAGCCTTCAGGACATCAGAGAAATGCTTTGGGTTGTTACTGTCAGTGTAAAACTGAATTTCATCACCCTTATTACTGAGTCAAGAATCTTGCATCTCTCTAAACTTCATTTGCACTTTACTCTTGATGAAAATAAATACTGCATTTTTAGAGACTTATGAACTATCCTGCTGGTAAAACCTGTGGAGTTCTCACATTATCGTTTAGTAGCTTCTGAATCTCTCCATCATTTTCATCAAACCATTCCTGATGTTTGGGAACATTCTGACCCATTCTGCCCACTCCTTTTCTACTCCACTATTGCCACCTATATGTTGGTACAGTTTTCTCTCCAATTCAGCAACAAATAGCCTCTGTGGAGAAGTGTTCTAATTTGTTCACCTTAAGTCTTCTGGTAGTCACTTTGCCTTGAGGCAACAGCTTTTGTTAGATGGAAATATTTAGTTTGGAGAGGATACGTTTGTGATCAGTCCAGCACTCTGCACCACAAATCCACTTCATCACTCTTATATCCTGTCCATCTCTTTTCCACACAGTGACATAGTCTAATAAATGCCAAAGTTTGTTGTGAAGGTGCATTTTGATAAATGGAAGATAGTGTTGGTTGTGAGAATGTTATAAAATAGACAAAACTTCAATAGTATGTGAGTGTTGCTGATTCCAGCTCCATTCATCCCAAGGATTCCATGCCATGTCTGATAGACTATGCCTATATTAGCATTAAAGTCACTCATCATTATAAACTGTCCTCTTTTGGCACATTGTTGACAAGGGTCTCCAGTTCTTCAAAATTTTTTCTTTGACCTCATCAGGGTTCATCCTGGTGGAAGCATACCCACTGATAGATAGTGCTGTGGCAGGGTACTTTCCTGCAAGTGGCAGTCACATTGACACGAGCGTGTTGTTCACTCTTTTTGGCAGGCATATGAGTTTATTGACTAGATTAGATTTGATTGCAAAACCTATGCCAACTTCATGGTGCTCCTCATCACAGCAACCACTTCAGAAAATGCATATCAAACTCTGACTTCATTAAGTTTGCCTTAGTTTGCCAGCCTTGTTTGACTCAAGCCTACTATTTGAATGCAATATCTGCTGAGTTCTTTCACAATAGCTGTTCATCTCTCAGGTCAACTTGACTTCATGTTGTTCATAAATGTGCATACATTCCATGTACCAGTGGTGAGTGGCATCATCTTTGCTAAAGGTTTTGCATTTTTTTGCGTGTTTTGACTGCAAGGTGGGATCCCCACCTGTCAGAGTAAGCAGCCCAGGATTTGGTTGAATGAAACATAACTTTTAGGACACCTTTTCCTCATGCCAAGAGGCGAGACTTATTGTTCTTAAAAAAGCCTGCTCAGACACCTAGGTGTCTGCTGTATCCCATTACTGCTTTGGTCCAGTGAGAAGAGGACACAATGCTCTTGGAGATCTGTGTGCAGGGTTATGACTACAGTTCCCAGTGTTTCTGCGCTTGTTGCCACAGGATTTTGAAGTTGGAGTAAAATCATAAAATAATGAGATGGTAGAGTAATAAAATATAAAGTGCAAAATGGTAAAATTGTATGGTTATATCTTTGATTCATGCATAAATTGGATTAAAGTGAGGCAGCATCGTGTGAAATCATCAGCTTGACTCTCTCTTCCAGAATCATTGAAGTTCAGTGGCAACACAAGTGTCAGAATGACTGGCCCAGGATTCAGTGAATGACCTTGGAGTATTCAATGTCTAACCAAACTGTAAGCACTCCACAGTACCTTTTTCCAGTGTCTTCATGGCTGTTGGAACAAATTGTTCACATTTGCCTGTTTCACTAGAGAAGTCTTCACATGCTTTGGCTAGACACCTCCCTACCTCACTGAAGGGTCACTCTTATTTAGCCAGCCTGCTAAATGATTGGTTACCAGGGTGCAGCCACTATGCATGCTACAGCTTCTTACATTCATAGGTGAGAGCTGGGTGGCAGATGGACACTAAAGGAGGAGAGCAGCCCTGGAAAAAGGGCTCAGAAAGCCCTTACATCAGAAGTAATAAACTTCCATGAACACCCTCTGGACAGACATATATACACTATATGTGTATGTATATCTGTAATATATATGTGTATCTGCATGTGTTTATACACACACGGTAGCCTATACAGTGACCATTTTATGCAGGTGAGAATTACTATGAATATATACCATTTTACTATGAAAATATACTATTTTATAAAGGACCATTCTCTCTAGAAACTATTACTACCTCCAATTTCTACTAAAGAAGAACAGAACTTCCTAATAGTTCTGGAAAAGATGCTCGAAAGACAATGATATAATTGCTTTCTTAGAGTCTTTCAAATTAAATTTTTTTTCTTTTCTGGTAAACAGTCACAAAAGAAAACCAAAAGCAAAATTTGCCCCATTTTTTTCTCAAAATTATTGGTTTCAAACTCTTCCTCACCCAATTTTTAGTTTAGTTATTTCTAATATCCTTTTTTTCCCTTTTAAAACATTTTTTTGATTTATAAAGAACCATACACTTCTCAGCATACAGCCAGGGAAAACAAATCAACATACTGACCATGCAAGAAAAAGTATGTTGCTTAGTGCATTTATTGTCTACCAAGTCTACTGAGAGGGGAGCATGCTGTACTAGCATTATTTTGAAGTTAAGATGAAAGATTCTTAACATTTTCTTTCTTATTGCTAACTTTATGCTTATTTAAAAAATACTAAGTATTGGTTCCCAGAAAAATGGCAAGGGCTAGGCAATAGTGGGTTAAGTGACTAGCTCAGGATCACATGGTTAAGAAGAATATGAGGCCAGATTCAAATCCAGGACTTCCTGTCTCCAGGGCTAGCTCTCTATTCACTGAGTGTGCTTAGTAGCCAATTCCTGTGTTATGAGAATGACATTTTACTTTTACATGACAGATTTTTCTTTTTTGTGGTGAGAGTGGGACTTTGTTTTAAATCTTGTCCTGTCACAGAGTCTATTCTTTTTTTATATAAAATTTTATTTTAAACATTTAACAATATTCATTTTTAACCTGTTTACATGCTTCATGCCCCTACTTTCCCCCTCACCCCCCCCCCCCGCTCTCCCCCCATCCATGGCCGACGCACATTTCCACTGGTTGTAATATGTGTCCTTGTTCAGGGCCTATTTCCAAATTGTTGTTAGTTGCATTGGTGTGGTAATTTTGAGTCTACATCCCCAATCATGTCCTCCTCAGCCCATGTGTTCAAGCAGTTGTTTTTCTTCTATGTTTCCTCTCCTGCAGTTCTTCCTCTGAATGTGGGTAGCATTTTTTATCATAAATCCCTCATTGCTGTCTTGTGTCATTGCACTGTTGCTGGTACAGAAGTCCATTACGTTCTATTTTACCACAGTATATCTGTCTCTGTGTACAGTGTTCTTCTGGCTCTGCATCAGTTCCTGGAGGTCTCTCCAGTTTGCCTGGAACTCCTCCAGTTTATTATTCCTTTTAGCACAATAGTATTCCATCACCCGCATATACCACAGTTTGTTCAGCCATTCCCCAATTGAAGGACATACCCTCCTTTTCCAGTTCTTTGCCACTACAAGAAGCACAGCTATAAATATTTTCGTACAAGTCTGTTTATCTATGATCTTTTTGGGGTACAAACCCAACAATAGTATGGCTGGATCAAAGGGCAGGCATTCTTTTATAGCCCTTTGAGCATAGTTCCAAATTGCCATCCAGAATGGTTGGATCAGTTCACAACTCCACCAATAATGCATTAATGTCCCAATTTTGCCACATCCCCTCCAGCATTCATTGCTCTCCCCTTCTTTCATTTTAGCCAATCTGCTAGGTGTGAGGTGATACCTCAGAGTTGTTTTGATTTGCATTTCTCTAATTATTAGAGATTTAGAACACTTTCTCATGTGCTTATTGATACTTTTGATTTCTTTACCTGAAAATTGCCTATTCATGTCTCTTGCCCATTTTTCAATTGGGGAATGGCTTGATTTTTTATACAATTGCTTTAACTCCTTGTATATTTGAGTAATTAGACCCCTGTCAGAGTTTTTTGTTATAAAGATTTTTTCCCAATTTGTTGTTTCCCTTCTGATTTTGACTACATTGTTTTTGTTTGTACAAAAGCTTTTTAGCTTAATATAATCAAAACCATTTAATTTGTATTTTGTAACTTTCTCTAATTCTTGCTTGTTTTTTTTTTAAACCCTTACCTTCCGTCTTGTATGTATTGGCTCCAAGGCAGAAGAGTGGTAAGGGTAGGCAATGGGGGTCAAGTGACTTGCCCAGGGTCACACAGCTGGGAAGTGGCTGAGGCCAGATTTGAACCTAGGACCTCCAGTCTCTAGGCCTGGTTCTCAATGCACTGAGCTACCCAGCTGCCCCCTTCTTGCTTGGTTTTAAAATCTTTCCTTTCCCAGAGATCTGACAGGTATACTATTTCATAGAGTCTATTCTAAATGAACTTACCTTGCTAGAATGGATTTGAGGAATTAGTGTGCTATAGCCCAAGGACGAGAAACTAAAGAAAAAAAACACTCAAGCTGCTAAAGTGGTTAACTTATACAAAAATAACCTAGATATATCATTACATCTAGCAATAATGATGAACTCTTCTATTCCTGTGAAATAATGTGATAATATTAACACATTTTACTTTGCGTTCTCATGGAAACCATATCACAGAAAACCAGATGTAGGATATATGTGTAAAATAAACTTGCTGTAAAATTAACCTCTTCACTGCCACAAGTCAAAAGCTTCTCAACTCTTAGGTATCTTCCCTAGTTTGGGGAGGAAAATCTTGTGCATTTGGGGAGGTAATTCTTATAGACTATACTGGGGAAAATGAATGATTAAGGGAATCTCTACTAAATTAGGAGACTTACATACCTGGGCATTTATTCTTTGAATGCATGGGATGGAAAACATGCTCTGGTCTCTTGCTGAACAACATTTGTGTCCAGTGGTTCCAGTTTGGTCCTTATATAGTCCCATATTTGGGAACAGTGCCAAATTTTGACTTGCAGTTGTTAATGGAGTTATTTTTTCATTCTAGGTTAGATTTTTGGATTTCTCTGTAATTTTTACAATTCTTTATAAATGTCTATAACTTATACAGTCTTCTCATCTCTCCAGCCTTAGTTTCTAAAATGAGATTTTGTGTCAGTGCCAGATCCTGCCTATTGCTGAGCTTTTGGACAGGGTAACCAAGGTTCCTGTGCTGACCTTTATCTCCCAGGCTTAGGTCTCCCTACATCACTAAAGTTCATAGAAATGTTCATGGAACTCTTTAGCATTTCTGTACAGAGTTCTAGGAGTCTTAGAGCCTCTAGATCTGGGATGTCCTAGCATGAGCTCTTCTTTGCCATTGATGGTTGCTATTGCTCCTAATGATTTCCAAGGTTCACACTGTGAGTTTCTGATAAATCACCACTGCTTCCACCACCAAACCCCCTATCTCCCATATAGAAGGCTTTCTTTGGGAAGCAATTACCTAGACAGATTCAGTATACAAAGCCTGGCTGGTTAACTGGGCCTCTGGATGGTCTCTGCTCAAACTGGAGGTTCCACAGTTGTTTGTCTGTGCTAGAGCTGGATTTTTTGATGGGTCCCATTTCCCAATTGCCTTAGGGCTTTTAGCTGACTTTTTGTAAAAATCTGGGATGAATAAATTCACTTATGTGTAATTTCTCCTATGTTTTGATGATAATAATATAATAAATAAAACAATAATAATGCCTTCTATGTTCCAGACTCTGTATTAAACACTTTACAAATATTTTCTTATTTGATCCTCATAGCAACCCTGAGAGGTTGGTGCTATAATGATCTTCATTTAAGAAATGAGAACACTGAAGCAAATGGTAGCTAAGTTTTACCTAACTATCTGATTATTTAGCCTGATGTTATTTTTAGTTTTAGTGGTTTTTTGATGTTGTTGTAGGGATAGGGGCAGCTAGATGGTTCAATGGATAGAGTACTGGGCCTGGAATCAAGAAGACCTCAGTTAAATTCCAGTCCCAAGTCATTTAACCTCTGTTTGCCTTAATCCACTGGAGGAGAAAATGGCAAGCCACTCCCATATCTTTGCCAAGAAGACACTATGAACACCATGGCCCTTGAGGTCAAGAAGAGCCAGACGAAACTGAACAATAAGTCAATTCAGTTCAGAATAGATATGTAGGAGGTAGGCTGCCTACCTCTGTTTAGATATTCATCTTGGCCAGAAGTCCCTCTATTTAGCTTATGAGACTTTTATGACCTTACCGCAATCTAACTTTTCAGATTAGACATTTTCCCCTTTCAGTAAAACTGGATTTGCTGTCCATCACATATAACATTCCTTTCCCCATTTCTGCATCATTGTACTAACTCTTCCATGCCTGGAAAGCACTCCTATCCTAACTTTGCTTGTAGAATCCTTTGAATACTTCAAAACTTTATTCGTGAATGTTTGAACACTTTTCTTATATTCCTGGAGGTTAGTATTTTCACTCTACTCTATCTACTCCCCCCCTCCATAAAATTTACCTTATTTTACAGTGGATGTTATAATTCACTAGATTGTAAACTTCTTGAGAGGAGGGACTATATTTTGCCTCTTTTTGTATTCCCAGTGCTTAACACAGTGCTTCATATATAAAAGGAATGCTTGTTGACTATTATTATTTATTTTCCAACTGTGCATATATAAATATCTAAACATATGTGTATATATGTATACATACATACATACATAGCCATGCTTTCTCCCTGCTAGAAGGTAAACTTGAGGGCAAGAATTTCCATATTTTCACCTTTATATCTCTTAGTGTCTAGTGTAATGGGTGAATTTGGGAAAGGTGTTAGGTTAAAGGGATTTGGAAGGGATGTTGTCAGGGACTTACTAGGTAGATAATATGAGTTGCAGGTAGGATGTAATAGTGAGATACAGGATATAATATGAGGCTGAAGTCAGGGAGTATAACACTGAAGGTAACAAAGATCTCCAGGGAGAGGAGGAATTAATCTAAACAGGCAAAGAGCAGCAGGGTTTATAGACTAGGACTTAGACTAAAGACAAACTGGGGAAATAGATTGATTGAAATTAAGTACAGGCTTTAGTTAATTTTACAGGAAGGGACTTGTTTTGAAGTCCTTCAAGATGGATACTACCTTCCTTCAAGATGGATACCCGGCTTCCCTTCAAGCCCAGAGTATGTTGATTCTATTCCTCTTCTTCCCTTTCTTACTCATTAACTGACAAAGTAACTAAAAGGTCTGTTTTAAACACAAAAGGGATTTACTGTCTTCTCAGGTTAAACTGTCAGGTGAAAGGAATTAAAGGAAGCCCTAACAGTTGCTTAAAGAAACCTCAGGTGGGGGAAGGGAAGCAGAGATGGGGTTTGAGCAAGGTCCTGCCTTAACTCAGCTCTCAAGGTGATCTTGAAATCAAAAGGTGTAGCAATCCAGGTATACATTAATTGTGATATTATTTTAAGAAGTATTCAAAAACTTAACTCTTATACTGCTAATGATTGATCTCTGCAATCTTGAGTCAAATTGAATGTTGACCTTGCCAAATCCCTAGCCCTTCCCTAAGGCTACACCCCAGAAGAGAGTCAGTTATCTCAGTCTCCTTACTTTTCCTTCAATGATCAATTAACATAGGTATCAAACTTCAGTAGATGCCTTAGGCCATATCCACCCTGGATCCAGATCTTAGCTCTACTTATTGTTTTAGGTTTTGGCAGTTTGCATTTTATGATGATTACCTCATAATGTTAATGTATCAGGCCACCAGCCTCTCCCCTTCCCCCATACTGTTGTAACCCCAATAAAAGTGACAAGACATCAGTTGGCAAGAGAGCTCTTGACCATCAGAGCTCCTAACCATGAAGCTCTTGACCATCAGAGCTTACTCGCTGTCTGTCTACCTTGTACCAAAACTTTCTGTGTCTGCGTATCTTTATTCTCGCCTTATGTTCTCTTTCCATTAATCCTTAACCCGTAACCCATTTTCACTCAGTCCTTGGTTCCCCTTTCTGAGTGTCCAACCCACTAGGAATCTTCGTGGAGTCGGTGGATGGCTTCAAAAGGAATTATGAGGATGACTACCTAACCTTTCTAGATTAAGTACTGCAAGAGTATAGCTAAACTCTCACCGATTTGAAACTACTCTCTGATTCACTCTCCTTATTCACTCCTCAGACATTTAGGTAAGGGAAGGAAGGTAGGGAAATGAGGTAGAGTATGGAGATACAAAGGGTTTATCTAAATTAAGAAATCTCAAATAAATACTCCAAAACTAGGCTAAGTTTCAATCTCAAGCAGGAGAAGAAGCAGCTCAGCTGGCCCTGGTTCTCTCTCCACGAGGTCCCAGGTCCAACTGAAACTCTCTCCCAAGATTCTAAACTCCTGACATCAGAACTCAGCCAAAGCCTGCAAAACTGCTATGACCCCCTCTCTCTGTACTACACTAGCACAATTTAAAACACATATGAGGTGTTTAATGAATGCTTATTGATTGATTGGTAGATGAGCTTGAGCTAGACCTTAATCTCTGGGAGTCTCTTCAATTGTTTTTTTTTTTTTTTTCTAAACCCGGGTTACTCAAAAGCAACTCTGAGATATCCCCACTCCTGCCATTAACCTTGTGAACTTGAGAGGTTGGGAGCTGAGATTGCCCAGAGATTTCTACATCACATTCTTGGAGGAGAAAATAAGTATTGCCAAGAGACTGATTCAGCCAATGATTATGAAAATCCAAGCCAAAACCTGATTTGTCACAAGATCTAAACTTGCAAATCCAGACAATACAGGTCAGAGGTGAAAGGGAAATATCTGCCCTGCAGTTCCTATAGAATTGTCTTTATCTCCTTGGAGAGTATAATGGACATAATTGGTTATTCTTGCATATTTTAAAGTTTTGTTAATGCATACTTATGGGTCTTATATTTTAAGTATAATGAAAGTTTGGCCACTCTTCCCAGTCCTTATGAGCATGAGGATTACCACTGGTGTAATTCTTCATATGGAAGAGATTGGGTAGACTGCTTCCTAAATAATCATGATAATGTGCAATAGGAGTGCCTTGGAGAGTCCTTGGAGCATGCATCCACTTTCTACCACTGATACTGGTCAGTTAACTACATGGTGAAGGTGTTTTTTGATTGGCTGCATCACCAAAATGGAGGGTACATTTAAAATATATTAGTCAGCTTAGAGTTCCCCCTCTTTCTTAGTTTGAATTCCTCTCTTTGGTTGACTCTTTCCTGGCTGACATCCAGTAAGAGATAATATCATTGAAGAAAGGCTTTGGGCTCTCTCCCTCAGGGGTCAACATGTATCTCTGTGAATATGAGCCTCCATTCTTTGCTTTGGCTTTAAATGCATTTGTTTTCCAAGGTTCTGTCTTGGATTTTCTCCTCTTCTCCTTTACAGTCTTTCTTGGTAACCTCATAGAGTCATAGATTTAAAGCTAGAAGGAAGATTTAGAAGCCATTAAGTCTAAAGTAGTAATTTCAGATGAGTAAACTGAGGTTCAGAGAAGTTGAGTGATATTCTCAGAACCACATAATTAATAAGTGATGAGAGATGCAAACTCAGGTTTTCTTGCCTCTAAGCCCAATACTATATCCACCGTGTCACCTAGCCAATTTTAATAACTCACAGATCTATTTATCTAGCATGTGTCTCTCCAGTCTGTCCCCCCCCACAATTTCCTATTGAACCCTTCAGAATGGATGTCCTTGGAGACAGCGCAAACTCATTATGTCCAAAACTGACTTTGTTATCTTTCTCTTTTTTCTTCTAAACTTTCCTATATCTGTTGAAGGCACCACTATCCTGCCAGTATCCTAGCTTGGTAACCTTTAGTATTGTTCCTGATTCCTCATTCTCCCTCATCTCACATATCTAGTCAAATGTCACCATTTTTACCTCTACAACATCCTTCAAATCTTACCCTTTCTTTCTACTCACAGTTTATCAACTTAGTTTAAGTCCTTATTCTTATCTGGATTATTGCAATAGCTCCTTAATTAATTGTTCTCTTTGCATCAAGTTTCCTCCTATTCCAGTTCACTTTACCCACTGCTACCCTAGTAATTTTTCTTAAGCTTGGATATGACCATTTCACTCCCCATCTCAATCAATTCCAGTGGTGCTCTAATGTTAGATTTTAAGGTCCATATAAAATGGTCCTAGCTATCTTCCAACTTCATTAAATATTATGCCTCTTCCCATACTCTGTGATCCAGTCAAAATGGTCTTTTCTCTATTTTTCACAAAGAGCATCTTCCTTCTCCATGCCTTTTTACTGGTTGGTTCTCATGTCTGGGAATGTACTCCCTCCTGACTCCTGACCCAAAGAATCTCTTTCTTTTGTCATGTCCAGTAGTTCAAACAACAACTTCTACTTGATAACTTCCTTAATCTCTTCACCTGCTAGTGCTCTCCTTCCCAAACTTCCTCTAATATAATAAATATTTGATATTTATTCTCTAGATTTTTAAAAATGCATGTTCCTATATGCACCTTCTTGCATCTTTGCTAGAATACAAGGATTGTTTCATTTTAATATATTTGGTACTTTAAATTTAATTTTATATATAAACTTTATATATAAAATTTTAATTATTGGACTATTTTTAGTTTTGCTTTTAGAGCTCTAGAACTTAGCAGAGTGGCTTAGACATTTTTGAGAGTACCAAACTGTGATTTTATTAGTACAAGAAATTCCAGTAAGGAAATTTCCTCCTCTAATATAGATGGGCACCCGTTCTGGAATTTACTGCTACTACTACTACTAACTAACATTTACTTAGCATTAACTATGTGCCAGCTTTTATGCTAAGCACTTTACAATGATTATATATTTGATCATCACAACAACCCTGGGAGAGAGATGTTATTATTTCTCCTACTTTACAGTTATATATTCATAAGTTCTTTTCCTATCCATAAATCTAATAGGTAATATTTTTCTAGTTTTCTTATGATATCTCCCTTTATGCCTAAGTCAGACATCTATTTTGATCTTATCTTGGTAAATGATGTAAGATATTGGTCTATATCTAGTTTCTGCCAGATTGTTTTCCAGTTTTCCCAATACTTTTTACCAAAAAGTGAATTCTTATTCCAAAAAACATGGGTCTTTACTTTTGTCAAACCATCACTAATTATTAAAACTGAGAAGAGATTTTAGATTTGTTTCTAAGATGTGTGTTTTAGGGTTTTTTTTTTTTTTTTTTGGTTTATTGGTATCATCTAAGGAAGTTTTTAAAAATGTGTCTATGACGGCATTCAGGAAAGTATTAAAATTCTTTTCCTTTTTCTTTTGCCTTACCCTTCTACCAAAGTAATTTAGGACTGAGTGTTAACAATGGTTAGCATTTTTAAAATGTTCAGTTAATCTTAGAGATATATAAATGATTATGGTTTGCAAAATTTTTCAATATCACATTGTCATATGAACCTTAGCATTATTCATTATTTGCAAAATCAGGAAACTAGAGGGATTTCCCCAAGAAAAACTTCCCTCCTTAATGCCATTCAGGCATTGTTGTTTTTCTAGTTTACTTTGACCATTACTGTGAGCCCAATAGCTCCTTAATTCTTATTGTTCTGGAATTGTACAGGAAACTTGGAACTCCAAACAATAAGCTGCCACGAAATAAGTGAACGATTTGGTCCTCTTCAGAAAAATGGGTTGTTTTCTTTAAATTGCTCAGGGCAAAACTGTATTAAAGACTTCATAATAGTATGTTTAAATGTTCCTTAGTGGCATTCGTAATGCTACTTAAATAAAGGTTTCCTCCCACCCTCCTCAGCCTACACTCATGGAATTATTACCAGATAGGGCATTGATTCTCAAGGAATTCAATGGATTAGACATGATTTTGAATAATTTTTTAAAACCCTTACCTACCATCCTGGAATCAATACTGTGTATTGGTTTCAAGGTAGAAGAGTGGAAAAGGCTAAACATTGGGGATTGTGACTTACCTAGGGCCACACAGTTAGGAAATGTCTGAGGTCAGATTTAAATCCAGGATCTCCTGTTTTTAGGCCTGGCTCTCAATTCACTGAGCCACCTAGCTGCCCCCTAATAATTTTTTTAAAGGTCCATAGGATATATATGGGCAAAGTTCATAAGACAGCTTCATGATCATGATAAGTTATCCTCTAGGCAATGTAAAATCAAGGCTGATGGGTATTGATAAGCAATTTTTGGTAAAAGTTTATTTGCAGTTTGGCTTAAAGACAAATTGGACCAGATGGAGGTGGGTAGGAGGGGGCTTGGCTACAGATGATTATCTGGTTGGCTCTTTCCAGTCAGAACATTGACCACATTCTTAGTCTTTGGGAAGAAGATGAACAAGCTCCTCTCTGCTTGGGATAACAATAATTCACATAGATAGATTAGATTAAGCATGTATAGAAATCTTCCCAAAAGTGATGTTTTTCCCCTACCCTTCTCCCATCCATAAACAGATGATTTACATGTATGCCTAATGAGAGTGGGATATCTCTCCAAAATTTCATTCAAAAGCCACCAATCTAAAATGTAACTGATGTAAAATAAACTATAATTTTGGAAATTTTAACATGAAGAATATGGTAATTTTGAGACTGATAAAGTATACTGCATTGCAAAAAAAGAGGCTGGATAAAAAGTAATTTGTCACTCTCCCCAACACTATCTAAGTTGTAGTTCTCATCCTTTTTTTGTCCTTTATCTCCTTGGCTTTCTATAGCATGGTGTGGTGGAGAGGGCACATACCTGGGGTCAAGAAGACCTGGGTTCAAATTTCATTTCAGACACTTTTCAGGTGTAACCTTGGGCAAGTCAATTAGTCTCTGTGTGTCTCAGTTTCTTGTTCTGTAAAATGAGAAGATTGTGCTCATGTACCTCAAAGTATTTGTCCCAGCTCTAAATCTATGATACTATGAAGCCTTCCATAAATCTCCATTTAATATGAAAGGTGTTATATTCAAACTCTGAGGATTGTTAGTCTCACCTTGATTGACAAGGGAGACAGTTGGAGACATCAGAATGTTCCCGGATGCCGTGAGGACAGGAGCAAAGGCAGTTGGCCTGAGGATATAAATACCCCTAACAGTCATCTGGGAGGGGTCTTGGGTTTTGTGTCTTTGGGTCTTTGGGCTTTGAGCTTGGACCATTTATCTTTGATCTTTGATCTTGGAGCAGTGATCTGTGGGTCTGTAACCATGGGTCATTGAATCCTCTCTGAATCTCTCTAGATCTTTAGGCATTTGAATCATCATTAGATATTTAGGTATCTGGGTCCCGGTGGAAACTGGGAGAAGGGAAGGTGAAGAAGCAGAGGGAGGTGAAGGGTGGTTACTTCCTAAAGGCTGTACATGCTGGCATCACAAACTGTTAACAAGGAAGCTGAGAGAAATCACAATATCTGTATCAACCGAGCAGATTGCCCTCTCTGGTTTGGCAGTGGCCAAGCTGAATTAGAGGAGGGGAAACCACCAGCTCCAGCTTTACTGAAACAACAGCCTACAGTCCTGAGGGATTATTGATCATACCTATTAGTGTGACAGGATCTCCTATCCACAATCCATTCCTGATTATTCCTTTCCCTATTTAACATCAATAGATAAAGTTTTATTAAGTACCCTCCTGAGTGGTCATTAAATCACGACCCTTGGGGAGGGAGCAACGCAGTCAGATGAACGTGATTCAAGGCTAATTAGAGCTAAATATTAATAATCAATATAATGTGGGATCTGAAAGGGTTACTCCACTAGACCATTAAGGGTCCTGCCTGGGCACTGTTATATAGAAATAGGGCATTATACTATCTAGAAAAGGTGACTGAGTTGATGTCCCCAGTCACCAGCTACCTAGGGGAATACAAGGCTCAGCTTCCCTAACCAATATCACCTAGAAGTATAGTAGTATTCCCATTTTTCTTTATAACAAAGGAAACAAATTCTAGACTTTACCATGAATATGCAACATTGGAAATAAAAGTTTAGTTATTATTTCATAAAGAAAACTTTATTTAGTACATAACTTTTTTAGCATCACAAAGTTGTTAAATGTTTATCAGAATGGTCAAATAAATTAGTAAGATTTGTGATTCTGTTTCTTGTTTTCCGTTTTTTTTTTTTTAAATCTCCACCTTCTTTCTTAGAATCAAGAGGAAGAATGGTAAGAGCTAGGCAATGGGGGTTAAGTGACTTGCCCAGGGTTTCATAGCTAGGAAATATCTGAGGTTAGATTTGAACCCAGGACTTCCTGTCTTCTTGTGTGTCTCTCTATCCACCAAGTTACCTGGCTGCCTCCAATTCTGTTTCTTGTTTGTAGAGCATTTACTTTGTAGTGGGCATGATTATAATGTACTTTTTTTTTTTTTAATAAAGGAGAATTTTTATTTGGTGAGGTGGGAGGAGAGTTGGAGGGTGTGAAGAGTATGGAGGCAAGATAATGAAACAAAAATAAATAGAAAAGAATATCAAAGAAACATGGTTTTAAGTTCTAGAGATAGAAAACCAAGAAAACAATATGGTTGATTTTCTCAAGGAGATTATATTTTAATACTTAGTTGAAATTTATGCCTCTCTCCACCAAAGAAGCTTCTTATACTACCCAAGAGCACTCATTCCTCAAACTGGTAACCCATGTCATAAGGGAGTCCAAAGGACCATAGTATCTAGACATGTCCTTAGAGTGATGAGAGACGAATCATCAAGATAACATCCAGTTCATGGTTACCACCATCAGGTAGGCAGAGAAGTCCATCTTTGAGGTAAGAAGGTAGCAACTAGTGCCAAGTCAAATAGCCTTTCTTCCACTGTGATGTTCCTTGTGGGTATTACATAAAAGCATGGAAAGCCTGATCCTCTAGCCCAGTGTTAGGTGGACCCATTACAATACTGTGGTTGTATTGTATATTTTGGAAGGAAGAAGAGGAAGAGATCAAATATGGTTACCTGGGCAGTTTTCACTTTATCTTTGTTCTTCCTTAGTTTCTCAATCAAGGGACTCATCCACTTAGTTTTTCCTGTGTGACCCATGAGGCCATTTCTTTTAGGAGTTCCAAGTTCCAAGACTTGAAGTCAGCACACTGTCATCTACAAATAGTAGCATCTGGGAAAACTTGCTAACTATAGGTAATTTTTCTTCCATTTGGATTTTTCACTGTACATCCTTTATAATAGGGGAAAACATCTCTAACAAGCTTTTGGCTACTTGTTTAATGCCTCATCAAATGTGATAATATTTTCAAATTGCTAATTAACTTATGGCATTATGAAATGGGGGCAGGAAAGCCTGGTACTTAGGATACTCACCAGGAAAGACCAAGATGGAAGCAGGGAGCAATCACACTTTAATAAGGTAATTTTAATTTAATTTAATTTAATAAGTACATAGTGGGCAGGGCAAACAGTATAGGAAGTACAAAGACAAGTGGCAAAAGGAGAGTGAGATACAGAGGAAGGTGAGAATGGGGATGGGGTAGTAGGAGAAAGCAGGCAGCATCAGCAAGAGAATGGGGAAGAGGGGAAATCACAGAGAATAATGTAAATACCCATGTATTAAAATTGAGAATCCTCAGCAACATGAGCCCAAATAGAGATGGAAAACTGCTGGGGTGGAGGAAGGAGTGTGAGGTCTCATTTTTATAAATTTGTGTGTGTGTGTGTGTAAGGGACAGACTAACTCTTATCTATGCCACCTTGGGACTAGTGCATTAACATATCTAAATCATTTCAAAGTTGTCAGTAAAACTTTAAGGTTAACATATCCACCATGTCATCTCAATGTACCATTTGATGATCTGCTAGTCTTATGGTGAATGTCTAGAAAATTGATCTGAGATTTACATAGCAGAGAACAATATATTCCTGACAGTACTTTCCTTGATTTAGCATGTCTTCTCAGGATCTGAATTTTGGTTTATATATGGTTGCAACTTATGCTACTTTGATCTTTGGGGTGCTTTATATGTGACTTCTAGGTTTCCTTTTGCAATGCTACTTCTTATTTTTGTTACTTTATACTGGCTACTTATCCTTACTAGAAGGAGTGATGGGGGTGGTCAGGGTGCCCTGAACAAGATACATTTTTTAAAACAATTTGTAAATCAAATGAGATAATATATTCATAAAGCATTTAATACAGTGCCTGGCACATAGCTTGTAGAATAAATGAATTCTCCTTCCTTCCTTTGTTCCTTCCTTCCTTCCTTCGTTCCTTCCTTCCATTCTTCCTTCCTTTCTTCCTTTGTGTCTTCCTTCCTTCTTTCCCCTGTTCCATAAATAGGTAATAAAGATTTGAATCTTTTATTTATGACATTGGAAGCAAATCTTTCCAAGATGAAAGACAAACATTTGAATTATATTTTTTAACATTTCATATTGTTTTACTCTCAATAATGCTTTAAGGGGGAGAAATAAACAAACAGAGCTGATTCCTGTGTACATATTGCTAAAGAAAGATTCAATTAACTTGTAGTGGATGGACTGAAACCTCCAAGAAACAGATTGTATGTAGCGATCCTTTAGTACTAAGGAGACTGTAGTTATGAAAATGGGGTCATTCCTTGATGAGTCATGAAAAGGGTGTTTTAAAAATATGTTTTATTTTAGTTAAGGATAAAATGAGCTACAGAGAAAAGAGCATGGCACTAGGAGTCAGTGACTTAGTATATTGGTGTCTTATTTGTAAAATGGATATAACACATTTCCCCCCTATATGATTACCTTGTCGTGAGGGTCAAATGAGAAAACATACATTTTAAATGTCTTTCATAACAGTATTCAGGCTCAGATCTTCCTTAGCATTGACAGGGAAAGTTTCAGAACAATCAAGAGGGCATTAAGGAAGGAAGATAGCATAGCTAGCACTGGCGAGAAAGGAAGCACATTTAGTCAGTGTCAATGAGTGCCAATCTACCAGCCTATCAGTACTTGGAACAAGCAATATAGTATCATTTATATAGTATTATCAAATCCATTCTAGTTTGAATCAACTGAATCATTTTAGTTGCTTGCTTCCCTAATTTCTCTTCTATTTAGGGGTGTCTGCAAATAAAAACAGAGAGAAATAGAATTTTCACTGCTGGAATTTGTTTAAAATTCCATTGCTGGAATCTGGTTTAAAAAATACAGTCCTTGGAGGAGGGAGAGAATAAGTTACAGGTAGGACTTCATCATGGTGAAAGGAAATGACTTCAAGACTGCATGTACTAGGTCTCTTTCCCTTCATATCTTAGGAAGGGAGCTGGGTTTAGGTTATACTATGAGTGTTTCCTTGGAGTTAAGGGATCTTGCTCCCATTCAGCCTAAAGATGGGCATGGAACACATCAAAGGAACTTAGTTATAATGAAATGCATGTTCAGTGAGGATTGTTTCCTTGAGAGTGTTGGGTTGCCAATGTGGAAATACCTACTCTGGAAGTAAAAATGAGAAATTCAACTAATATAATTTGAATAAAGAGTACTAGCTTAGATCTAATATTAATACGTGTTGTATTTAAAAATGATGAAGGCCAATATAATGAGGGAAATTAGTATTTTAATAAAAGCCATGCTGATAGAGATAAATTGACCACACGCCTGTAAGAAACCTATTCAAATGCTGCCTCCGCCATTTTCTTCCATAGCTTCCCTACTCCTCTCTGTTCCCCGGGAGCCCGCCCAGGTAGCGAAAGAAGAGAAGCTGCCCTATACGTCCCCACATCCAAAAACCAGAAACCCATTGGATCATGAGGAATGTAGTCTCAAAGTCCCCATGTGTCCATAGGAAGTTTGTAAGATACTTTTAAATGGCACCTCCCTGAATTCCAAACACACATACATCAATATTGATCACTTTCTGAACCAATAGATATTATATGAGCAGGTGTTGGTGCAAAGATAGGTCACCACTCAGCAAGAAGAGGCCCAAGGCCAAGTCATCACTGGTATAATCACACTTCTCAATCCCTGCTGTTCTTTCCCTACAATTTATTTGATCATAACATATCCAGTAATGTATTGCTCTTTCTCCCAGATGTCAGCTGAGAATCAATTGGTTCACACCTAACTATTCAGCCTTCTCTATAACAAGGTTAATCTCCTTCACCATCAATACCAACAACACCAACAATCTGCTTATTTCTTGGCAATCCCAAATACCCTTGTGGAATTATAATCTATCTGTCATTTCTCCAGTTGCTTTCACATTATTGAAAGGAATTTTCTGTGATATGAATGGCAGCATTTATATCTCTTCCCATGAAGCTTAGTCTCCTGACTGGTTCCCTTTTCCTGAGATGGAAGGGAAAATGGTGTCTTGCGTACTTCCATACTAATGGGTTTGTTAGGACTGCTGAACAGATATTTCATATTTGCCATGCAAAGTCCAGATCATCTAGTCAGCTAAGCTTAACTCTTCACATTCAGGCTGATCACATTAGTAGGCATCTCTTTTGAGAAGATATATAATAATAGGAAGTACCTCTTACTGGGTAGCCAGCACCAACTATCAACTCCCAACCTCTTGAACTCATAAAGATTGGAACTATCTAGTTAAAAATATCCATTTCTTGGGATTGTAGAGAGGTGACCTGGGTTCAGGAAACAAACTCATATATTCATATCTATATGTAACTGTATACACAAAAAAGAATTAGTCAGGCAATGCTGCCTAACTAGAATGCTGCAGAGCCAGGAAGAGGATGAAACATATAGGCAGTAATGCCACAGTTGCCATATACAAGCTGAAGACCCCCTAAGTGACCCCTGTGCCTCTTGGCTTCCCTTGTTCTTTCCTAATACTAGCTTACTAATATCCACTACAGGTCTGCTGACTGACCCACACCCTGCCACCAGGGTCTGCTTCCTCTTCACTGTAGCCAGTGTCTACTAGTCATATGCCAGCAATCTCTATTTCCTGACACCTTCAAATAGATCCCAGGATTATAATCTCCTATCCAGGTGTTCTTCTCCTATCCAGGTGTTCTTCCTATGGTGAAAATGGTGAAGGAAACTTTCCCACACTGTGGACCACCGGAGCTTCTATGTGCCATCCTCCTCCTAGCTAGGCAGCATCTCAATATCAACAACATACCTTTGGAGTCATTGCTTTTCCCATAGGATCTGTTTGAGTCAGAGATCAAGGAATGCAGACATCTATAGAAAACCCATTCCAGCCACTTCTAATCTATTCTTTTTTTCCCCTAACAAATGAACAGAGAACTTCCCTCAAGGGCCTTCTTTCCCAGAAATATGCACAGTCTGGACAAATTGTCCTGGAATCAAGATAAGGGGCCAAGACCACAGGAGAACACACATTTCAAATAGAGGAGAAAGTAGGAAAGCAGCCCAGGGCACATGTGAATCTGGAGCTTGCCAGATCCCAGACTTGGATCAGAATATGATATTAGTTCCATGCTCAGAGCAATCCCTGCCAAAGGCCACTTTGACACATGAGGTGGGTGGCCCTATCACTAGCAAAGATTTACATGTTTTTTAGGTCTTTAGTCTCTGACTGTTGATTGGCTGGGATAAGAGCACAGCTGCAGGGCATCAGTCAGGCAGAGAAAGCTAGTAGGTGTGGGATGTGGCAGAAGGCACTGCAGATGGGTTAAAGCTGAGTTCATGGAAGTCTCTCATTCTGTGGCTCTCTTTTGCCCCTACTTGGTCCCTTCATCCATTTCATCTCTAGCAATTCCACTTCTGCCTGTACTTGTCGTCTCTCTAGATCTGTCCAGCATTCTTTGGGGTTTCTCCTCAGGCTCCCATTTGTCTTTATCTAAAAGTAAATCACTCAGCCACCCTTATCACCTAATTTCAGACAGTGGTTAGGAAATAGTTCTGAAGTAACTCCACCCATATAGCCCCAGGGTAGGACAACATCTAAGGTGTGGGATGGTTCTGCCTCAGTGGACTACCTCTGCTTCTCTATTTGCTCCACTGGTTTTGATGGCTGCTTGGTTATGTGAGTGTAGCCTTTAATATTTTGAAAATTAAAGCAACTTTACAAAGCTTAGTAGCATGAACATTCATTCATGAAATTTTTTTTAACTCAAAGGATACCCTCATTTTTATTTTTCCCACAACACTGAGTCTTGTATACAGTAAATACAGACATGTTTATTGAATGAATTTTTATATAACACAGAAAAATCTGTAGAAAATGTGCTCTGGCTCACTCTTCCAGATCCAGACCAGCTATATCTGACCCTCACGGCCCTAGAGTGCCCTGACGGTTTGGGTTATATGTTTTCTATTGCCAATGGCTTCAGCTTCTATAGGCTATGTTCTTCCCATTGTTAGACACCAATGATGAGCCTCCCAATTCCACTTAACGTCCTCACTTAGCTTTTACAACACAATATTTATTTTGAACATGTAACAAGAATAAAAGTATAAAAGTTTACTCCTGATATCTGGGGACACATTCTCTCCTAGCATATCTCAGACTCTGGGGAGAGTCAGTTCACTCTTAGCTCAATATAGCATGGATCCCACCCAGTTCACATATAGAAACAATATGATGGTTAGGTTAGTTCTCCTCTGAGCTACTTCTGGATAAGATACTGAAGATTATTCTGTTCTTCCGAACACTGATAAAGAGTTTGCTGCAAAACCCGGGTTATGGGAAGCCCAGACCCTTCTTCTGCCTTTTCTCCCTACCTGACTCACAAGATTAGAAGACTCTGATCCCTTTACTTAGAACGGACTTAGAATGGAAAAGTACAAATGCAGAAGCCAAGGACCAAGGCTGCACACTTTCTATGAGGAGAGAACCCCAAGGTGTTCCCCTGACCCCCCACAGTATTGTCTCTCACTGATTACTAGAATGCTACTGAAGAGAAAGAGAAGAGATGAGCCTGAACGTCTGAAGTAGGGCTGTTAAAATAGCTATTCACCACAGAATTAGCCTGGAACCAATTACAGTCTTCTTCAGGTACTTTTAAACTTTGTCATGACTCTCCTGGAAAGTGGTTTGTCTGGATTCTCCCCCATGGAGAATTTGCATAAACCTGGCATACTGATGCCCTCTGTGCATGCTCTAGTCACCCATTACAAGCCTAAAATCCATTCTAGCAAACTCGGCAGCAAAATCTAAAGGGCTTGTTGTCTCACCTCTTGAGGAGGGAATGGAAATCTCTTTGTCTAATTTATTCCAAAACAAACCAGGGAAAATATTTGAGAATATGTCATAGTACACAGAATAATCAAAACAGATCATTCAGAAGAGAAGTGAGAATTATGCATATGTGTATAGGGTAAGCCCTAGCTTATGAAATAAACACAAATTATCTTTGCCAAACTCCTAACATCCCTTTGAGCAGCCTTCCCCACACTTAAGAGAGTTGGCTGTGAAGCAAGGTAGACCTGGGTCCAGGGGAAGCCTGACACGTCTTGACTGTGTGGCCCTGGGCAAATCAACTTCTCAGTGCTCTAGACAGCTTTCTAAGGCTATAATTCAAAGAAAAGGTGCTGACCTGCATTGGTAGAGGGAGTTTCCTTTGGGAATTTCCTATATCAATTAAATACCAGCCCCTATTCCCAGCCCTAGAACTCTATCACCATGTGGCCAGTTTCCCTTTTACTAGCCCATCTTGGTCAACCTTCCTCAGTATTGCTCCACAACTCAAAACTATTTATATCTTCCCTCAAAATTCCTGGTTCCTCATTACCTTGATCTCAGTTATCTAATTTTCACAAAGAAAATAATCTTATAAATAAATTCACAGTAAGCTATGAATAATTGGGGAGAGCATTTATGTTGTACCAGTTCCAGAGGTATTTGTGTTTTGAAAGCAGAGATTCAGAGAGGCAATATTTTAATCTGAATTAATGAATGACTAATGGTAGAATTCTTGGCAATGCAGGCAGCTGGTAGGGGAGATGTATTTAGGCAAAAAGCCTACAAAATATCCCTCAACTCATACCAAATAGTCAACCAACTCTTATTTTTATAGGTATAATCACATAGTGGTATACTGAGGTTAACCTCAACAAAAAAGGGCAGAACCAACTGACCCATAAAACATAAAAACAAAACTCATAGTCAATTAGATAAACAGAATAAATCATCCAAAGATGTCCTGCCAATCTCCTGTAATTCTTATTGTTTAACTAATGTTAAATAATATTTTTCTACCTACCTTGTTTAAATTATTCTTGATTGCCCTTGTTCCAGATGACATGCTGAAGTCTTGATTCAGTCTTTCCTACTATTGTCCTATGTAAAAGAGATGATGGGGCACCAGGGATGTTAAAATAGAATCTAAATGGTTGTGGGTACACACACTGGGTGAAGGAGAGACAGGCCAGGATAGGGAGACCAGAGTACACAGCTAAGCTGCTGCTAACTGACAAAAATGGCTGTTGGCCAACTGTCACCCAGCTCACCACTAGGCCTGAGTCTTTGAAACCAGCAGGCAAGGTAAAAGGTTTTAACAATTTTAATTATGTTCAACTAAAAAAAGGTGGGATAGGGGATTCTACTCTAAAACTTAAAGGGCAAAACAACAGGGCAAGGGGAGGACTTAACTTCTCTAATTCTAATCTTAGTGACCTAATGTTATATTGAATCTCTGGGAGCTTGCAGTTCACTGTTGATTGACAGGTGAAGCAGTTGGATGGAATGTTCCCAGAGAGGCATGCGGACTCAGGAGAGAGCAGTTGAGAACCCTGACAGAAGTTCTGGGGTCTTTTACCTGTCCCTGAGGCTGGAGATCAGTGTGGATCCTGGTCTTTGGGAAATAGAGACTTGCAAACTCAATCCTGCAGGCTCCTCCTGTGTTTCCTGTACCGTCATCAACCTGTATTAGACCACCATCTCTGTTTCTACTGCTCCTAGATATTAAGAAGTAAATCATCTTAGTTATCTAGGTTTCCCAGGGCCCAGGAGGGATCTGGGAAGTGGGCAGGAG
The DNA here is from genome assembly GCF_016433145.1 of Gracilinanus agilis. Lineage (NCBI taxonomy): Eukaryota > Metazoa > Chordata > Mammalia > Didelphimorphia > Didelphidae > Gracilinanus > Gracilinanus agilis. The sequence goes on from NC_058132.1 coordinate 217,137,009, forward strand.
AAGAAGAAGAGGGTGGAAAGGGTAGATAAGGGTGGATATATCAACTGATTAGGCTTAAGATCTACTGAAGAAGAAGCTGAAGATTTCACAGCAGTTTGCCTACTCTGGTTTAGCCCTGGCCAGGCTGTACCAGAGGGAAGCTATCATCTTGATTCTTTCATTTGCCTGCAGTTAGAGATTTATTAGTATCAATTTAAAGTAGGGTCTCCTAATACCTCTTTCCCATACCATTATCCTTTTCGCCAAATATATTTAAAGTTTAAAGTACCTTCCTGAATTGATTATTCATAGTTTATTTGGGAAGGGAGTCACGCAGTCAGATTACCAACGTTTACCAAGCTGAAGAGCCCAATTTAATAATACCAATTAACCCCAGGTGGGTCCTGAAGGGATATCATCCATTGACCTAAAGGATCCTACCTGGGCAACTGTTATAGGAGAGAGAGGTGTCATCCTGTCCTCTCTCTGTACTCCATCTTCATATACATCTAATAGATAGTAGTACCTCCTTTTAATATAACAGTAAGCAGGCAAGGCCCAAAGGAACTGTTCTGGAGTCTCTGGGGAGGCTGCTTCAAACCTGGTTCCAGCCAGGTTTGACCAGCACAGCTAAAGGGCTGAGGGTGGCTTTGAGGGCTCTCACAGTAATCCACAGATGATCAAAGGATGCCAAAAGCCAGGGTGGTCCAAGGTATCCAAGTAGAGAGAGTGTGCTTGAGATGCTGTCCACTAGATCCCAAACTCCTCTTCCACCTGGTGCTGCTCTGTAGTTCTTGTCCACTTGCTAGATGCCACCACCACTCAGGATCCCAGGGAATCAAGATACAGGGTGTCCTTAACTCTGAGATCTCCCAGAGCTAGCAACAGTTTGTGCCAACCACTAATAGAGTCTCTCTCAGGGCAAAAGCCACTTCCTGCTCCTTCATTCCATCTTGGAATGCTCCAGTCCTTCCTGCTAGGTCTATCCTTAATACTTAATTAATTACTAACTAATCTTCTTCACAACACCTGTCATCACCATGTCCTCTTTCCCCTGGATATCACTTCTCAGAAGTTTTGGTGGGAGATACTTGCCTTAGACTCTATCTTATTTGCCAGGTACCCCTATGAAAGGAACTTCTGATTAGTGGTCTTTTTTGTCTCATTTGTGACAGTTTTTTAGTGTTCCCTTCTATGGTTTTTTTGAAGAGTGGAGTAGCCTAAATACTTTACCATCCAGAAATTCTGCCTTCTTTCCATTCTTCATTCACTAAATTCTATTTTTCAAATTATTGCTTTCTCATTGGTTGTCTCCCATGCATGGAATGCACTTTCTTCTTACCTCCAACTTCTGACTTTCTTGGCTACCTTCAAGACTCAGTTTAAATTGTGGTATATGATGATGATGGAATACTGTTGTGCTGTAAGAAATGATGAACAAGATGATTTCAGAAAGAGCTGGAAAGACCTACATGAACTGATGCACAGTGAAATAAGCAGAACCAGAACTGTGTACACAGTAACATCAATACTCTGGAATGATCAACAGTGACAGGCTTAGCTACTCTCAGCAATACAATGATTGAGGACAATTCTGAGGGACTCATGACAAAGAATGCTATTTACTTCCAGAGAAGGAACTATTAGAGTCAGAATGCAGATAAAAGCATGTGATTTTTCACTTTAGTTTATTTGAGTTTTTTATTTTGAGGTTTTGGTTTTATATGATTATTCTCTTACAAAAATGGACAACATGGAAATATGCTTTGCATGATAATGCATGTATAACCCAGATTGAATTGCTTGCCAACTCTGGGAGGTGGGAGGGGAGGAAGGAAGGGAGACAATTTGTATCATACAACTTCAGAAAACTTATGTGGAAATTTGTTATTACATGTAATTGGTAGAGTAAAATATCTTTATAATAATAAAAAAAGAAGACTCAACCTAAATCTCACCATCCATAGGAGGAATTTACTGGCTCTGATCCCTAAATTTTTAGTGTCTTTCCTCTGAGATCACCTTTAATTTGAATTTTATATATATATGTATATATATTTGCATGTTGTCCCTCCCATTAAAATGTGAATTCCTTGAAAGCAGGGATCATCTTTTGCTTTTCTTTGTATGCCCAGTGCCTAGCACAAAGTAAGAGTTTACCTGGCTTGCCAAAAACTTTTATAACAAGAGGTCCTAGGGAGATATAGATATACAGTGGTGTGAATGTATCTATGTATTCTCCCTAGTTGTAGATGATGGAGGAACACCAACCCCGATCACCCTTGATAGTTGTTATAATTTCCCTTTTCTCTAACAGTTGCCCAGGGAGGACCCCAAAAGGTTAGGTGGATGGGTAACCCTTTCAGGTCCAACCTGGGGTTGGTTAAATTATTATAGGGCTTTTGATTTGCTTTGGATCATTTTGGTATCTGACTATGTTGTTAATTGACTGACAGATTGAGTCACTGTGGCTATCACTAAAGTCCTATTCCTAGAATAACAGCCCTGAGACTTTTTCACTTGATAAGCCAAAGTATGGTTTGAATTATAGCTCTTTGAAGGATCTGATCCTAGATCTTACGTCTGTATGAACTTTAGCCTCCTAGGACACTAGTTCCAGTCCTTGGAATTGATCTAGGGCAGTTATGGTGAACTTATGGCACAGGTCCCAAAGATGGCATTCAGAGCACTCTCTATGGGCACTTGACCATCCTCCCACCTTCCCTCTCTACTCTCCTTGCCCAGAGTTTGTTACTAGAAAGGCAGAGGGACTTGGATGGAGCTGCTTGCCTCCCTCATTCCACTGTGCCTGACAACATTTTTTTAAACCATACTTTGCTTATCAAGTGAAAAAGTCTCAGGGCTGTTATTCTAGGAATAGGGCTTCATATATATATATATATAATATCCCTGTTCCTCTGCCCAGCAGTCAATGGGAGCACTTCCTTCCTCCCCTGTGTAGGGTAAGAGGTGTGAGGAAAAGCACTCAGTCTCTGGTGGGGGACTGTCATGGCACTCTCTAGGGGGTGTGGTGGGGGCAGAACCTGGCATTCCATCTCTAAAAGGTTCATCATCACTGATCTAGGGAAACTTTTACTTAGCTTTCCCCTTTTGATATTTTCTAAATCTTCTTTGATCAATGAATCCCAGCTCAGGCTACTATGAATCCCAATCTTCCTTGGCCCTTGAGTTGAAAAAAAAAGCCTTTGCTTCAAACTAATAATACCCCCTGACTTGCTATTAAAGTTGAACACATTGAGGGGGGCTTGTGAGTTTTAGAGATGTAGACACATTGAGCACCTTGAACTTGGAATAACTGCCTGAGGAACTCCTCTTAGAAACTCAGTGATGACCCTAAACATAAAGATAACCAATATTGTTCTGAAGTCCAAGATAAAACATAAACGTAAGACAGAGATTTTAAAAGGAATAGGTCAATAATGAGAATCAACTTCTCAGTGCTAAATAAAACACCTACTATAGTCAGGCCTTATACTAGAAGAAAATGAAATAGTCCCTGACCTCAAAGTCAAGTCACTAAACATTTATAAAGTGCCTACCATTGTTATGTAAAGGATGGCAGCACTGAGCTAAGTTGTGGGAAAAGAAGTAAAAACATACAATCATATATAAACATGATATAGACATATATATATATACAGGATGAATGGGAGATTATCCCAAGGGAAAAGAACTAGCATTAAGTGGGATCAAGAAAGATTTCCTGTAGGAAATAGGATTTTTTAAAAAATTATTTATTTATTTATAATATTTTTCCATGGTTCCATGATTCATGATTTTTCCCACTCCTCTTCCATCCCCACTCCTGGAGCTGACAAGCAATTCCACTGGGTTATACATGTATCATTGTTCAAAATCTGTTTCCATGTTATTCATATTTACAATAGAGTGATCTTTCAATACCAAAACACCAATTATATCCCCATCGAACCATGTGATCGATGGTATGTTTTTCTTCTGCATTTCTGCTCTCACAGTTCTTTCTCTGGATGTGAATAGAGTTCTTTCTCATAAGTCCCTCAGAATTGTCCTGAATCATTGCATTGCTACTAGTTGAAAAGTCTGTTGCATTTGATTATGCCACAATGTTTCAGTTTCTGTGTACAATGTTCTGGTTCTGCTCATTTTTGTCTGAATCAATTCCTGGAGGTCATTCCAGTTCACATAGAAATCCTCCAGTTCATCATTCCTTTCAGCACAATAATATTCCATCACCAACAGATACCACAATTTGTTCAGCCATTCCTCAATCGATAGACAACCCCTCATTTTCTAATTTATTTTGCTATCACAAAGAGCGCAGCTATAAATATTTTCATACAAGCATTTTTCCTTATGATCTCTTTGAGGTACAAACCCAGCAGTGGTATGGCTGGATCAAAGGGCAGGCATTCTTTTAAAGCTCTTTGGGCATAATTTCAAATTGCCTTCCAGAATGGTTGGATTAATTCACAACTCCACCAGTAGTTTATTAGTGTCCCAATTATGCCACATCCCCTCCAACATTTATCACTTTCCTTTGCTGCCTTATTGGCCAATCTGAGAGGTGTGAGGAGGAGTTGTTTTTATTTGCATTTCTCTAATCAAGAGGGATTTAGAACACTTTTTCATGTGATTATTGATAATTTTGATTTCTTCATCTGAAAACTGCCTATTCATATCCCTTGACCATTTGTTGATTGGGGAGTGGCTTGATTTTTTTGTAAATTTGACTTAGTTCTTTATATATTTGGGAAATTAAACCTCTGTCAGAGAGTTTTGTTGTAAAATTTTTTTTCTCAGTTTGTTGCCTTCTAATTTTGGTTGCATTGGTTTTGTTTGTACAAAACCTTTCAAATTTGATATAATCATAATCACTTTACATTTTGTAATGTTCTCTATCTCTTGCTTGGTCTTAAATTCCTTCCTTTCCCACATTCTATTATTCTATGTTCACCTATTTTATATTCTATGTTCTATTCTATTCTCTGTTCACCTAATTTATTTATGATTTCATTCTTTATATTTAAGTCATTTACCCATCTTGAATTTATCTTGGTATAGGGTGTGAGATGTTGATCTGGACCTGAGTTTTCCCATATTGTTTTCCAATTTTCCCAGCAATTTTTATCAAATAGTGAGTTCTTATCCTAAAAGCTGGGAGGAGATAGGATTTTTGAAGGAAAAGGCAGGAGATAGAATCAAGGAAATGAGAAAGAATTCAGGAATGGAGGACCAACCAATGAAGGTGATGGTGTGTCCTGTTTGTAGAATAGTCAGGGAACCGGAGAATCTGCATTGTAGAGTATATGAAAAGGATTAAGTGAAAGAGGACTTGAAAAACAGGAAGGGGGTAGATTAGGAAAGGTTTTAAAAGCCAAACAGAAGATTTTATATTTTCTCCTGGAGGTAATATAAGTCATTTATAAATTGATTAAATGGGGGAGGGATGTGGGCAGATCTTTGTTTTGTGAAGATCACCTTGACAGCAGAGTGGAGGATGAATTGGAGTCTTGGAGAGACTTGAGGCAGAGGCACCCAGAAGCAGGCTATTGTGATTGTCTGGGTGTGAGGTAATGAGGGTACACACAGGGGTTGTGTATGCTTTTTCCTCATTGAGCCAATTATGATGAGAATAAGATTCACATGCTCTCCTCCCTATCTCTCCCATCTTCCCCTCCACTGTAAACACTCTTTCATGTGCAATAATTTACACTATTTTGTTTTTCCCTTCCCTGTCCTCCCAATGTATTCCTGTTTCTTATGTCTTTATTTTATTTTATTTTATTTTATTTTTTATATCATCTCACATTCAACTCACACTCTTACCCTCTATGTATATTCCTTCTAACTGCTCTAATAATGACAAAGTTCTTTGAAGTAATAAGGATCATCTCCCCATCTAGGGATGTACACATTTTAACCTTATTGAATGTCTTTTGATTTCTCTTTTTGTGATTATCTTGAGTCTTGTATTTGAGAATCAAAATTTCCACCCAGCTATGGTATTTTCATTAGGAATGTTCAAAAGTCCTCTATTTCATTGAGTATTTATTTTCCCCCTGAAGGATTATGCTCAATTTTGCTGGACAGTGATTCTTGGTTGAAGAACTAGCTCCTTTGCCCTCCCCTCCCACATCCTTTAATGTAGAAGAGTCTAAATCTTATCCTGACAGTGGTTCAGTGATATTCTAATTGTTTCTTTTTGGCTGCCTACAATATTTTCTCCTTGACCTTGGAGTTTTGGAATTTGGCTATTATATTCCTGGGAATTATTTTTTTGGAATCTTTCAGGAGGTGATTAGTGGATTCTTTCCATTTCTATTTTGTCCTCTGGTTCTAGAATATCAAGGCAGTTTTCCTTGATAATTCCATCAAAGATGGTGCCTAAGCTCTTTCATCCATTATAACTTTCAGCTAATCCATTAATTCTTAGATTATCTATCTCTTCTGGATTTACTTCCTGTATCAGTTCTTTTTCCAGTGAGATATTTCACATTTTCTTCTTTTTTTTTGACTTTGATTATTTTTTGATTCCCATGAAGTCATTATCTTCCACTTGCCCAATTTTAATTTTTAGGGCAAGATTTTCTTAAGAACTTCTGCACCTCCTTTTCCATTGGCCAATTCTACTTTGTAAAGAGTTCTTTTCCTTGGTGAATTTTTGTACCTCTTTTTCCATAGGGCCAATTCTATTTTTTAAAGAATTTTTCTCTTTACTGCATTTTTGTATATCTTTTCCCATTTGGCATATTCTGCTTTGTAAAGGGTTCTCTTCATTGGATTTTTATACCTCTTTTACCAATTGGCCTAGTCTATTTTTTAAGGTATTAATTTCTTTGGTATTTTTTTGTTCCTCCTTTACCAAGCTGTTTGACTTTTTTCCATGATTTTTCTGTATTACTCTCATTTCTTTTACCTATTTTTCTTCTGTCTTTCTTTTTTAATTCTTAAAATCGCTTTTGAGGTCCTCCATTAATTCTTTTTGGGCTTGAGAGCAATTAATATTTTTATTGGAGGCTTTGATGCAGCTATATTGACCTTGTTGTCATGTTTTGAGTTTGTATCTTCCCTGTCACCAAAATAACTTTATATGTTGTTTCTTATTTTTTGTTCTTTGCTCTTTTTCCAGTCTTTTTCATTTCTTTTAATTAAAAAAAAACTATTAAAGTTGGACTCCATAACTGTGGTGAAGGGAGCACTGTTCCAAGCTTTAAGTACCTTGTACAGCTGCTTTCAGAACTAGCTTTTAGGATATTTCTGCTTTCAGTTCTTCCAAGGTGGCATGATGTAAGGAGAAATGTTTTTAATACTCTTCTGCCCTGTGAGTCTGTGATTCTGTGAGTAACCCCAAACACTCTTTACCCTTTGAAACTATGACTAGGGCCCCCTGATCCCCTGTGGACTTAAACAGTTTTTGTCTGCAAGTACTCCTCCTCACCCTGCATTTGAGTCACTGGATTGTGACCTGATTTTGTCTATGGGCAATGTGACAAGAATCTTGCACCTAGAGCCAGCAAAGGATCCTGTAATCTCCTTCTGAGCAGTTGTCTGACCACCCCTTACCATCTGTGGCTGAGAGTTCTGGATGCTTTTGCTGTAGCTTCATTCAAGGCCTATTGCTGTGGTGGGGCCTGTCATGGCATGCTGAGTTCCATCTCTACCCCAGTGCCCTAGATCCCTTCTGTGGCCCTTCTAAGTTGTTTTGGGCTTAAAAATTATTTCACCTTGGTTTTTTTGTGCATTACTCTGCTCCACAATTCATTATGAGGTGTTATATCATAGCTTTTTTGGAGGTTATTTTGGTAGAGATTAGGTGGGTCTGTGTACCTTTTCTATCACCTTCCCTTCTAACTTCTTTATTTTTGTTGAGGGTACCACCATTTTTCTAGTCACTCAGGTTACTGAGGGGGGGGTCTGTGGGAGGAGCCACGTGGAAGAGTTAGATTAGGGCCCCTTTTCCATCTCTCTTTCTTCTTCTACCTATCCAAATAATCCTAATAAATTTTATTAAAATCTAAGGACCAACTCCTATTTTAATCAAAACACTCCTAAATAGTCTCTGGCCTCCAGGCTCTCCCCCCCTTCAAACCATCTTCATTCCACATAGCTACCATATTGATATTCCCTAAATAGAGGCCTGAATATATTACTTCCCTGTTCAAAAAGCTTTTGGGGTTCCCTATTGTTTGGCATTCTTTACAATCTGGCTCCAGTCTATATTTCCAGACTGATTACAGATTATTCCCTTTTCAGGGCTGTGCTGGAGCCTCTTCATCCTTGATCCTTTCTCCTTCCCTCCTTTCCTCCCCCCCTCTGTCTCTCTGTCTCTTTCTCTGTTTCTGTATCTCTTCCACTCCCTCTCATTCTTTCTTTCTCTCCCTTCCTCCCTCCCTCTCTGTCTCTGTCTCTCCTTTCTCTTACCTTCTATTTCAGAATCAATATCAGTTCCAAGGCAGGAGACTGGTAAGGGCTGGGCAACTGGGATTAAGTGACTTGCCTAGGGTCATGCAGTTATAAGAAGTATCTCAGGTCAAATTTGAATCCAGGTCCTTCTAACTCCAGATCTGATAGATAAATTCATTATAATGACTAGGATTGTTTCAGTTTTATATTTGTTATCTCTGGTGCTTAGCATAATGTCTGGTACTTGATAGATACTTAATAAATGCTTATTGATTTATTGAATTAATTCAACCCCCTCTTTTTTTTTTACAGATGAAACTTAGGTGGAGAAAAGTTAAATGCTTGATCAACTTTACACAACTAAGAGGTGACAATTTGAATTTGAACCCTATAGATGAAATGGAAAACTGAAAACAAAATAATATATGTGCCTGTGTATCTATAGATCAGTTTCTTTTTTTTTTTTTTTTTTCAGAACATCTAAGTAGTACAGAAACTTTAGTGATTATTTTGTTCACCTTCACTCTTCTTTGTATAGCCTGGTAGATATTGTCATTACTACTCAAGTCACAACTTTTCTGGACCTCAGTTTCTTCATATGTAAAAAGACAGTAGCAGGCTGGATAGTTTCTAAGGTTACTCTCGCTCTAGATCTATATTCCCATGGTCCTCTTTAGGAAAATGTAGAAGTATTCCTGTCTGGAGGAAAAAGAGACAAAGTGGCAACAGAAGACCTCTTTGATTCTATAGATTTAATCTGAAAGTCCTTAGGCTTTGTGAGGAGAGCAAAAGAACAGTCTCTCAGGCCAGTGGTTTTACCAGTTCTACCAACCAGTAGTTGTCAGTAATCCCTCCCCTTGAGGGCAACATTCAACCCAACCTAGAACATAAACACTCCGCCCTTTACTCTTCCCACAGCCACCCTTCAACCTGGTGCTACCTGAAGCAGAAAACACTACAGAAAAGTGCTTGGGAGAGAGGGCAGAACAGCGAGATCTTGAAGAAGCGAAGAAAGATGGGGGAGGCGGAGAACGCAGAGACTTGCAGGAGGGTTTTTCTCTGTAGCATCTTCTCCGCTAGCGGCTCTGCCGCAGCTGCTTAAAGGTAGACAACACACCGCCCAGGCTACTGCGGGGCGGGCGAGCCCAGACAGAGGTGGCAGGAGAACGGGCGGGTAAGGAGGGGAGAAGAAGGCGCATTGGGGGCCGAAGGAAAGAGGGAGGAGACAGAGGCGGAGAGAAGGAGGCGACTCCTGGCCAGTGACGCCTGGAGAGAGCCACAGAATTGGAAGCCGGACTGGCTTCACCGTTGACGTTGCAGGCGCTCCTGTGGCCCATCCAGGGTTTGAGCGCGGCTGCCGTGGTGATCCTTGCACGGGGATCCGTCCCTCTTTCCCTCCCTCCTCCTCTTCTTCCACCTCCTCTCCTGAACCTCCCTCAAGAAACAAACACCCCTCTTGGCTTCTTCCCTCTCCAAAGCGAAGGCAGCAGGCTCGCTATGGCTTCAGGTCCCCCCGGTGCAGCCGCCGCCGCCACCGCTGCTGCCGCTGCTGACTCGACACAATTGGAAGGTGTGGGGGGTGAAGCGTAGATAAGGAGAGGAGGGCGGACCGAAGCAGCCCCCGGATTAATATTGGTTGGGAAGTAGAAGATGCCAGGACACAGGAGGGCGAGCGAGCCTGCTACTGAAGTAGGCGGTGGCGGAGGCAGCCTGGAGAACAGTAGCTAAGGAGAGAAGTGCATCTCTTGCCTCTCTTTCTCTTTCTCTAGGTCTCTCTCTTCTTTAGGCCGTGGTGGTGTAGGGAAGAGGCGAATCCTACGCTAAGTGGCGGCGGCAGCAGCAACAGCCTGGAGCTGAATGCTGCAAGCACCGGATGACTCCAGCTGCTTCCTTTCTCGGTGCAATCAGCGTCGTTCACAACCACTGCTGGAGGGAAGTGTCGGTGCGCGGAGAGAAGCATCGCTGTCTGAGTGAAATTGCTTGGAAAGCCTTCCCTCCCTCCCTCCCCCTCGCCCCAACCTGGAGGCAAGAGCTTGGCGTTTGGCCGCCGCGCTGGTGGTAAGTTGACATGGGGCTGCAGTATGCGTCTGGCGCTGTGAATGGTCCTAGTTGTGTACCCTTGCTTGTGTCTGCTTCTATGCAGAGCTCCTTCTCGGGTGGCTCACAAATCGTCTGCAGCTCAGAGGGAGCGGACCGCAGGTATAGGAGAGAAGGATGAAGAGGAGGCTTTGTCTCCTATTAGTGCCCGGGCACTGATTTGACATTTTTGTTCACAAGAGCCCAGAACTATCGTGAGAGCGATTGTACACCTATATATACATATACATATATTTTATTTTATTTTATTTTTTTTTTTTTCGGTTTTGTTATACTGTTGGCCCAGATCTGTGTTAGCAGCTTTGGGAGCAGGGGCTGTCTCACTGAACGTTTAGAAGGTGTTAGAATTCTTGGCTAGGGCCTGAAGGGACCTGGAACTGCAGATTTAGAGGAGACATTTCCTGCAATGTGCAGCCGCAGATGTCTGGTTCCTCCATCCCTTGACTCCTTCAGAGCTGGATGGTTTCCCCTTATTAATACCTCTCTGGAGACTTTGTGACTTTTCCTCACTCTTTTCTTTCCCTCAATCCCTCCCACTCGGTCTTTAAGAAAAGGTTCTTTCAAAAATATTCTCCCCATCCCCCTATCTTTTTCATGTTCCATTGCCTTTGAAGTAAATACAGGGAACTTACTGTTGGAGCCAAAAAGGGTTAAATCAATATTAAACTTTTAAAAGATGACAAATAATTACTGGCAGGCAGACAGTGAGGGGAAGCAACAGAGGAGGGCAACTTCTTACCGGTATGTAATCTGGCATATATTTCCAGTTGAATTCTGCTGTTTGCTTTCATTGCCTTATACTGATGCAAACATTGTGTCTAGGATTCTTATTTACAAGCAAATTATCACTGGGTGATGCTTATTTCTCTCAAGTAACTTCCTTTGATTTCTGTGCCTGAAAGTGACCAGATTAGTTTAGTGAAAGCTGCATCAGACCTTTCTGAAATTTCACATGTTCATTTTATTTGTCTTGCAAATATGGCCATTTTCTCTCTCACACTCTAATATTCCTCTCATTCCCTGAAGGATTTATTACTCCTGTTGCCTAGAGAGAGATTTTTTTTTCCTTCTCCTGATTTCTCTAGTCTCCTTTCAACAGATGGCTTTACAAATGAAGAGATTACCTTTAAAACAATTTAAGAGATTGTTGTAATCTTTAGAACATGCATGCAAACACACTAGAGAGGTTCTTATGACTGAGAGTTAGCCAAACCAGGGGCCTATTCTGGGTGGGAATATTAGTTGTGTGAAAATTTGGAGCATGGATAATCTCTGGGATCATCAGAAGCTGCTTGCAGGGCTTGTTTATAAATGAAATAGAGACAGATGTCTTTTCTTGTCTGCTAGGGGTGCTATGTATAAGGAGTCATTGTTTGAGAGAGAAATTTCCACTTAACTGTTAAGAAAAAATAAAGCAATTGTTTGGCCTTCCAAAGGAGACATTGTGTCTTTACCACCTTATAGCTTATCAAGTTAATTTCTTCCCCCTTTGAACATTTTTAAAAACCATCATTAAGCTACTTGCTTTTCTTTTGCTATTGTTTCTGGATTAGTATGTGTCTCCAAAGGCGGTTGATTCCTTCCATGAGAAAGAAATAGAACATCTAAAACACACACATATGCCACATATATGTATGTATAACACATATGTGTATATGTGTAAATATTTCCCTCAATTTGAATATTTTTATACCACTTAAGGGAAAAAAACCTACTTATATCTTAGATCCTATTTTAAATACCCACAACAACTTAGAAGAATCGACTCTTAGAGTTGGAAGGATCTTAGAGGGTCTCTAGTCCAATGTTTTCCAAACTATGTTCTGATAAAAATCTGTTACTCTGTGTTGATGTGAAAAAGGGTGTTGTGAGAAAATTTCATTTGTCATCACCCTTTCTTCCACTGTTCAGTTTTTTTTTAAATTTGTTTTTGGTGATGGAAAGGGCAGATTCTGGGGTTTCATCAGTGTAGGGAACTCTCTCCACAGATGTAGATCAAGTCCTCTGTAACTTCTAGACTCAGAATGTTTCCCAGGGTCATTGAGAGAGGGCTGGTAACTCCCATTGGACATAGCTAAACTATGTCAAAGAAAGGAGTTAAAGCTGGTATTTTGGACTCCAAGGCCAGCCATGAATCAAAAGTATTTATTGCATGCAGCAATATTCTGTTATGGAAATAAACTTAATTTTCTCATTGCTCCAAGATTTCCCTGACCTTTCTTTATCCCCAAGGCCAGTACTTCTGGGTTGTGCTAATAAATTTCAAGCCCCAAATGTTGTGTGACCAATTTTCTTTAGAGAAAGTTGTCCTATTTCAGTATCTTCCTTGGATATTCACATCAATATTGATTGACTGCTTTCTATGATGAAGTTTATCCAGTCATCCAGGAGTACTGCTAGGCTGTATCACAAGCTTAAACAAAAACTTGGACAACATTACAACATTATCTTTTGGAGAGAGAGAGAGATAGAGATAGAGATAGAGATAGAGATAGAGATAGAGATAGAGAGAGAGAGAGAGAGAGAGAGAAAGAGAGAGAGAGAGAGAGAGAGAGAAAGAGAGAGAGAGAGAGAGAGAGAGTTAGATATGAAGGCAAGGATATATGTGACCTTGGAAAAATAACTGCTGAGAGAAAAATACTTAGTAAACCATAAAAGAATATATGAATGTGAGAGATTTGTGTTTATTGTTATCCATAATGCCTTTCTCTAGGCCTTAGTTTAAAGATCTTTTCTATAGAGTCAGAGAGGATGGCTTTCAAAGCCTATCTCTCTCATTTACTATTGTGCATCCTTGGGCAAGTCACTTAACTTCTCTGTGCCTCAGTTTCTTCATCTGTAAAATGAAGGAAATGGACGAGATGATCTCTTAGATCTTTTTTTAGTTATTTATTTGTTTTTTAAACTATATAAGGTTCTTTACAACTCTAACATTGAGAAATTCAAGGGAACATACCTCCATATTCTTTCCTATCTTTTTCCTTGCCCAGATTACAGAGAACATTTGACTGCCATGCAAATTACAAATTTGATTTCCCCAAATTTAGAGAATGTTCTTTATGATAACTCCTCTTGTGAACTGGTAGAGAAAATATTATTGCAAAGCAATTGCCTAGTGTGCACAGGTCTAAATTTAACTGGGAGTATGAGGAATGTCTGACCTCTCACAACAGGGGGAAGGAAATTACAAAAAAAAAAAAGTATGAACTAGGTTTAACTCAAGCTAGATGCCAATGGGTTAAAAAACATACGTGTTCTTTCTTTTAAATTTTAAAAACCTCTTTTACACCTACCTCAGCCAAAGGCAAAGAGAAACTGATGCTATTATTTTTATTTCAGTCCAACTGTGATAGCTTTAGACTTTTTCTTTTGGCATCTTCCCAGGATAAATGCTTCTGCAAAGAGCTTCTGCTTGATTTCAAGCATGCCAGGACACTAGCTTCTGCAAGATTGACAGCTAAGAAAGGGATAAACTTGCAGAATCGATTTTACTTGGTAGATAGGTTTGTGGATGATACCTGTTTATTCCCCTCCCCATCTTCAATGTCTTCTCAGGGGAGTGTGCTTTTAAGAGAGAGGGGACTTTCTCAGTAAGGTTTGCTAGAACTCTAGGCCCGAATGATTCATTCTGCTGCCAACTTTCCTGAAGAAATGGAACTAGTTTTGTATTGTTCATTTGAGAGTGAATGGTAATGTTGAGTGAAGAACCTTCCAAACCAGGCTTATGAGGAGAAAGGAACCAAATATGGATCTTAGATTGATGCTCATGAAAAAATTGAAAAACCAGAACTAGCAGAGAAAGAAGTCAAAGCATGGTGAAAATTTAATAGAAGATGCTTTTTGAAGGACATAATTTGGAAATATAAATTATTCTATCTTAATATTTTGATTCCAGCTTCAAATAAATCTGTGTGTTAAATCAAAAGATAAGTCAGAAGTAAAGTAAACTAGAGATACAGTGAATAGGGAGGAAAACAAGATTCTTCTGTGAGAACATAAGCTCCTTGAGGTTAGGGTCTGTTGTTTCTCTAGATTTTTTGTGGTACTCTTTGCACTACACAAATACTGTTCTTTGAATGGAATTCTATTCAAGATCCAATCATAGGTTTGTGTAACAGGAGGCTGGCAACAGTGTCTTCACTGCCTGACAAAACTCCCTAGCATTCCCGGTTGATCCTTTGGAGCATTATTATCCTTTCCCTGTGAGGGACTGGGACCAGAGCATGATTGACAATGTAGCTTCCTTCCACTCCAAAAGGAGAGGGAAGGTGGAATCCATGTGTGAAGGAGTGGGGAAGGGAAGGGAATTAGAATTTTTTAAGTGCCTACTATGTACCATGCACTAGGAATACACTTGAAAGCATAAACCTGCAGCTACCCATGCCAGCATGAAGAATGGGCACACAGCACTCTTGGCACGAAGGTAGAGGGGCTGCTTTTGCTACAGCAAAAAGCTATGTATGTTGGGAACCAAGAGGGACACCTCTAGAAATCATGAAGGCAGAGAACTAGGCTATACAGGACAAGGATTCTATAACTGAGCCATGTACCAGAAGCATGAAGCAGGCACTGGATTTGTTGAAATTTCAAGTTGCTGAGACCAAGGCTGATGATTTCTCATGTTCTTCCTCCCCCTTCTGCTTTGTCACTCTTCCCTTAAAGGTGTGCTTGTTCCCTAAGTCTCCATTTTTTAAAGAGTTTGCTTTCTGTTTCTCTTTTTTGATTTTAAAACTTTTTTCCCCTAACATAAATGTGCTTAGATTAGGTGGCTAATTTACACGCTAATAGAGAGGAAGCATCTTAGGTATCTTGGAGGGAGAGAATGAGAGAGGAAAAAAAAGAGAAAAGAGAGAGAAGAGAAAATAGGAAGGAATAAGGGAGGAGGAAAAGAGAGAAGGAATGGCAGGGGGATGAGAAGAGAGATTTTTACAGCTGTAATATACAGGGTTAAAACTGTAATGAGACATTCAGGACACTCTGTATATTTGTCAGCACGGATGCCCTGGCTGGGGAATTTTTTGATTCAGTTTTATGATTTTCCTAAGCCATTTAGAAACAAAGAGCTGGACCTTTCTAGACAAAATGAGTTAGAAGTTTTGGTTAGAGAGAGGCTGTGATGTCCATCTTCTTTATTTATTGTCTTCTCAAGCCAGATTGAAAGGAAAACCACTCTCCAGATAGACAGAGCTGAGAGAACTAGAGAGAAATTCATACCTGGTGAGGAGCTAATAGCACTGTAATACAATAGAAAGAATGCTAGCTCTGGAATCCTGAGTTCAAATGCTACCTTTACATGTACATGTGATCCCATTCTATCCTGTTTTCTCCAGTAAACTCCCCTTCTCTATCATCCACCTATAAATGTGACCATGTCTTCTTACTCAACACACTCATTTGATATTTCATTTCCCCTTTTGATTAGTCTCTTTTTGAAGGCTGTCTACCTCTTTCCTCAACAAGATTGCCCTTCTTTCTAACTTCTCTAATACTGTGGAGGTTACCAGTAACTTTTTAGTTACTCAGGCTTATGGCTTAGGTGTCATCCTTGAATCATCACTCTTACCTTATATGTCCAATCAATTTCCAAGCCTTGCCCGTTCTTTCTTTGTAACATCTTACATTTATGCCCCCTTCTCTTCTTTGACATTGCCAACACTCTTGTGCAGATCCTCATCACCTTATGCCTAGAGAGACTATTGCAACAGGCTGCTGATTGGTCTCCTTGCCTCATCTTTTTATCCAAGTCTTTTCTCCTCTCAGCTGTAAAATTGATCTTCTACCATTTCACTCACATAATTAATCAACTCCAGTGGCTCCCTTTCATCTTTAGGATCAAGTTGAAAAATCTCCTGTTTGGCTTTTAAAACTCTCTCCATAACCTTACCCCTTCCTACTTTTCCAGTCTTCTAATACTTTACACCAAACATATGCCAGGAGATCCAGTGACACGAGCCTCCTCATTATTTCTTGCACTTGTTGTTCCATCTTATTATAGGACTGGTATTCTTTCCTTCCTAACCTTTCCTAGATTCTGTGGCTTCTTTCAAGTGTCAGCTAAAAGTCATACCTTCTGCAAGTCTTTCCCAGTCTTCCTTTATCTTTGTGCCTTCCTTCCCTCTGAGATATTCTCTCTTATTCTCTCTCCCTCTCCTTCTCCCTCTCCCTCTCCCCCCACCTCTCTCTCTCTCTCTCTCTCCTTTCTTTGTATGTATGTGTATATGTGTGTGTGTATATATACACATATTATCTATATCTTTCTATCTATCTATCTATCTATCTATCTATCTATCTATCTATCTATTTATCTATCTATCTCTACATAACTGTTTCCAGATTGTGCCCCTCATTAGATTGTGAGCTTTTTTAGGACAGAGGCTGTCTTTTGCCTTTGTTTGGATCCCCAACACTTAATAGTAGGTGCTAAAAAATGCTAGTTGATTGGTTGACTGTAAGTTACCATCTATGTATTTAGACAAGTCATTTGATCTCTCTGAGCCTCAGTTTCTTCATCTGTTAAATGAGGAAGTTGGACTAGATGGCCTCAAAGGTCCTTTTCAGTTTTAACTCTATAATCCCATGACTCTATGAAAGATGCCATCTATGATGGGAGAGGAATATTTTGGGAGGGACTGAATAGTTTTCTTTACTAGCAACATATCATCCATATAATATTTCTAGATATGAAATAAATTGAGCCTAGTTGTCCTCAACCCAATAAAAGAATGTTATAACTATAAAATCTGATTTCATTATACTTTAGATTCTATTAACCCATCTATAAGCATTAGCACATACCTAATTTGGGGGGTATTGATGAGGAAAAGAGTCAGGGAATTTTTTTCCTATTTTTTGGGAGTCCATCTTTGATTTAATGTGTTGGTGGCTTCCTGTGCATTATTCTAATGATAACTGTGGACAGTATGAGAATTAGAAATGGTTGCTGGTAAATGTGGGTGGTATGAGTATACATTAAATAATTGAGTAAAAGTTTTGATGGATTTCAATTTTAATAAAAACAAACTCTCATAGGATTTTCTTTCTACATCTTGTGAACTACCTTAGCTTGTCTGTCTATATGTTGTATAGGAATTCTTGCATTTATCTTTGGTAGGTCTGTTAATTGTTTTAATATCTGGCATTTGCAAAGAGAATCTAGAACCCCCTAAATTTCAAGCTGTCTGGACCATTGGTGTGGTGGCAGAGCCCTTGGTCTCTGTATTCACTGATCTCCCCAGACCTTGGCCTCTAGCATGGAGAGTAGTCTTTGATCTTGGCTTCTTTCTACTCTAAGTGAGGATGTGAGGGATCTGCTGGGTCTGCTCAGTGGAGACAGAGTAGATTTCTTTTTAGAGTATTATATTACGCAGATTAGGGACGGTATGATATTCTCTAAGGAAATCTGGATATTTGGTGCTTATGGCTTAAACTTGTGCAATAAATGCCACACTCCTTAGCCAAAGCTGCATTGAATGTGGGCCATGTGCCAATTTGTAATAATGCTTTTGCAGGCTGCCCAGTCAATGTAATGATTAATTATGAATATAACCTTTTTATATCACTCCACTAAAATCCTCAAAAGCTTGGTCAGCATACCCAAATAAGAAGAAATGCATAAGTGTTATTTGTAAGTGATCTACTGAATTGTTTAAGCATTTTTCTCCCACAAAGGTGGTATATTGTTGTTGGTTTTTAGTGGAACCCTGGGAAATACAAAGCAGACATACTAATGAAAACATTTATTAGTTCTTTTGTAAGGGAAAATCCCCAGTGCAGTATCCTTCCCTGTTCCAGATACCTTTACCTTTAATATTTACTGTGTCAAAGATCATGCCCTCCTCCTTCATGTGCCCCAGGTGCTTCATTCACTTTCTCCTGGAATTTCCCCAGTCTTTTCCTCCCCTCTTCCATGCTTGGAACATATTTCACATCTTTTGAAATACTTTTTTCTTCAGGGTTCAGGGCAGGTGTCACCTCTCCTAGGAAGCTGATCTCTCCTGTTAAAAGCAATCCTGCCTTCTTTAGATTTCCCTAGAGTAGTTGGGTCTCTCCTTTGTCCCCGTCACATACAACTTAGTATCATACTTACTGGTGTACAATTCATATTTCCCTCGTAGATTTTAAATTCCTTGAGGTCAAAGACTGTCATTTTTCATTTTTGAATCCCCACTTCCAACCATAATGCCTGGCACATAAAAAGCATTTATTGAAATGAGGTGGTGCAGGGGGCAGCTAAGCAGCTCAGTGAATTGAGAGTTAGGCTTAAAGATGGGAGGTCCTGGTTTCAAATATGGCCTCAGACACTTCCTAGCTGTGTGACCTTGGGCAAGTCACTTAACCCTCATTGTCTAGCCCTTAACCATGCTTCTATCTTGGAACCAATATACAATCTTGATTCTAAGATGGAAGGTAAAGGTGAAAAAGAAAAAAAAGAGGTGGTGTAGTGATAGAGTGTAGTCAGGAAAATCAGAGTACAAATCCAGCTTCAGATACTTACTAGTGGTCTGAACCAGGGCAAAGTCACTTAATAGCACTTTGCCTCAGTTTCTTCATCTGTATAATAGGAATAATTATAGCACGTATCTCCAAGAATTGTGAGAATCAAGTGACATAATTTTAAAGTACTTAACACAGTGCCTGGCACATAGTAGGTACTATATAGATTTTATCTATTATCAGTATGGTTACTCCTTTCAGTAATTCATATTGTGGGTTCTCTTGGCTGAAGCAGATGATTTTCACTTTGTGGCTACCATTCTGCTGGTAAAGTTCTCTACATATGGATAACACAGATCCTTCTTCTGGTACTAGACTTGCAATGAGAGCAAAGAGTCCTCAAGCTAAGAGGTAATCATCTAGTTCAGGGGTGAGCAAACTATGGCCTAAATATGGGCTAAATATGGCTTTTTTCACTTTTCAATTAAGTTTATTTATTTAATTAATTTAGAAGATTTTTCCATGATTCATGTTCTTTCCCTCCCGTCCTCCCAACCCCCTTCTGTCCTCCCAACTCCCTTCTGTCCTCCCAACCCCCTCCCATAGTCAAGGAGCAATTCCTCTGAGTTTTACATGTGTCATTTCCATTTAAATATGGCTTCTTGCTCTCTGTTTTTATATGGTCTGGAACAAAGTTTTATATTGCCTGGTCCTGTTTTTTGTATAGCCTATGAATTTTTTAATTTAAATTTAAATTTAAAAACCATTCCCCTAATTGGATTTAGTCTCTGGGCCATGGTTAGCTTACTTCTAATCTACTATGATCCCTTCATTTTTACAAATGAAGAATCTAAAGTCCAAAGAAATGAAGTGCTTTTTCAAAGATTACTTAGAGGAAACAGAGACTAAATGGTTTGGGAAAAGACCATTCAAGACAATTTCTGAGGGCTAGTGAACCAATAAGAAAAGTGAGTTTGTGTGATTCTCCTTTTACTCCACCAAGGTCCATTTTTCCAACTTTAGCTCTTAGCAATACCAGGCGTTAGTGTCAGAGATCGCTTCTAGAACAATTATCTAAGGCAGCTGTTCTCAAAGTGTGGTCCAGGGAACCCTGGGGGTCCCTGAGATCCTTTCAGGGAGTTCATGTGGTCAAAACTATTTCTAGTACTTGCCAAGAAAATCCCAGATGGGGTCATGAAGAGATAGACATGACTGAAAAATGACTCTATAACAAAAATGTAGGGTTTTAGGATTTTGCTGTGCTTCTGTCTTAGTAACCTGAGGACTCAATCACAGAAGAGATACTTTTTTTGGTATAGCCTGGTATCTAACTTAATGGGGAGAGGCAGATTTAGTCTTAGGTATTTATTAGGAATAAATAGTATAATAGAACCAGGAGAACAATTTGTACAATAATATTATAAACAACTTTAAAAACCTTAGGAATCCTGATCAACGTAATGACAAACCACAAATTCAGAATACTCATGATGGAACACACTAATCACTTCCTAAAAAAGAAATGATGGTCTCAGAATATAGAGATGTATATGTATATGTGTTGTAATAAGGAAATTCAATAAATACATATTTTTAAAATGTTCACACATATTTATATAGAGAGCACATATGTACGTATATAAGTATACCTATATATTTTGGGTGTGTTCAATGAGGGAACTTGTTTTGTTTGGCATGTTTATAATAGATTTTGTTTGTCTTGCTTTCTCTGTGTAGGAGGGAGATGGGAAGAAGAGAATTCAGAACCAAAAATAAAATAAAATTGATTTTAAGAAGGAAATAGCTAGTATTGTAAAAAACAAAAACAGAAATTGTGCAAAAGGAGCTGATTTAAGATAAATTATATTTGAGAATCCTAATTTACTAACAGATCATCGAAGAAAAGAATTAACCAATTACCATCTATAATCACATAGGGAAAATAGGCTGAAAGGATGGGATGGGACATGGGTACAACTGAATTTTAATGGGTGAGAGGGAGAAATAATATAATTTGAAAACATCTTGAATGTTGCCCAAGCCTGTATGTCATATTGTCGTGTGGGTATGGGTTTAGGGATATAAAACTAAAGTAAGCCAAAGTGGACATGTTTGCCTAGGATCCCATTCTAGATGGTGATGGTTCATCATGTTTTCTGACAGTGTTAGTATATCATGGAAAGAGTACTAGACTGGAAATGAACAACCTTGAGTTCTGGTTCTGAACCTTTCACCTATTTTTTGTGTAGCCTTTGGCAACTTATATAAGTTCTCAGAGTCTTTCCTTATTTGGGATTTGGAGTAGGTGACTGTTCATTCCTATGGAATCATGGGATTAGAACTTTTACACTAGAAGAGACCTTGAGAACTCAATACAGTCCTGTGTGTTCAGATTATTGACTAAGTAGGAGGGAAAAAAAGTATAAGAGAAAGGAGATATTATCCCATCCTTTCATAATTCTGAATCATTTTCTTTTCTTTTTAAAAATGTAAACTCTTACCTTATGTCTTAGAATCAATATTAAGTATCGGTTCCAATGCAGAAGAGTGAGAAGGGTTAGGCAGTTGAGGTCAAGTGACTTGCTCAGGATCACACAATAAGGAAGTGCCTAAGGCCAGATTTGACTGGACTGGACTTCCGGTCTCTAGGCCTGAATCTTTCTCTCCTGGACCACCTAGCTACCCCAATTTTGAATTATTTTCTAATTCAATAAGTTACAGAGTTATACAAACTTAAACTTTAATGTTTCAATATGAACCTATTTACAATTTTTCTGTTGTTAGCAGGAATAATAAGATCAGTGATTTAGAGCCAGAAGGGACTTTTGAAGTAATTCAATTCAAATACTTCACTTTACAGATGAGAAAACTGAGGCCTAGAGGGGTCAAATGACTTACCACAGATCATACAAATTCTAAGTGATAGAGCAATTCGGAATTCTTTCTTTTGCTCCAAGATGCCTTCTACTGTGCCTTGTTCCTGTTTTTGTTGTCATAAATCATCTTCATTTCACTAAATCTTTATCCAATTTCAATAAACACTAAGTAACTATTGCATGTAGATCTTTGCCCAATGTGGCCCTTAATCTCATGGACTTGATGGTAGTTGAATTGATGAGCATTACTAAATCCTAGGTGATGCAATAAGAAGCAAGTTAATTGCTGGAGACTTAGCTGGAAATGAGAGGTATCTAAGTCCTTGGAGGAATAGGTAATAAAAAAATCAGCCCTGGAAAGTTAGAATAAAAAGCCAGTATGATAGAAGGAAGGAAAATGGGATTTGGAGTCAAAGACCTTTGATTTAAATTCTGACTATGCTTCTTTTTTGCTTATTTGTACCTGGCTAGGTAAGTCACTTTGCCTCCAAAGACTTTGCTTGCTAAAAGATTTTAATGGTCCTCTTGGTTCTAAATTGCATGTTGCTGAGTTTCACTCTTATTTCATAACAACTTGTGCAGATTGATATACTTGATCCCTTCCTGCTTGAAATGGACAAAGGTCTGATTGAGGTGAAAAATGACAAAAAGGGACCCATTTGTTATGGTAGGTTGCCAATTGTATGTGAGTCAGTAATATCATTAACACTGATTTTGAACAGTAGTGAGACTATGTAAAAAAATTATAGCATGAGATAATTTTTGTTATACTCGGCATTAGCCAGGTGCTTACTAGAGTACCAAGTATAATTTATGTTTCTACAACCTAAACGATATAAGAAAATTGGATAGAGTTCAGCAGGATATGCACCAAAATGATGGATTAAAAGGGTTATAGAATAAACCTTACAAAAACAGTCTCAAAAATGATTTGTCTAAGAATAAAGAGAAATGCAGACCATTGAATGCTGATTTTGTGGTTTAAGATTACTTTTGATTTTACTGTAAGATTTAGAGGACTAACTAAATTAGAGTTTAACGTAGAGTAAAAAAACCTTGAAGTTGGAAGACGGTATGAGGTCCAGCCTTCTCAATGCAGTTCTTTCTATAAAATCTCTGATTGATGCTCATTCAGCCCCTAGAAAACAAATGTTTTTCTTTCTTCAACTAGCTCTCTATTGCTGAATGAGACATATCTTTTCCTTCATGCAGAACTCCATTGGTGAATTAGACATACCTACCCAATGTATTAAAGCTTTTCCAAATCGCCATAAGTACTCTGTTTGAGCCATGCTAGATTCATCAATCAGGGGTTCATTTCTTAAATACTGCAAAACTGTAAATTACAGAACAGTTCCAAATCTTCATTAATAAAGCAAGTTTCCTCACAAGCAGTTCCCCAAGTTAGTGAAGTCACAGGTCTACCCTATGCATTTCTACCATATACAAAGCCCAATGTTAGGTAATAGGAAAGAAATGAAAATAATTACAATGGTTCTTATTGCCAAGAGCTCAGGATCAGTCTGGTGGGTGTGTAGGAGGAGTAGAATATGACACAAATTTCTCTGACACCACCCTTTCATATCTTCCCACTATTGCGGCATAATGGAAAGAGAACTAGATTTTAGTTAGAAGACCAAGTTTACAGACTGTGTAACTTTGGGCACTAACTTAAGCTTCTGACCCTCAGTTTCCTCATTCCTGAAATGAAGTTAATGATACCTGTCTTGTGTATCTCAAAGGGTTTTTGTGAGGATCACATGAGGAAACTTTTATAAAACAAAATACCCAGAATTCTGATCATCAGTAAGTGGATGAATGGTATTACCATTGACAGGAATAGGAAAGTTGGAATGAGTCAATTTTGAAGGCAAGATAAGTTCTATTTTGAACATGTTAAGTTTGAGATCCTGCCAGGACAGCCAAAAGATGTCTATTAGGTGGTTGAAAATGCGTTTCAATCTTAGGACAGAGGTTGGCACTGGAAATATAAATTTGAGAACCTAGCTAGAAGAAGTGTAAGATAAAACTCACAAAATCAGTCTCCAGACAATTATATGACTGACCATTTTGTGATCACTTTGTGATTCATTTTGTGAGTTTTAATCTCTCAAACTCTAAAATCAGTTCTCGGTGAGTAATCTGTTACTGCAATGTCCTGTAGCCTACATCAATTTTGTTTTCAAATAGGTCCTTTAAGTTCTTTATTCAGTCCCAACAATCTAGCTCTGTCATATTTTATTTGAAAATTATATCTTCATACTGATTTTTTACATAAATATTTTTGCTTCTTTCTAAAGCCACGCTGTTCACATATGAAAGAGACACTACCTTGAATCCATAACTAGTTGCTTCCTTCTTTTTTTCTTATATAATAGTTCTTTTTCTGTCCCTTTTAACAACCAAACTGCTCACATAAGAAAAGGGCAATACCATACATTGGTATTAGTTGGAATTGGGATGTGGATGATATTGCCAAGGAATCAAGTACAGGAAAGGGAAAAAAAGATGATCAAGAACAAATTCTTGGTTTGCCCTCACCTAAAAAGGACCCAGAGTTGATGAGAGATCAAGGAATTGGGAAAACCAAGGAAATGGGGTATCATGGAGCCTTTGTCATTCCACCTCTTTTCCTGTGACCAGACAGACGGACTAAAGAATGAATGAAGTAGAGCTATGGAAGCAAAAAATTGAGCCAGGTCATAAAAGAAAGCTTCAGTCTTCTCAATAAAGGAAGACATCAGCTTTAAGCATGTGAGGGTGGGTGGGTTAAGGGAGGTTTAAGGACTTGAAGAGAAAAGAAAATGTTTGAAGCAGTTGCTATGGGCAAAGAGATTGGTTCTTTGTTCTTTTCATATTGATTTCCTAACAGCAGTGAATCCCCAGCCATGATCATGAAGGTAGTATAAATTTTAATGAATGAAATCAGTTCCATTTTGGGACTTTCTCAAGCAGTGTTCAGCTTGTTAGCAGGTTTAGTTAAACTGGATGGAGGCTACCCAGGATTTTTTAAATTTAATTTTTTTTATATTGAGTTAAATACCGAAGAGATTATTTCTATACATACAGCCAAATGCAAACGAAAGAGGATTCTGTGGGAAACTGTCAATCTTCATTCCATGCTGCTTGCATTTTGAATTTACACAGACTTGAATATAAGAAAGAAGCCAAAGAGGCAAAGAATTTTAGGGTAGAGGCTAAGATATTGAAGTAGCTATTCTTGGGTTCAAAACTAGGTAGAGGCCAGTAAACAAGGGAAAGAGGAGAGAGAATGACAAAGAAAATGAAGGACTGAAAGTCAGAAAGGGAGAAAGGAGTAGGTTTGCTATAAGAGAATACAAGCAGAGAGGAATTTAGGAAGTTGTGACTAAAGAGTAGAATTTGGGCATTGGAGGATTGGAAGTGGAATAGGTCCCTGTGCTGTGAGAAATTTTAGGTCCTTTGGGAAGACAGGGAATTAGGAAATCCATTACCCCAAGAACACACTGTACTTGTTTCCATACATACCTTTATTTATAGTGCCCAGAGAGAGGCCCTTGGAGACAGAAAGACTTGGGTTTCTAGGCCTAATGCTAGAAGGGACCTCAGAGTCCATCTGTGCCTTCATTTTACAGTTGGGGAAACAGAGGCTTGGGGCAATTAAGTGATGTATCCAAAGTCACACAGGTAATGTCAGAAGTGGGATTCACTCTGCCTCTCATTCTTGATGCTCTTCTCATCTTGATTTCCTTTCCTTTTGTCCTTCATCTGCACAGATTCTTCTGATTCTTCAAGGCCTAGCTATAGTTTCAATTCTTTCATGGAACTTTCTCTGACTTTCATGGTCTTCACTGATTTCCTCCTCCTGTAAAGCAATTGAGTGTCAATCCTATACTGTTTTATTTTGTGCTCTATAGTGGTTTGTTGGTTAGTTTTATCCTTTCAACTAGTTTTTGAGCTTCTCGGAGGTAGAGACCTCTTCTGTGTACTCCTTACATTACCTAGCTCAGTGTGAGCCTAAAGTAGTATAATAAATTGATTGATTTTGCCAAGAAAGCCATTTGCATGGCTGTGTTTCAGATATTAAATGCTAAACTGTCAAATAGAGATATATCAATAACCAAAATATCCATGGTTTCAACAGCTTTGGAACTCTGTAACTTTAAGTCTTAGAGAGTTCCCTGAGATTCAGAATGCCTTGTTCCTGGTCACATACTGCCCTTATGTCAAACAGAGAGATCAATCTAGCATTATAGTGCTTATGAACTAACAGGTCCAGAAAAGGTTGACTGGACTTTGAAGCAATCATATACTATATTTTTAAATATATATTTATTTTTCCCAATTATGTGCAAAAACAACTTCTAATGTTTGTTCCTCAAAACCAAGCTCCATTATTATACTTTCAACTACCTAGAGGAGTAGAGACTCCTAGATGTTCCATTGGTTCCTCAAACTCATTAAGAACAAAGCAGAGCTTCCTCACTGCCTCAAATGTGTTCTGCTGCCCGATTTCTGAATTTTTGTCCTCAGCACCACAGTTAACCCAATCTCCCATGTTTTAAGCCTTTTGATTCTTCCTTCTCCCTTACTTCTTTCATTCAATCACTTATCAAGGCTGGTTGATTTCCCTCTGAAAAGTCTTATGTCTATTCTTGTTTTCTTCTTCATTCCCAGCACCCTAAAACAGGACATCATTGTCGATTGCCTGGACTATTGCAATCTCTCATTCTCCTCTACCTCCTTGCCCCCCAGTCTATTTCCATTTTTTCTGCCTCAAAATAATCCATCATACCAATGTTGGCCAAATCTTCCTTATGGATAGAACTGATCGTAGGATTATAAGATTTAGAGCTTGAAGGGAAGTTGGAAGAGGAGTTTAATAAATGTTCATTGATTATTGATTGAGTAGAGAAAAATCTGTTCCGTATGTCTCCTTTGATAGATGAGAAAAAATAAATAACTTGCCCAAGGTCACACAGGTAGAAAGTAGCAACAGCCAATACTTAAACTCCTGTCCTCTCCCTCAGAATCCAAGTTTCTGCCTCCCACTGCCTGAATCATTTATTCTGCTCAGAATACTTCAGTAGTTTCCTATTTACCAGGAAAACTGAGACTCTTTTGCCGAGTCCTCTACAATTTTAAGGTCCTCTCAAATATAGTACCAGCTTTTCTTTCCTTTCTTCTTATGAGCAGTCTTCATTCCAGTTTGAATTGTATAACTTGTTCCCTATACATGCCTTGCACTTCCATTTCTGCACCTTCATTAAACATGAAATCTTTGTAAAAAATGTTTAGGTGGCTTCCAAATCAGAATTTAAGTTCTTTCTTTGACATACTGTTTGCATGACCACAAGTCACTTAATCTCTCAATGGCCTCAGGCAATGCTCTAAGTTATAAAATACAGAGTGCACGCTGATTCAGATCAGTAGAGTGAATTAATTTCTTCCTGGGGATTCCCTATACCAATGAAATCCCATGTTTGGTCCCAAAAAAGGGACTTGAGGAGTCATCCAGTCTGACATTTTACAAATAAGGAGGCTTAGGAGATTGAGGTCTAGAGAGGTGACCTGCTTAAAGTTATAGGTTAGCAGTAGCTCAGTGGTGTAGTAGATAGTGTGCCCAGTTTGAAATCAGGAAGAGCTGAGTTCAAATATGGTCTCAGCTACTTACTAGCTATATTACCCTGGACAAGTCACTTAATTTCTATCTGCCTCAATTTCCTTGTTTATAAAGTGGGAATAGCAATAGCACCTACCTCCCATCATTGTCAGGATCAAGTAGATATTGTAAAGTGCTCAGCATAGTACCTGGCAGATACTAAGTATTGTATAAAATCCCATCTTTATTATTGTTGTTGCTATTGCTATTTAGCAAAGGTGGCATTCAAACTTGGGTTCCCTGACTCCCAGATCTGGAGCTTTTTTCCATTATAAAACATTTATTGTCATTTAGTCATTTCAGTCAGGTCTGACTCTGCATGATCCAAGGTTTTCTTGACAGGTATACTGGAGTGGTTTGCCATTTCCTTCTCCAGCTCATTTTACAGATAAGGAAACTGAGGCAAACAGGGTTAAATGGCTTGCCCAGGGTCATACAGCCAGGAAGTATCTGAGGCTACATTTTAACTCAGGAGGATGAGTCTTCCTGTCTCCAGTTCTGGTGCCACCCACCTGCCCTGAAAATTTCATCTTACATTGGCCAGGAACTTCACATGTACTAAAATTTCACTCATATTTCTCTTAATTCTTGGCTATATAACTCTTACCTTCTAACTATAGTATCCAAGTATGGGAGGCCAATAAGAGAAACAGAGTCTTACATAGATGAAAATCTGAGACTCCTCTTTTGACCCCTTTTATGATCCACACCTTTTCTTGTTGAAAAACATTATAGCTTCTAGGAAAACTTTAAGTTCTTAGTAAACCAGCACTTAATGAGTTAACAGCCTTTTTTCACTTATCAGAGTAAAGCTGCAGCTGCCTGGTATAGCCAAGGCCAAAACCTTAGCAGGGGCAATTCAACCCTGAGAAAAATTATTCCCCACTTGGCTTTCTGATAAGAACCTAGTCAAAATTCAGCCTTGGCCTTGTTCTATTCCGAAGCCAATGTTTTGTGTTTTGATATGACATAATTTGTAACTTCTGCGCATCTGCGAAGTTTTGGGGGAGGGTTCTTTTGTGTGAAATGAAATATATATATATATTTCTTGAAATATATATAATAAACTCCATGCTCCTGGAGTCAGAGCTGGAAGCATGAGCTAAAAGACAACTCCAGTGTCCCCTTATTTCCTTATCAACTAAACTGTCCTTATCAGATTATCAGAGATGATAAAGAGATCTTGAGATATTGGCGCCCAATGTCCAAGCATTTCCCAGACATTACCTCATTCATTTCCCATCCTGAAGGGTTCTTTCTTCAATTTTCAAATGAGATCAGAGGTCAAGTCATGTCTAGGGTCAGAAAAATGAGATAATATTAAAGTGCTAAATATAATTGAAGACTCTTAATAATCAGTTTGGACTCTAAACCATTCTTATTTTTGCCACTTATACTCTAGAACAAGGAAGAGAAATATAGGAAGAAGAGTGAGATCACATAAATGAACAAAAATCATGAACTACTTAAAAAAAAACAACCCTAACCTTTCCTAAGAAAATGTCTTGTTTTGTGTATTGGGCAAGAGACAAATATGTAGGAAAAAATAAGTTGATATCCAAAGAAAGAAAACTCAAGGTCAGTAACTTATTCTGCAAACTCTAGTGGCTACCTATTGCTTCTAGGATCAAATATCAACTTCTCAAATTTATTTACATAGTCCTTCAAATTCTGACCCCAAACTATCTTTGCAGCTTTATTGCATAGTACTCTTCTTCACACATATTGTGGTCCAGCCAGTCTGTCTTACTATTCATCTTTCACAGTATTGAATTCTCACCCTTGTCCCTTTGCAGTGTCTATCCTTTCATGTTAGGAACTGTAACAGTCCAGGTATACATTAATCTTGATATTATTTTGAGAGTGCTCAAAAACTGACTCATGTATTGCTATATGATTGATTTCTGTAACCTTGAGTAAAATTGAACCTCAACCTTACCAAATTCCTAGCCCTTCCCTAAGGCTACACTCCCTGAAGATTGGTCTGTTATCTCAGTCTCCTTTTTTTACCTAAAACAATCTATTAACAGATGCATTAAACCACTGTGGATGCCTTAGGCCATATGAACTACTGATCTAGGTGTTAGCTCTACCTATTGTTTTAGGTTCCAACAGTTTGTATCTCCCTGTGATTACTTCAGTGCCAAAGTATCAGACCACTTGTTTTTTCCCTTCCCCCTATACTGTTGTAACCTCAATAAAAGAGCAGTATGTAAGCTAAGGGTTAATCTCTGATCCATCTAAGCTCTTGACCATCAGAACTCCTAACCATGAAAGATCTTGACCACCAGAGTTTACTCATAGTCTGACTACCTTATGCCAGAACTTTCTTTGTCTGAGTGTCTTTATTCTCACCTTATGTAATCTTTCCATTAGTCCTTAACCCGTAACCTATTTTCTCTCAGTCCTTGGTTCCCCTTTCTGAGTGTCCTACCCACTAGGAATCTTTGAGGAGTTGGTGGATGGCTTCAGGAACATACTCTGACCTCTCCTCTACCTGATAGAATCCTTCACTTTCTTCAAGACTCAGTTTTAATACCACCTTCTAAATGAAGCGTTTCTTGATTCCCTACAATTAGTATACCTCATCCTTCACTAATTTATATGACATTATATTACATTACATTACATTATATTGTATTATAATTTTATGTTATGTTATGTATTATATTATATTATCACATTGTTTTAATATAGCGATTATACTATATATATTTATAATAATATATTTTATTACTGGATATAGCTATATCTAGCCTTATATACTTAAATGTCTGTATATATTTATGTTATATTGTCTCCTGTAATGTAAGCTCAAGTGGAGATTATTTCATTTTTTGGTAACTATATTCCAAGTGCTTAGTCTACTGTGTGTTACATAATAGACTTTTAATGAATACTTACTGACTGATTAGTTTTCTATGCATAGCAGTTATTAGTAGGACCAAAGCATTTGTGAATATGTAGACAACTTAAGTTCCTTTGAAATAAAATGCTTATGTTATGTATTATGTAAGTAATTGGCCCCAAATTATTAAAGCTAGCTAGAAAGAACCATAGGGAATAACTAGATACATTGTCTAGTTTTACAGACACGGAAACTGAGACCCAGAGAGGTGAATTAGTAGGCTTTAATAAAGAAGCATGATTTATTAATTTTCATCTAGTAATACATCTGAGATGGCTAAGCACTTGGAAAAAAATAGCAGAACATGAATAGTTTTAGGGTTTCTTCATGAAGTAAGAAATAGAGTTATATGAAATGAAATGTTGATATTGACCTTGGACCTAAGAGAAGGATGGTTGGAATTGAGAATGCAACAATCTCACATGCATGTATTTATTTTTATTAATAGAATTTACTTCCAGGTATCTCAGCTGCCCTCCCCTTCCCATACCACAAAAGGCATCATCCGGCAAACATATGTATATATAGATTGTTTTTCATATTTCCACTTCTCAGTTCATTCTCTGAGGGTGAACATTTACCAGTTTTCCTTCCAATATTAAATTTGTAGCTATATATAATATTCTTTTGGTTTTACTTATTTCACTCTTCATTATATACCTATACTTATCAAGTTTAAAACAAATTAATCAACTCATTATTTCTTATGGCACTGTAGTATTTTATCACAATCATATACTACAATTTGTTCAGTCATTCCCCAATTGATGGACATCTCCTTGATTTCCAGTTCTTTGCCACCACAAAGAGAGCTACTTGAAATATATTAGAATATCTAGGTTATTTTCTCTTTTCCTGATCACCTTGGGAAATAGGCCCAGCAATGGTATTGCTTGATCTAATGTATTTTTCATCCAGAGTTCCACTTCTTCTAATCACTTGATTCTCGAGGACTCAGGTAAAAAGATTACATATTTAGTCTTATCCTTAGCTCTAAAACGGGTGTAAAATCCTAGGAAGAAATGAGACATTTGCAAAGTGCTTAGCATACTGCTTAGTACATACTAGGCATCATATAAATGATTGCTGCTATTATTACTATTATCTTCTATTTTTAAAGAGCACTAGAGTCTCTGTGACTAACCTTGGGCAAGGAACATAACTTCTCTGGGCCTCAGTTTACTTAGTAAAACAAAACTTTTTGGAAAGAAACTTCAGTTTGCTAACCATTACCTTTGATTAATTTGGAATTCCATTCTTACTCTCTGTGGTAATTGGGAAAGGGGAATAGATTTCCTTCAGGGTAGAATTAAAGTATGATAAAAGTTTCATTTTCTTCCTGTTTAAAGTCTAATTGATTGATGTGTATTCCTCAGGGGCTACTTCCCAGACAAGGTGCTCCATTATTCTAGGATGCTTGGATAATAAATAGGAGCCAATTAGGCATTAAGAATTGAGAAGGGGACTTATTTGTGGAAAGGTGACTGTGCCTAGTATTTTTAATATAGATATATTTAAATTCTGGAAGGTTGGAAGCATTCTCAGCTATCCTGGGACTTTGGTAAGTCTGATATGAAGAAAATATGCTCTAATGAAGGCACTTTAAGGTAATGCATGCTGTTAATAAACTTTTTTCATTGCAACACTGATGCTACTTATGAGGGATCTGTTGCATCCTTGACTAATCAGCAGTGGGAAATAATATTCTTTTCTAGGGGTGGCTCTTCCCTTATTATCTTGGTATGAAATTACAGGGCTTCATCTGATCAAGAGTTAAACTTCACTAGGGATTGGGAACACTTGTTATTTATCTGAGCAGACAGAACTCTTCTGCTTACACTTTCAGATTCTTTGTGATTGGAGTGACCAACCCAGAAAACTGAAACCACTACTCTACACTGACTCTCTTCTAGATCATCCCAGAAACTTGGAGAGCAGATGCCCTGATCAGCTAGTACTCTTTATCCTCTCCCCACCACCCAAGCCCCTATGTGAGAGTAAGCATAATCCTAGCTCCTACACCCCTTTTGCCTGAGATTCAGCATCCATATCTATAGAAGTGAAAATTCCTTCCCTTCCTGTATCTCCCTGTATTCTCATCCCTATTTACCTCAGAATGATTTGGGGGGAGGAGAGAAGAGGAGATTTGAAAAAGCCACTTTAGAGACCATGATAGTCAGGCAAGAATAAAATGATTGCTTTGAAGCAGTGATGTCATCCTTCTTCAGGTCCTCTCCTCTTCTGTTTTCGCCATGTGCCCTCTTGGAAACCCACTCTTCCAATTTTGTTATTTTGTTAAAACACTTCCCTGAATCCTAAATCTCTTCATGTTCTTTTTGGATCTTTGTGTTAATGGAAACTTGGCTTTCTCCAAATCATCTCTTTTCTCCTGGACCCTTCATGCCATTCTCTTTCCCCTCTGTTTCATCAAATGATCACACCGGCTACTTTCCTGAGAAAAATCAAGGTCATCTGACATTAGTTCATTTCTTTTCTATTCCACACCTCAAAACACCTCTACTTAATCATCCATTCTCTCCTCCTTTGTACTAGTCTCTGAGAAAAAGATACCAGGGCACACCCTTCTATTTGTGTTTTTTATTTCATCCCTTCCCATCTCTTCTAGGAGTCTGTTGCCTAGATGACTCCCTTTCTTTGACTCATCTTTAAGCTTTTCTTTTCAGTTGACTTCTTTCCTCATTCCTACAAATATACTTGTCCCATCTAGCCTAAAATAAAACTCAGTTGACTCTGCTCTTTCCTCAAGCTATTATCCTATCTTTCTTCTCTCTTTTGCAGCCAAACTCCTTGAAATGGTTGCCTCACCTTGTTGCTTCCATTTCTTTACTTCTAATTAGAAACTTTGCAATCTGACATTCCACCATTTAATTGAGTCTTTTCTCCCAAAAGTTACCAACCATTTAAAACTGTTAAATTCAGTAGTCTTTTCTCAGTTTTCATTCTATCTGTTTTCTTTGAATCATCTTAACTGTTATCCCCTTCATTGGATTTACTCTTCTTCCCATGCTTCTATGACAGTCTTCTTTCCTAATGTTTCTCCTATTTGTTTATATCTTTCCCTCAGTTCCATTTTCTAGCTAATCATCTATCACTGGACCATTAAGTGTGGGTATCAAAGTGCTTTACTGGACCCTCCTTGTATCTCTTTCAATGATCTTATCAGCTCTTCTGTATTCAATTATAATCTATATGCAGATGACTCCAAAATATACAATATTTTCAGCTATAATCTCTCTACTAAACTCCATTTTCATATTATCAACTATTATCAACTATTGGATATCTGCACCTAGATGTTGAAATTCCAAACTCAACATATCTAGTCCCTTCTCCAAATTTCCCTTCTATTGATCTCTCCATCATCCTTCAGGTCCTTTACGTTTAAAGTCTCAGAAACATCCTTGACTCTTTCTTCTTCCTCATCTCCCATGTCCATTAATTTACTGAGTTTTGTTAGTTTTATCCTCTCAGCACATTTCATATCCATCCCCTTTTCACTGACATAGCCACTGCTATTCTTTAGATCTTTACTACATCTGTAAAATGAGCTGGAGAAGGAAATGACAAAGCATTCCAGTATCCTTGCCAAGAAAACCCCATATAGAATAAGGAAGAGTCAAACACAACTGAAACAACTGAACAACAACAATATCCATCTTGTACTGTTTCAGTAGCTTCCTGATTGGGATCTAATCTCTCTGCTTTTCACTTCATCCTTCAATCAGCAGCCAAATTAATATTCCTAAATCACTGGTCTAACCATGTAATTTCCCTGCTCAGAAATCTTTAGTTTCTTCCTTGTTGCCTTTAGGATAAAATGAAAACTCCACCTTAGAATTTAAAGACTTTCAGAATCTGGCCATTGCTTCCTTTTTGAAAATCAATTTATATTATATTATTAACAAAATATCTTATAAATTTATTAATATAATATTTTAATAAATTATATTAACATTTTATATGGTCCAGTCAAACTGGCCAACTTAACTGTTCTCCAAATCGGAGATGTCATTTGCCATTTTCCTTGTCTTTGCCCCAGGCTCTTCCCTAGATCAGTTGTTTACACCGTTATTAACTCCTTTATTTGAAACCACCACCAGATTCCTTCAATTCTCAGTGGAGGTGTCCTTCCCTCTCTTGAAACTCCACCTTGCCCCAGTGGTCATTAGTCTGGCTCTTCCGAAATTATTTTGTGATTGTCCACTTGTGGACCTGTTTTGGAGCCCTGAGAAGAACAAGCATCTCAAGGGCAGGGACTTTTTTATTTTTGTCTTTGTATCTTTTATGTCTGGTACAATGCCTTACACTGTCAGTGATAATAAATACTTAGTGAATTGAATCTGTAGAAAAAGAAAGAGTTTAGAGGCGAATGATAATTTCACTTTTCTTCTTTTGTTACTATTTTGATTAGCAACAGCCAACATATGAAGAGTATTTAGCTTTTTAAGGTGCTTTCCCATCTGTTCTCATCTTCACACATGATAATTCTGTGAGGTATGTAGAACAAATGTTATTAGGTTATTTAAGAGGCAAAAAGACTGGGGTTCAACGTGATTAAGCAACCTGATAATTCCCACAAGAACCTAGATTAGAAAGCCATTGACCCTGATTTGTAGGTCCTTATTCTTTCCATGAAGTCATACTTTCTTATGAACAAAGTATGGCAGGGAATAAGATATAACAATAAAAAAGAATGTAGTAAAGAGGTAACGAAAGGGAAATATAGGAGGGAATATAAGAACCAGGATTCCTAAACTCACTCTTTTAAAAGGCAGATAGATGACATTTCTAGTAGCTGGTATCAAGATGGGGATGACTGTTTAATCTCAATTTTCATTTCCTTTGTTTTTCTGCTGTTGTTTTTTGGGCTTCTTATTCTGTTCATTAGTTTTTGCTTTCCCTTTTTTCCTCTGCTTAGTATAGGTGGACATGGGTGAAAATAAAGTGTTGCAATTTTTTAATAATAATTTGACAGTCTCGTCTAAGTCTTTTATGAGAATAATTACTCAAAATGGAAAGAAAATATCTCTGATTTCTAGCTATGTATTTATGAACCTCTCTGATCCCTCCCTCTTCCCCCCCACTATATAAAATTTGATCTCGAAAGTATTTCTTAACAGATTCTCAGCTGAATTTGGAAATGGAAGTGGATGGAGCGAGTTCGTTCTAAGTAACATCTTAAAAATATAGAAAAAATGTTGAAGAAACTATTTATGAATTGATGTAATTTCCTGAATTACTAGGTCTCAGAAATTTGTGTAATATTTTAATGCATTAAGACCTCTGTGGTGTAATGTAAGACTGTATATACCCTGTGGTATGTTGGAAAGAGCACAGAGCTTAGAGATGGGAGAGACCTGAATTGGAATTCCTCATCTGGCAAATACCTGTGTGGCCACAAACAAGTCACTTAGGTTCAGTTTTTCATTTGTAAAATGAAGATTTTATATCATCTATCTGATAGGAAGTATTTAAAGAACAAATGACAGATAATATTTGAATTTGAATTTGAAAATCTTAGTTGCCCTATAAAAATTGACTATTTTTCCTGAGTTAAGACATAAAATACTTTCATCCATTCTTAATGTGTGAAAACTTCATTATAATGCTTATTATTTAATTTCTCATGGTGAGAGGACTGCACCTGCTACAGTACAGTTTTTGAAAGGCATATTTATTGTTTTGGAAGAATTAGTGTACTGCAGTGGATAGAGCATTGTACTAGGAGTCAGGAGGCTTGCCTAGGTCTGTAGTAGCTGTGTGATCTTGAGCAAGACCCTTCACCACCCTGGACCTCAGTTTTATTATTTGTTGAGGTTGGCCAAGATATTCTCCAAGCTATAGAAATCTTTTAATCTATATATGTAAAAAATTCTTTTAAAACAAAGCAAAAGGAAAACATTCAAAACTTTTCATCCTGCTGATAGAAGAACTATTGCTTAGTTGGAAGATAAAATTAATGATGATTGAGTCCTCATGCTTAAGTGTTAAAATTTGAATCTGTGATGTAAACCCACACTGTAAAGTTTTGGCCATTAACTGGAGCTGTACACTCTGGATTTTCCATGTGTCCACTAAGACCTTATAAGGGCATAATCTAAAGTTCTTATTTGGTACTACCAAAACATGCATTTTTGTCTCATGGCATTGAAGGGGATGCATTTCTGTAGTGATAATATTTTAAATGGGAGCTATGTTCTTAGAGAGCTAAAATTCAAACTATAAAAGCTTAAAGTGGATTTTCTCAGACTTAAAACCATAATAGATAGTAAACTGGGTTGGACAGAGTTGCTTGGGTATGCTAAAAGACTGGAGTTGTAGAAACCCATAATCCTTGAGATTTGTGATTGGTGGACAGCCATTGGAAAAGGGGGAATTTCACTTGGGTAGAGTTGTATATGCAAGACATGAAATATCATGAAATTATGGAGTTAGAGCTAGACAGGATCTTGGAGGGTCTTTAGTCCAACCCCTCATTTTTGAGGATCCAGAGAGGTTATTTCTTTGAGAATCTAAATTAGTGATAGGAAGAAACCCTTAATAATATGCTTTAATATGCTACTGCTTTTTAAAATGAAAACATCTTTATTCTATTGCCATACTTAAAAAATTATAAATGAAATGATAAGAAAAATGATCAAAGACATACAGAATAAGGAACAGAATAAGATACTTTTCTTATGACAAGAATGACTTTTGCAAAAATCAAACAATTGCTGATTATTTTAATTATGAATGGGTTGTAACATGAGACATTTTAAAAAGATGTGACATTAATTATACAAATCCTTAATCTGTAGTTTTTCCCATATGTATTTTTTTCATATACAGAAGGCACATTTGGGTTTTTTGATAAGCACCCCATACGATATTTTTATTTGGAAACTTTCTTTTTTTTATTTTTCTCTTAAAATGGATGACTCCTAGGAGAAAATTATTCACAATAAATATGCTTAGCGCATGGTTTTGCTATGAGGATTTTTAAATGCCCCTTAAATAGTAAATGATCTCATATCAGACTAATGTGGATTTATAAAATATCTCATTTATGACTGACAACTACCTATATGGGTTTCGAGAGGCAATCAAGGTCTAAATCAGTGGTTCCCAAGCTTTTTTGGCCTACCGCCCCCTTTCCAGAAAAAAATATTACTTAGCCCCCTGGAAATTAATTTTTTAAAAATCTTTATAGCAATTAATAGGAGAGATAAATGCACCTGTGGCCATCACCGCTTCTCTGGATCGCTACAGCCCCCAACAGGGGGCTGTAGCACCTACTTTGGGAATCACTGCTCTAAATGATCTTAATGTTTTCTAGCACTGTGATTCTTTGACTATGTTTACTTTGTATTTCACTGAATAGATGTAAAATTTGAATGCTGAATGATAGTGGGATGGTAGCAAAGTCATCAATAAAAACCAAGGAGAGAGAGGAAAGGGAAACTTTTTAGGGGAGCTGATAATTTTTAGTTTTTATTAGTTTTTCTTGGTTACTTGTTTCCTTCACAAAATGACAAATTGCTACCTAGAATTGACTTTTTTTGGTGAGGAAAACTTGGAATACATTTCAGGGGGCAGCTGGGTGGCTCAGTGGATTGAGAGCCAGGTCTAGAGATGGAAGGTCCTAGGTTCAAATCTGGCCTCAGACACTTCTAAGCTATGTTACCCTGGGCAAGTCACTTAACCCCTCTTGCCTAGCCTTTACCACACTTCTGCCTTGGAACCAATACACAGTATTGATTCTAAGAAGGTAAGGGTTTTAAAAAAATATACATTTCATAACTATGGTTGTGATCATTGTTATTTTACATGAATTTCAGATTGCTTGCTGTTGTCTAGGTTTCAGATATAAAACTTGTCCCTATTAGATGATTATTTTGAGAATTTTCACATTAATCCTTTTAAAAAAGTCTATTAATCATCAGTGCAGTTGTAGCTAATTTATGTTCTCTAATGGAAGGTAACCATGGCAGAATTTGTATCCAAAAAGGAATAATAAAAAAATTATCACTGTCTAATTTTGTCATTAAATGTAGGATACATTTTTGTTAATGTTTACTGAGTTGTGCTTTGCTCAGCCTAATATTTAAAATAGTTTTCATTCTTTAAGCATACTGAGCATAGGAGACAATAAGAGGAATAGATTGTGTTGGATTGAGATTATATAGTTAGCATAAGTCATTTAGGTAGGTAATAGTTAAAGATGAAGAAAATGAAAAGCATGGCAGATCACTTCAGAAGAGAGTATCCATTTCTTATTGTTGGTAGTCTCTGATTTATGAAAATTCAGGTCTTCCCACTTCCTCTGTCAAGGCTCCAGGAGTTATATCTTTTCTCCTCCGTTCTAGCACTTAGGATTTTATTAGAAATAATGTTAAAATTGAGGTTGAGATAGCTAGAGAAGGATATTGTGAGAAATATCTACTTTAGAATTTAAGGAACATTTTAGGTTAAGCAGGTTTTGTGGCCTAGCTTGGGAACCTAATCTGTGTGTAATGTTGTTTCTGCAAGAAAACATATGTCTTCTCAACACTGCTATTTTTCTGCATTATGAAGAGCACTGATTCACTGGGAAACATTTAGAATATATTATTTTTCTCCATAAAAAATGATGAGAATGGGTTAACCTTTTCCAGAGATCTACTTGCAATTTCTGACAGGTCTTAAGATCAATGGTAGGAGGTAAGAGCTTGACTCATTCTTTGTCTCTCTCCCTCTATCTGTTTTTTTTTTTTCTGTATCCAACTCTAGGTCTCTCTTTCCATCTCTGTCTCTTTTTCTGTCGTTTTCTTTTTCTAGTTTTTAGTCTCTCTTCTTTTTGAAAGGGAAGGGAGTGGTGGTTACCCAACTCAGAAGCATGGGGAGGAGACTGTGCCTGCCAAATCTGCAATCAATCAAGTTGGTCTTCAAAAAATTGAATGAATTAGGAGTCCTAACATGGTATTTTTGAGGTGTCTTGCAATTTAATTCATCTATAGATCCATTCAATGAACTAGTAACCTCTCTGTAGGGAAATGGTTACATGGTTTATTTATGGTTTCAGAGAGAAAGTGAAAAGGAATGGAATAAAACTTGAACTTTTATGTATTCTATAATGTATTCAGTTTTTAATGTTTCTTTTCAAAGTCATAGCAGTCACCTTACATTCTTCCTCTAAATATAAAAAGTATATTTAAATTGCAGAACTCCATGAAAGGCAGAATAGAAAAGTGGAAGCAGACATTTGTTAATAGTCTATAAAGTACCAGACATTTATCTTTTAGTGGAATGGAAAGAGTACTAGATTTGTAGTTGAAGGACCTAGTCTTGGATCTCAGTATTCTATTATTTACTACCTTTGTGACTTTGGGCAAGTTATTTTACCTTTCTGGGCCTCCATTTTCTCATCTTAAAAGTGAAGGGCTTAGACTCAAAAATAGATTCTTATCAGAAGTCTGTGGATAGATTTTGGGGGGGTTCATAAAGTTGGATGGGAAAAAATACGTCTTTGTTTTCACAAACCTCCGACTGAAATTTAGCATTTCCTTCAATTATTTGAAAAAATTATTCTGAAAAGGGTTTTGTAAGCTTTACTGGATTGCCAAAGGGGCCCGTAATACAAGAAAACCCTAAACTAGACAATCTCTAAAATTCCTTTTGGCTCTAAATTCTATAGTTTTAGTCTGAACCACAAAGAAGGTCAGTACAACATAGTAGAAAGAATTCTAGGGCAGGAGTCAGAAGATGTGGTTCTTCATTTATTAATCCTATGTGATCTTGGGTTTAGTAAATATTTGTTAAGAGCATAATGCATGTAAAGCACTATGCTAGGTATTTGGGCTATAAAGGCAAAATGAAAACAGTCTCTGTCTTACAGAGGAATTCTTCAAAATAGTACGGTGTGCTTAGTATTACAAAGCTATACTTTGTTAAACAATAGGCTTGTAATATAATAAGATTTTCCCATGTGGATTCATACTTTATTTTAGTGACTCTGATTTTCTTGTCTAGCCTGTTTAGTTTTCTAGAGAATTCTCTCAGTAATCCCAAGATCATAGGCTCAATCTACTTTGTACCTATTTCACAACCAGAGACTGAAGCTATGGCAAACCAATATGTGCCTTTGAGCATAGATGGATCAGACAGATCTCATCACTATAACTGTAATGATGCAAAGCACATCCTTTACAGAAGAAGATAGTGTGGTACAGTAGGAAAAGAATATTGTTTCTAGGGTCAGAAGACTGAGGTTCAAATCCTATCTCAGATGCTTCCTACTTGTTTTGAGTAAATCACTTGATTGCTCTGGGC
Source organism: Gracilinanus agilis (assembly GCF_016433145.1). Taxonomy (NCBI): domain Eukaryota; kingdom Metazoa; phylum Chordata; class Mammalia; order Didelphimorphia; family Didelphidae; genus Gracilinanus; species Gracilinanus agilis. The sequence continues at coordinate 217,177,660 of NC_058132.1, forward strand.
TTCACTTTCTTAATTTTAAAGTAAGGGTAGATAGGTGGGAGATGCATTAATTGGCCTCTGAGATCCTTTTTGTTTTAGATCTGGAGTCAGTTTGAAGGATCATCTTTTAACATAGATTCATCTGGTCCAACTTCCCATAACATTCTTTTGAGAGTCTTCAATGGACTCTCATCTAGCCTTTTCTTAAATACTTTTAGTAATGGAGAACTTGCTAAGTCACAAAGCAACCTCTTCAATGTTTTGACATCATTATGTACTGATTTCAAATTTGATTCCCTATATTTTTCACATGTTGGTTCTCAACTTCTGGAGTCAAATCCATGTTTCATATTGCATCATTTCAAAATTTGAAGATAACTTTTCTTCTCCTGAAGAAAATCTCTGTTCCTCCAGCCATTCCACATGTGACCAGGTTAAGTGGTTTCTAGAACCTTTTTATTCAGGTCAACCTTTGAATAGGCACTGGTTTCTTCATGTTCCCCTGAAAATGTGGAGTTCAGACTTGATCACCAGACCTTGAATTTAGCCTGACCAGTAAGACTATTATTTTTCTTGTATTCGGTATATATTTATATAGTTGCAGCTCAAGATCAAATTAGCTTTGGTAGCCACCTTATAATATTATTCTCATTTTAATCTTACATTCAGTTAAAATACTAGATTGTTGGACTTACTCCCTGACCTCTTAGTAATCTCTTTCAAGCTGGGTCTCCTTCATTCTGTATTTATGAGTTTATTTCCTTAATCCAAATGTAGCATTTCACATTATAAATTTTGCTTCATTTTCCCATTCCGCTGAGGAATTCTGAATTCTAATTTTGTTATCCATTGTATTATCTTTCCCAGCTTTATGTCTTCTGAAAATATGACAACCATATATTCATCTAAACAATTCAATAAAAAGTATTGAACAGTATACTACCTGTGAGACCTTGGAGCAAATGACAATCTCTTTGGGACTCATTTTTCTCATCTATAATAACAAGATAGTGGACTTATAATAAATATTTATTGGCCGACTGACTGATTAACTTTAAGGTCCCTTCCAGCTCCAAATCTATGCTTCTAAGATATAGCCATTAGTTTGCAGAAACCTGTGGTTTGTCATTAGAAATCTTCCAGCTTTACTTCTATTCATTAATCATTCTTTTTGGACATGGTAATAAAACTAAATATAGCTCCTGCCAACCAAGGAATCATCTGACCTATATTACTATATCTTGTTCACCGGATATTATGAGAGATGTTGCCTTATTGGAATTCAGAAACACTATGAATGTGAGTCCCTTTATTTGCTACTCAAGCCACAGTAACAAAAATGCTCATCGATTTTAAGAGGAGTTAGTTTGGCATGATTTGTTCTTAATGAATTTTTGTTCACTTTTATTCATCACTACTTTCCTCCCTTCCCCCTCTGAAATTCTGTGGTTCTATGTGTTTGCAAACAACTTGCCCTAAAAATTTGTCAGGTATAAATTGGTAGTTCTGTAGTATGTAGGAATCTATCTTTTGCCCTTACTCTCCTTCATCCCACATATCTAAGTACTAGTTAAGCCTTGTAGATTCTCATTATAAACATCTTGCTCTTGGCCTCTTCTCTCCTAGTGCAGATCTTCATCTCAGTGCATTTGAACTGCTGCGATAGATATTTGTACAGACCCTCTGCCTCAAGATTCTCTCCCTTCTGGTCCATCCTCCATATTACTGCAAAATTGATTTTCTGAAAGCATAGATATGAACATGTCCTTTCCCTGCAGGATAAACTCTAATCGTTTCCTTATTATTGCTAGGATAAAATATGAACACCTCTTTTTGACATTTAAAGCTCTTCGTAACTTGGCTTCAAGGCTGGGCTGTAATTTTTCAGGGCCTGCAGATTTAAACTCATTGAAAACAATGAGGTGTTTAAAAAAATGACAATATAATATCGTCTCTTTCTTTGGTATTTAGTTTCTCCTTAACTATGTTTATTCTACCTTTTCCAATGAAAAGATCATTCTTGTTCAAAGAGGAGGGACACAAAATAGAAGTTGAGTAGTTTTGCTTTCTCTCTCTCATCAGTTAACATTAGACCATCTGCCCAAGCAGTGGGCCAATCCTCTTCCTTGTCATGCTTGCACCAAACATAGCTACAAAAGCCCTCTTTATTGTCCTTAGCATTTAACACAAGCCTCAGCTTATTCTGGGCTTTTAGCCTTCCCAACACTGTTCTTACAGATTCGTGCCTTGCATTTTTATTTATTCTTAGTCCTTTCATCTTTTAAAAATTCTGATCATTAGAGAGATTCCTGTACAGCCACATTAGATATCATCTTCACCAATTTTTTCCTTACTGCAACCATTTGCAAATGAATTGTCAGATTTTAATTTGTATATTTTAGGTCAAGCGTATTAAGGAAGAGAGTCATCAAAATATGTTGAGGGGATCGAAAGCCATCACATGGAAGATGTATAGAAGGAACTAGGGATCTTTAACCTGGAGAATAGCAAATTTAAAGATAAAAGGATACAGCATTCAAGGAGTTGAAGCATCATCACATAGAAGATGGATTAGATTTGTTTTGTTGGGTCCTAGGAGTCAGAGCTAAGTCTAATGAGTGGAAATTATAGGGAGGCAGATTTTGTGGTAAAATGATGAAAACTTTCTTAGTGATTGATTAGAAGAGCCCCCAAATGGGATGGGCTATGTTGTGCGCTATTCAATCTCCTTTCGCTGTAGATCTCAAAAATTAGATGACCATCATCAGTTTGGTTTGGTTATGTGTTGGATTAGATGATCTCCAAGCTTCCTTTTAACTTTGAAATTCTATGATCTTGGGATTGCTAAGCACCACCTGTGTTTCTATGTATAATAAAACTTGTGTGGAGGAAAACCATCCATAGCTTGAGCTGTTTCACTGAGACTGCCCCTTCCTGGCTGCACTTGAATGCATTATCAATCAATAACCAGCAAAGATTTATTAAGCAATATGATAAATATTGTACTGCGATGGGGAAACAAAGGAAAAATATAAGCAGTTCCTGCCTTCAAGAAGTTGCTCTCCTAAAGTAGAAGACACCATGTCAGTAAGGAGGTATTTATACCCTACAGAGAGAGTAGATACAAGGTAATATTAAAGGGGAAGACCTTCTGAAGAAAATCTTGAAGGAAGCCTGGGATTCTAAGAGGTAGAAGTGAGGAAGAGCATTCTAGGCATGGGGGACAACTGATGCAGAAGCACAGAGATTGGAGAGGTAGTGTTGTGAAGAACAGCAAGAAGGCTAGTATGGTTAGATCAGAGTAAATGGAAATGAGGAATGTGGAATGGTAGGTTGCAATGAAGTTGTAAAGTTGTAAAGATTTCTAAATGCCAAATTTGATCCTGGAGATTAAAGGGGAACCAGTAGAGTTCAGTAGGTGGAGGAGGAAGATGGGATGACATGATCAGATCTACATTTTGAGAAAATCATTTTGGCAGCTATATGGAGAATGGATTAAGGGTGGGGAGAAACTTGAGTCGTACATACCCAATAATATGATACTGCGATAATCTAGATGAATTCAAATATTAGATTCAGAAAAACTCCCATGTATCCCAGGCATGGCATTCTCCTCCAACTCTTTCTTTCTGGGCTAGAGTTGATTTGTTCGCTTCCCTTACATCTACTCTTGGCAGTTTGCAGTGCTTCTCCCGAGGAGCAACTTTACTACTATAATTCCCCCTCAGAGTTGGAAACCTAACTCTGGTATGGGGGAACTATATGTCTGTTCCTTACTACCATTACTCCTGAGTCCCTGCTAGTGGGCTCTCACATAATAAAAGGAGTTCAAACCATGGGTGATCTATTGTATCTGTATGTTATAATTATTATGGGTTTTTAAAAAACATTTATTAATATTTATTTTTTAGGAAAGTTAACATGGTTACATAATTCATGCTCTTACTTTCCCCTTCACCCCCCAAGCTCCTCCCCCCCAATGCCTGATGTGTATTTCCACTGGTTTTAACATGTGTCATTGATCAAGACTTATTTCCAAATTGTTGATAGTTGCATTGGTATGGTAGTTTCGAGTCTACATCCCCAATCATGTCCGCCTCAACCCATGTGTTCAAGCAGTTGTTTTTCTTCTGTTTCCACTCCTGTAGTTCTTCCTCTGAATGCGGGTAGCATTCTTTACCATAAATCTCTCAGAATTGTCCTGGGTCATTGCATTGCTGCTAGTACAGAAGTCCATTACATTCTATTTTACCACAGTGTATCGGTCTCTATGTACAATGTTCTTCTGGCTCTGCTCCTTTCGCTCTGCATCAATTCCTGGAGGTCTTTCCAGTTCACATGGAATTCCTCCAGTACATTATTCCTTTGAGCAAAGGGCTATAAAAGAATGCCTGCCCTTTGATCCAGCCATACCATTGCTGGGTTTGTACCCCAAAGAGATCATAGATAAACAGACTTGTACGAAAATATTTATAGCAGCGCTTTTTGTGGTGGCAAAAAACTGGAAAATGAGGGTATGTCCTTCATTTGGGGAATGGGTGAACAAATTGTGGTATATGCTGGTGATGGAATACTATGGGTTTTTTTTTTTAAAGTCACAAGCTCTTGGGGGCAGCTGGGTAGCTCAGTGGATTGAGAGCCAGTCCTATAGATGGTAGGTCCTGGGTTCAAATTTGGCCTCAGATACTGCGTAGCTGTGTGACCCTGGGCAAGTCACTTTACCCCCATTATCTAGCCCTTATCACTCTTCTATCTTAGAACCAATAGCCAGTATTGATTCTAAGATGGAAGGTAAGAGTTTTTTTTTTTTTTTTATAACATTTTTAAACCCTTAACTTCTGTGTATTGGCTCCTAGGTGGAAGAGTAGTAAGGGTGGGCAATGGGGGTTAAGTGACTTGCCCAGGGTCACACAGCTGGGAAGTGTCTGAGGCTGGTTTTGAACCTAGGACCTCCCGTCTCTAGACCTGGCTCTCAATCCACTGAGCTACCCAGCTGCCCCCCCCAAGAGTTTTAATAATAATAAAAGTCACAAGCTTTTGTCTTCATGAGATAGAATTTTAAAATATTTTCCAGAGTATTAAGAAGAATAATTTTTAGAGCATGTTTTGATGATAGGACCAGGTAAGATGCTGGTCAGGGGCAGTAGGTGGAGTACTCAAAAGTTGTCATCACTATTTCCCCTACTTTAGATACTATTTATTTTAAAGTAGCCTTCATGGAGTTAGTTTTCTTTGTCATGCCATTTCACAGTGGTAGCAATTTAAGCAAAGAATTCATTTTCATTTTGATCTATACTTTTTATTAATAACAATAAACATTTACATAAAATTGAAGGTGTTTTCAATATTTTACAAATTATCCCATCTAATCCTCATAACAACCTATGAGGTAAGTTCCATTATTGTTCCCATTTTGGTGATGAGATAACTGAATCTGAAAGAAAGTGATTTGCCTTAAAGTGTCTGAAGCAGGATTTGGACTCAGTTCCCCTCATTTCCAAGTCTCTCCACCATGCTACCTAGTTGCTGCTTTGCTGGTTTATATCCTACTTCTGCAGTTATTTGTCACCAAGTTATGGTCCCTAGAAGTTGGATATTATATACTTAGCTTATAAATTTTCTCTCTCCCCTGGATTCATGACCAGAGGGGCTGAGGCACAGCGAGCAGTCTTGTTTTATTGGCCTCGTGAAAACAAACTTTAGGTTTCGATGATCTCATGGTGGTCTGGAATTGATGTCAGTGTTGTGGATGGCACATATCTGGCACTTCGATACCCGAGTATTTCAGCTTGCTATGGGGTGGCTATGTACTCTTTCTAGTATCCTGATGAAAAAAGCCTCTCTGTGGTATTTAAAAGACTGGTCTAGAATTATCTCCTGTGCTGAGATGACTCAGGACTTCTGTTCCTGGGTTACTGGTGACCCAAGTTTCTGTACCCTTTGGTTAAAACCAGTGTTGGTTTCAGCTGTCCTATATGCAGTGTAACTGCAGGGTGATGGGGTTGGTATCCATTTGTCAGGCTCTTTATGTCTGCCTTAGCTTGGATTGTAATGACCTTCATAACAAGGTTTTCACTTCTACAAACAAGGTTTTTATGTTCATAAGTGAAAGTTTGTCGCTTTCTGAAAAATGAATCTTTTGATTTCTGCACACAGGGAATTTATGTAGCTAGTGTAGAATTTCGTCCCCCAAAATGTGATGTTTTTGAAGGTTTAAATGGAGAAGTAGTTCAGGAAGCTGCAAAGATTCTATATAACACATATTTTGTCCCTAGAGGTTGTATTAACATTTTAGCCTGAATCATGAAAGATACAGCATCTAAACAAAGCAACAATGTAAACAAGTGGTGATAAAATCATTTGTACCATGAATGAAGTATAAATGTTTGGCAGCAAAAGAAACTCCATGGTGTATAGGGAAGACCATAATGTCTTTTTGGTATTAGGGTTGCTATCTTTCAGGAAAAGCATAATCCTAGTGGAAATTTTTTTGATTGCACTGAGGAATGAGTACAATGGTAGAATACAGGAGTAAAGTCAAATTCAAATATCTGCTGTTTTTGTTAGAACCTTCGAAGTGCTTCATTTGGTATGATCTTTGCTCTGATCACCTGCTCATTTCTAATGTGAAACCTCTGAGAAAAAGTATCATCTCATTCTGGCTAAATGCCAATAAATTGATCATATGGCTCAAAGTTGTTGTTGTTTTTACCCCTCAAAGCATTTGGGGTCTATAAAATTATCTGTACACAGTAATTCACAATTTTAGGCAAAATATTTTCCTTACCAATGCCTCCCTCTGGGCTTGAAGACTCCAATCTTACTACTTATGTGGCACCTCATTGGTTTTATACTTAATTAAATTAATTTAATTTATTTATTCATTTGTTCACTTATTTATTTTTAAACACTTTCCATCCTAGAATCAATACTGTGTATTGGTTCCAAGGCAGAAGCACCATAAGGACTAGGCAATGGGGGTTAAGTGACTTGCCCAGGGTCACACAATTAGGAAGTGTCTGATTTGAAGCTAGGACCTCCCGTCTCTAGGCCTGGCTCTCAATCCACTGAGCCACCCACCTGCCCCCTTAAACTTAATTTTAAAGTGACTTTTCACTGAAAAAATATTGGGAACCAAAAACTGGGTTTAAGATGATGCCAGGGATCATTTTATTTTGAAAATATTTTAAGCATTTGTTCCTTTGATTCAGTGGAGGTAGAGTGAGAGTAAATGGACCATTTTAACAATTGTTCTTTTAGTTTGTTGCTATATAGACTCTTAAAAGAAAAAAATGGGGCATTTAAGGGCAGGAGAAAATTCTGGGAAAAAAAATCAAGATTACTAACTGAAGAGCTAATTTGTAGTGAGGCAGAAATTATGGTTTATCATTATTAATGTGGACTTTGGGACTTGTGGGTTGTGTGTTATTGATGTGACAGTGTAGTGGTACATTAGTCAGTTGTGTGAGAAGTGCTTAGTTTGTGAATCATTGATCTTCTGGCATGTCCAGCTTCACAGGCAGCATGTATCTGCATGTAGTATTGACAACCTAGGCACTTTTCTAGGAAGCTTGGTTGTGGAATTAAAGTTTAAGTAATTGTCAAAGAACATTAAACTGGGAATTGGAAGATCAGAGTTCAAAGCCTTCAACTTCCTGGTTGTGTGATCCCAGGCAACTAATTTTTATTACTTTGGTCTTTTAAGGAATCAAGGGACTGCTCTAGAATGCAATTCCAGTGTTCCTTCCTAGGCCTGACAATTGGTGGTTTGAAACCCAAACTTGTTTCTAAGACTTTAATTTCTTAGTCTTATGACTTTGAAGCATCAATTCTGTATTGAGATTTTTGAGATGTTTCATCCCAAAGAATGTCTGTTACCAAACACTATACAGGAAGCATATTGGGTAGAAGAAATAGGACAATGATGAATAATGACTGATGATGAGAGTAAATTATTTATGTTAAGGTTCTTTTTCTTTAATCCTGGCACTAAGTACTAGCAAAATAAGACTGGGATATTTTTATGTCCCCCCTACCCTTATCTTGGTCTTGATATTGTTATCGTTCAATTGTTACAATTGTCTGCTTTTTCATGACCCCATTTGGGGTTTTCTTGGGAAAGATATTTAAATGGTGAGCTATTTGCTTTTCCAGCTCTTTTTTTCAGATGAGAAACTGAGGTAAGCAGGGTTAAGTGACTTGCCCAGGGTCTCACAGTTAGCAAGCCAGATTTAAACTCATGAAGATGAGTCTTTGGGATTCCAAGCCTAGAGTTCTATCTACTGCACCACCTAGCTGCTTGGTCTTGATGTTAGCTCTGACCTAATTCATTACCTTATTTTGAATTTGATTGGCCAGATTGCTCCATTGCTCATAGTTGTCAAGATGATGATACATAAGATGTTAGACAAAAGCAGAAGGTAACACCAGGTGTGAGAAAAAGGTAGAAGGTAAATATTTAGGTGTTTAAACCTATAGAAGAACAACGGCACAGTGTTGTCAGTCTTTTGAAGGCTTCGGATAGTTGGTGGAAGGAAGGTAAGGGGATAAATCCAGGAGGGAAGGGGCATGATTTGGGGTGGGGTTGGGTCATAGTGTATGTTGCTTTATAGTATGCCCAATAGATGATCAGCAACTTTTTACTCAGTCCTAGAATCTCTTCCAGCTGGAGCATGGATTCTGTCTATAATCTATACTACTGGGCAGTCTTCCAGGAAACATAGTATCTAGTTTATGACCAGAAGAACTTAATTAATGATGGTAGCATAATAAATTGCTTAAGTTTGTCCAATTCCCTCTTTCTGGAAAGGAACCAAAGTCTCTGTGTGTTTATTAATGACTTGCCAAAATTATTGCCAACACTAAGTCTAAATCTGATGGTGGAAAAAGCAGTTGTGATGCCCCTGGGCACTGCCAAGAAGATATGGATGTGTACACTCTATACAATCATTAGTAAGTCACTTTATTAAGAGATTTTGTAAGTGAAAGAAGCCTAATTCATTGTCAAAAATATTCTACAATAGTGAGATTCAGACTTTTTCACTGGATGATGTTTTGCCCAGCTTCTTCTCACCCAGACTCATTCTTTGCTGTACTACCTCTCTTCTCCCATTGGTGAATTCCAATTTTAATTATTTGGGGAGGACTCTATTTTAGGGACCAGCTCAGACTGACTCTACTCTATTCCCTGACTACTTGTATTTCTGACACTCTCAGACTTAACACTCATACTTCTAAGTGGGGACTGTCCTCTCCTTTTCCCCTTTTCAACTTCTTTTTATATATTGTCTCCTTCTGTTAGAATGTAACTCTTTAAGGAGTACATGGAGTTTATAGGGAGGTTTATCACCTGAGGGCGAACCTAGTTTTGAGACATATGTGGGGAATTGTTTTAGTTGGAGTAAGTACATTTTGAAGTTATAGAATAAATAAATGGAAAAGGCTTTGAGGCAAATGTAAGAACAAGGAATACTTCTTAGAGATATGCCAATTGCCTCTAAGAAAAGTGGGATGATTGTAGCATGTTAGATGTCTGCATGGAGAAGAGAAGGCTAAGGGGACACAAAATTCAAATCTTCAGATGTTCAAAGGGCTGTTATTTAGAAGGGGGTGAAATTTAGAATTTATTTTCTCTTGCTCCAGAAGAGATAAAAGGAGAATTTTTAGTGAGTCACTCAAAATTGGAATTTGATTTCCTTGTGAAATAATGAGTTCACTATGACTGAAGGTATTCAAGCAGTGGCTGGATAATCTTCTAAGGGGAACTAGGACTTGAAATGAGCCTTGCAGGATTTTGGGATTTTTGTATTGAACTGAAAGTTGGACTGTGTTGAAGTGAGAGGTCATGTTTGTAGATTTATATTTGGGAGTTCTTAGCTATTTTTATAGAGATGGTTGTTTGATCATATCATAATTGATTGAAATATGTAGAAAATGCAAGATGCCATTTTTCTTGCTATTCATTACAAAAAACATTTAAGTTGGTAGAACAAAACTCTTTTTGGGCTTTTTTGTAACAAGATTTCTTATCCCTATATCAAGATAATTCAGGATTTCTTAGAAAAAGTAATTATAGACATACTCAATTCAGAGACCCTTTGATTATTAAAATCAGGTGAGGCGTAAGATAGTAAGATGTCTGCTTAACAAAAATATTCACTATTGTGATTGAGGAGATTCAACACAAAATCCATTTTAAGGGAGAACTCCCTACGGATGCCAAGGCTTCCAGATACCACAGTTTGCATTGCTTTATCAAGCCTTAAGAGACTGCAGAATCTCTTGGAAGACATATAAACACTCAAAATGAGTTTGGCTCATGCACCCACATAAAAAATACCAAATGGGTAAAAATTGTTTATTGCCTGGATTTCAATATGTGTTTGAATGGTCACTCTGTAGAACATGTCCAACAATCTGTATGTCTGGTATGAAAAATATTGATGGGTAAGAAGCTAGACCAATTGAAGTAGACTGAAATAGGTTTGAAATAGACTGAAAAAGAGGAGGGGAGTAGGCTAGGCTACTTTCTGGAAATTCCAAAAACACTTTTACTGACTCCTTCCCCATCTCCCTCCAACTTTCTCATAACTTCAGACTCGTCTTAGTAATAATTTTTTTTACCATTGCTACATGACAGAAGTATCTGGAATACCAGTGCTTCCAAAGAACTAACAGTGGACAACTGAGGGCACTGAAAGGGTACATAGTAGATGTGAGCAAATTGAAGCATATAACCAATGAGGAACTCCAGAGAAGAACCAGAGTAAGGGATGTTGCCAAAGAACAGTTTAGCAGAAAAAGAGTATGAGTTGGTTATATAGCTAGAGTGAGGGATGACAGAGGCCTGACCAGTGTGTTCCACTGGTATCCTTGCAATGTTAGGAAAAAGGGAGGAAAACTAGAGTAGTTCATGTTGAGGGTACCCTGGAGGAAAAAGTTTAGGAGGACAAAGACAAGAATCAAATGGAATGAGATACATGAATGGGTTGCAATTTGTGTTGCTGGAGAAAATTTCTGATAATACCACATCACAAATCCATTTGAGTATTAGCTGAAACCATGAGCAAACTTTTTCAAAAGGAGAATATGGAGAGAGCATTTAGAAGGTTCTTAGCCTCAGAGGGTAACAGTAGTTAGTAGGAAGGGGAAAAAAGAATAGAAATCAGCCTAGAAGATAAGGAAGGAAGTGGAGTGGAAGGAGGAAGTGAAATCAGGATGAAACAGGTTAGGAAAACCAAGGGAACACTGTCATTCCAGAAAGAAAGGTTGATGGGCAGAGTTAAATGGTAAAGAAAGAAAAAAAAGAATGAGGACTGAGAAAAGACTATTGGATTTGGCAAAAAACAAAGCCATTGATAATCTTGGAACAGGTTCATTAGCATGAGAATAGAAAGCAGCCCAAAGGGGGCTCTGGAGAGAGAATGGAGGTTATATTCATACCTTCTGAGATAACATATTCTACTTTTAGATAGCTCTAATTGTAAGAAAGTTTTTTTCAACATCAAATCAGGATGTCTTTTGTATGTAATATAAAAATAAGAGGGCAGCTGGGTAGCTCAGTGGATTGAGAGCCAGGCCTAGAGACAGGAGGTCCTAGGTTCAAATCCGGCCTCAGACACTTGCCAGCTGTGTGACCCTGGGCAAGTCACTTGACCCCCATTGCCTACCCTTACCAATCTTTCACCTATGGGTCAATACACAGAAGTTAAGGGTTTAAAATTAAAAAAAAAAATAAGAGGTAAATGAGTGACTGTAAAAATAATAGGTAAAGAATTGATTATTGGTTATAAATTTATTTCAGATACTCTGCTTGCTGTGCTTGCAAAGTATCTTCAGTTTATATCAGTGAAGTGAAGCTCATAAGTGAACTTCCCTTCAGGGCCAGGCGCAAGGATGATAAAGAGACTCTTGTTATAGAAAAATAAACTATTTATTGAAAATATAAGATAAGAAGGATTTCTAACTCTAAGGGATTCTAAGTCCACCCAAATAAAACTCCCTGGTTCTGTAAGGAACCGCTTCCTCCTGTGTCCACAGGCTACACTGTTCCTTCCTGATCTGACTAAACCCAATTTTTTCTATTCTAAATAAACTAACACTGTTATCCTTATAATTCTTAACTTCACCTCCAAGTTATAAAAATAACAAAGGCTAGCTGGTTGAGTCTCATCAAGAACCAAGTTGGGATTCTGAGCCTTAACAGATTCAGAGTCCAAACCAAAGACCAGGGTTTTCTCTGGTCTTCTCAGAGTTAAAACAGTAATAGATAGTCAATAGTGTTTCCCAAGTTGGAAAAAGAAAACACTAAGCTCCTTCAGGTCTTTTCCTCCTTTCCTTCGACCTCAGATAGTGAGACAGAGAGAAGCAAAGATGTTACCTCCTCCAAGCCCTTAGATAGAGTCTCTGTGAGTGACTCTGCCAACTGCCAGAGACCAAATGCCACTCCGAGGGAGAGTAACTGTCATGGGAAAACTGTTAGACTTGAAACAGACACTCTGTCCCAGCTCTGTTTGAAACTCCAATTCTTTCTCAAGCCAGCTTCTCTACTTCTTATCTCTAAACTAATATAACAATCTTATTTTCTAATATCATCTTTATACTATCCCTTGCTTCTAATGCTGTCCTGTGAGGCAAGTAGAGTAAATTTTACCAAATGTACTTGAAAGTTATAAGCTGCATTTCTTTAAAAATGCCATAATAATTTAGACATCTAATTTGAACAGATTGTCACTCAAATTAATGACTACTTTCAAACCAGATATCTAGGTTGTAAAGAAAAAAATGTTCATTTTTTTTGATCCTTTGGAACAAATCCTCAGCCATTAAGTGGCTAAAACTACATGATTATGCACTGATAAATCTTTTGCTATGTGTCTATATTAATCCGAGAAATTTAAAAGTTATGTGTCATAGTCCAGCCCACAAAAAAACCTTATTCTAGGTAGACCTGACAAAGAGGGATTCGACATGATTCAGAATAACTACTTTTTCTAACATTTATTAGTTCTACTCAAAATAGTGTGAAAAATTGTGTTCAATATCAAAAAGATGTTAGCACTAGCTAGAAAAATAATATTTAATTACTGATTTTTTTCCTAAGCTATTTTCTTTCTTCTGCAATACTTTGATTCGGATCATCATTTTGTGTTTATTTCTTGTAGTGGGCAGGTGTGTCTCTCTTAAGTAGCTTTTATAGTATGACATTTTTTTTGTCCCTAGGGCATTGCATTTCTTTGACAGAGTCTGAGACATATGCAGCCTATAATACCGTTTATGTGCTCTGTTGTGATGGAGATGGAGGAAGTTGGACTAATTTCCACTTCAACCAATTTTCAGGTTGACCTTGAAAGCATGAAATTTTTATTATACAAAAAGACAAACAATTTTCCTCATAAAATCTCTGTAAAGAATTTTGTAGATGAATTCTTATAGAAGTAGATGAATTATGTATTACTATTTGTACATATACATGAATTCTTATAGAAATCTAACCTATGAGAATACAAATAGGACTTGAACAAGCTGCAAGAATTTTATCACATGCTATATGTAGGAAAAATTAGTTTTAATAAATTAATTATAAGTAGGTAAATTTACTGAGAAACTAATGAGAATTCCTATGATTAATGATAAAAAGGTAAATATTTAGATGCTTGACTTCACACATTTTTTGTTTGGGGTCTTATTAGTGGTAATGTTTCAAGGGAAGGTTTAAAAAAAAACCAAACCTAAGGTACTTTTTTGTATTCCATATGTAAAATTTGATTAATATCCATTACCTTCTTTACAGAGATTTTGGATGAAAATGCTTTCTAAACTTTAAAGAGCCAACATATAAACTAATTATAATAACATATATTAATGTGTATATATATATGTATACACAAACGTATTAACTATATATTATTATACCAGACCGCTCCTTCTAGTCCCAGAAGGATCATAGATTTAGAACTGGAAGGATTCCCCCCAGAGGTCATTTTACCCAATTCCCTCGCTTTATAGATGAGGGAAACAAGGCCCAGAGACACTCACCCTCTATATACAGAGATATTAAGATTCCAGGGGCAGCCTGGTGGTGCAATGGGTAGAATGCCAGGTTTATAGGCAGGAAGACCCTTCCTCCTGAGTTCAAACCTGGTCTCAGACCCTAGCTGTATGACCCTGGGCAAGTCATTTAATCTTTTTGCCTCAGTTTCCTCATCTGTAAAGTGAGTTGGAGAAGGAAATGGCAAACCACTCTAGCATCTTTGGCAAGAAAATCCCCAATGGGGTCATGAAGAGTTGGACATGATTGAAATGACTGAATAATAAAAGTTAAGTTCTAGAGCTTGGACTCACACTGAAGCCCTCTGATACCAAATGGAGGGGCTTTTCCCACTCTACCATGCTATTTCCCTCCTAATAGGAAGCAACTTTTATGCTAAAATTGGATACTTAGACAATGTGTCTCTGAGGAGCCCTTAATGGGAAAGCCTTGCCACACGAAGACATGTTTAAAAGATCAGAAAGGCAGACTGGTGAGGTGGACAGCCTTATATTCCCAGCCTCAGACTTGAATAGGAGCAATTTTTCTTGTGGCTGATTTAGACTCTCTCAGAACCAATCTACATCTAGCCTTCTGATGGCTTGAAAAACCAGGATTCTCCTCCTCAGAGGCCCAAGTTAAATGATGATAGAGCAAAAAGGGACTGTGGTTGGCATCACAGCTCATCTTCACAGCCTGTGTGGTAAGGACATTTCCCTTTAGACAAGAATTACTTATAGACTCATCCGATCTTAGAGTTAGAAAATGCATTAGAAGTCCTTGAGGTCAACCTATGGTTTAATAAAGGAATTCCACATATTATATTCCTGATGGCCCTTCTTATTCCTTGCACGTAATCTCTGGACTACAGACATTTTCACTGGCTGATGGCCATGCCTGGAATGCTTTCCCTTCTCATCTTCACCTTTTGGCATCTTTGGATTCAGCTCAAATCCTACCTTCTACAGTAGGCTTTCCTTAGACCTCTCCTCCCCAGAGGACTTGTGTCTTCCTTCTGAGATTATCTTCCATTCTCTCTCTCTTTCTCCCTCTCTCCCCTTCTTTTCTTCTCCCTCTCCCTCTCTTTCTCCCTCTATGTCTATGTCTCTGTCTCTTTCTGTCTCTCTCTGTCTCTGACTGTCTGTCTCTCTCTCTGTCTCTCTCTCCCCCTTCTTTCATTCTCTCTCCATCTCCCTCTCCCTCTTTCTCTGTCACCCTCTCCCCTTCTTTCCCTCCCTCTCCCTCTGTTTCTGTCTCTCTGTCTCTGTGTGTCTGTCTCTTTCTTTCTCTCTCTCCTCCCTTCTTTCCCTCTCCCTCTCCCTTTGTCTCTGTCTCTGTGTGTGTGTGCCTCTCTCTCTTTTTCCCCTCACTCTATCCTTTTCCCTTTCTTTCTGTCTCTGACTCTCTCTGTATCTCCCTCTCTGTCTCTGTCTCTTTCACACACATATACACACAGATAATTTTTTCGTGTTGATTCCCCTACCCATTAGGATATATATTTCTTAAGGTAGGGCCTGTTTTTGTTTTTCTTTGTATCCGTAGTCCTTTTCACTTTACTTGACCAATAATATATGTGTATATGAATTTATATGAATTCATATATATGCATATACATATATATGAATGATTAGTGATCAATTACTGACTGACTCAAATACTTTTAATGATAAAGAATTATATCCCTTCTCTTCAACCCTGTTCTCTTGACTAAGTATTTTCACAGATCTCTGAAATGCTTGTTACTCATGAAACATGATTTCTAGATCTCTGTCCTCCTGGGTGTCCTTCCCTGGTTGACTTCCAGGTTGATAATGACCCTCTTAGTGTGAGTCTTATTCTGGTACCTGTAAACAATGAGCACAAAACTGGCATTATTTTTCTTATCCTCTTTACATGTTGAATCCATCTTCATTCAGACTATATATGACTTTTTTTGTGACTTTCATATCATACATGACTTTCTTCCTCTGGAGTGGAAAGAATGTTATGCTTTGGAACTTTTAGGTGAACAACCTGGTCTGATATTTTATTGAATCTTCTGGGGTCAACGAATGGCACTTTTCCATTTTGAGGTCCTTGGCTATGACTCCTGGAATTAAATGTTACCCATGAGAAAAGAGAATGTGATTAAGGCTTGACAAGATTATAACATTTTTAGCTGTACTTCATTGACTCTCCTAGGACAGTTTGAGAATTGAGTATTTTGGGGGTTCACTCTTTAGTCCCAAATAGGAAATTTGCAACTAAACCTTCTTAGTAATCAAGCAAACTCTTTACTAGAAAGAGATAATCTAAATGAACTTTAAAAGAAAATTCAGAAGCTGCAATAGTGCTTCTTTGTTTTCTGTCCATACCCATTTCCTACTTCACAGAAATGTTTTTAGAAGGAAAGAAAAAATAGCACACTAAGCTCTGATCTACTTTGAAGGAAAGACACTATATAAATGTAGGATGTTACTATTATTCTATTATTCTTTGCTTCTTTCCTAGTATTATAATTCTTATATATTTTTGTGTATGCATTTGCTCTATCTCTCATAATAATGTACTTGCTTTTATTTGTAGTGAAATAGTTCAAAACTTAACCTTGGGACTAGTTTAATTTAGGTAAATTTTTATATAATAACAAAAAATGGAACTAGTCTGACTGACAAAATGGGAGTACATATGCAAGCTAGAAAATAAAATCCATATCTTAAATATTTTGAAATTATGACCCTAAAGTGATTTTCTATTTTATGATTAGCATTTCACATTTCACTTAATGTAGATTGAAAAAAAATTTAAAACACATTTCTGGATCCAATATACCTGTAGATTTCAAGATATTCTGACTAGAAATTCGTCTTTTTTCTTCACCAAAGATTACTTTCATTGTTCTTTGTCCTTTGAACTTCAAGGAAACGTTACATCTCCTCATAGTTTAAAAGAGAGAGAGTGTGTGTGCTATTAGAAAGCACTTAGGGAGGCAACTATTGAAGACTATAATTTGCTGAAATGATTTGCTAACCTGAATTGGCAGAAGGAATTTCCTCACTAGAGTTTCCTTTATCAGTGGAATCAGATTCAGTCTCTATCCCTAGCCAGTGTTTCATTTGACTAACATTAGCTGCACTGGATATACATATCTTTGTTTACATCTGAGTTATTATCAAGGAATAAATTTGAACATAAATGATAGGAAATGGAATTTTGGATGGAGATTTTCCAGGCTAGAATCAGGAACTAGTTGGATGGAGGCCAGGGATTAGAATAAAAATCTAGATACCTAAATTCCAGAGTTTAACAAATAAAAACTCAGAATCCTGGAACCTCAGAAATAGAGGTAATGCTGGGGATCATTTGGTCCAACTGGTATGTGAAGAGGAATCTCATTTATGGTATCTCTGACTAGTAGTAGTAGTCCAGGTACTGTTTCAATACTTTTAGTAATAGTAAACATATCGTATAAATAGTCCATTTCCCTCTTGGTGTAGAGGATTCCATTCAATTAGATAGTTGTTAACTAAGTTCCTGTTATGTGCAAAGGTGCCTATTCTGTACAATCCCAAGGCACTCTGCTCCTGCAGGCAATGAAAGTGCATATAAAGATAAAGTAAAGTAATCTCTATCTTTAAGTTATGTGTACAAATAATTGTATTGCTTTTTCAAAAATTCTGATGAATTCATAGGTGCAGGTTCTTCTTCTATTGACACAGATTGCAGCTCCTTTGTAGCTTAAGATATAGTCTTCATGTTGTCCATCAATGATCTTCCTTATAAGAAGCCACGCCAGAAATAAATGAGAACTGGCCACTGGGCTCATTCAGTAAATGACCTAATGAAAAATAAAATATAATTGGACGTGCATCATTTAAAATTTTATTTTTCATGGGAAAATGAAGCAATGCAGAATAAGTGTGCTTCAAGCAGAAGTTTGCACTCTAGTTCATCTATAAATAATTTTAAAAAATCAAACCTTTTTGTGAATGTCATTAGGTTTTTAAAATTTTAACACATTTTTCTGATGTCTTTTAATGAATTTGTTGAGCCAAGTAATAGAATTAAGCAAAAAATACATAATTTGATGGCTATTTTTGACACTATATATTTAAATGTGTTTTTGGAACATTTTTGTTCTTTTTTTGTGAATAAAAAAGTATCTTAAATCAAAACATTTCCCTTTGGAAGACATAGCTTTAGCTTGGTGGTGGGAGGATATAAGAATTCTGAGGAAGAATAATGGCACTGGCAAATGAAAGCAGGGTCAACTTATTTTGCCAGATTCATAGAGGTTTAATTGGTTGAGGAGTTTTAAAAATATTTATAAGGATCTGCTACATGGAACACACAGAGTTGTATATATCCTAATTCAGGATGATTTAAAAGATACCATGACATAATAGTGACTCCATGTTTCCTTACCACAGTTTTCTGTTTTGTATTTATTTAAAATAAAGGAAGACACAGCCCTTCCCTTGTGACTCTAGTATCTTTAACCTGAATTCAGGAAATAAGCCAGCAGTTAGGTATGTTATTCATCCCCCAGTGTAGCCAGTTTTTGTTTAATGGAATCTTCCTTTAAGATCTCTTTTACACCCTGATTATTTATCTCCTTTTGAAAAAAGGACAAATATAGTTTGTTGAGATCTCTGTGTTCTATATGTAACATATCCATCATGATCTTATCATAATTGAGCAATATTATCTTGTTGGCAACCGATAAACAACAAAAATAAAATAAAAGGACCCTAGCATTAAAATAATGTCATGGTTTTTTTTCAGCAAAAGTGCTCAGGGGATACTTGGATTGATGTTCCCTGGCTGAATAGGGATGCAGAGGGGAAATCCCTCAAAGGAAGAAACAACAACTTCAGGATCTTCATCTAACAAAACCATGTGGCTATAAATTAGACCATAAAGTGAGCATCTCTTTTGAGTAAGAGGAAAAAGCAATGAAGTATTCAGCTGGCAGAGGTGACCAGATTTTTGTCTGGCCGCTTGTATATTCATGATGGCATGCATAGAGAATCCCTTGCATTCCCATCAGATTAACTACTTTTAATTGAACTTTTACCAGGAGTTTGTTCATACCGAGTGAAAATAGTCCTAATGTTAGAATAGATATGAAACTAGTATCATGTAAGGAGAAAAGTGACTGAGAATGGACAGGCAGAATCCTGATGGGGACTTAGAATTAAGGAAAAAAATTAAGATCCTTTTTTTTGGTAAAATTAATTTATTTAAATGTAAGTAGTTACTAATAAAGTTTAGATGATTATATTGCTGTCTAGTGTTAAGATTTCAATAGAGTATGGGAGAGAGAGTGAGGAAGAATTTATTAAACATTTGTTTATAATCTGGACAGGGTAGCTAGGTGGTGCTGTGGATAGAATGCTGGGCCTGGAGTCAGGATTCCTGAGTTTAAGTGCAGCTTCATACAATTACTAGCTGTGTGATCCTGAATAAGTCACTTAATGCCATTTGCCTCAGTTTCCTCATCTGTAACATGAGATGGAAAAGGAAATGGTTAATCACTCCTGTATCTCTGCCAAGAAAACCCCAAATGAGGTCAAAAAGAGTCAGACATATTTGAAAAATGACTGAAAAACAATAAATATATCAGTCACTGTAGTAAGCACTGGATAGAGACTGGACTTCTGCTTTTGCTAATATAGGGAACTTACTTTTTTATTTTCATTATTTTCATTTATTTTATTTTTTAATTGATTAAGAAAATTTTTCCATGGTTCCATGATTCATGTTCTTTCCCTCTCCTCCTGCCATTCCCCTCCTATAGCCAATGAGCAATTCCACTGGGTTTTACATGTGTCATTGGTCAAGACCTATTTCCATATTATTTATATTTGAACTGGGGTGATCATTTAGAGACTACACCCCCAATCATATTCCCAGCGATCCATGTGATCAAGCAGTTGTTTTTTTTTTTTTTCTGTGTTTCTGATCCCACAGTTCTTTCTCTGGATGTGGATAGCAAGAAACTTACTTTTGGAAAAAAACAACAAAAAACTTTCTTTACAAATGAAGATCAGCATTATCTTTCCAATTAAGTTTTAGTTAGTTGTCTAGAATAGCTCAGAGGTTAAATGAAACATGTATCCAGTCACATAACTAGTGTTTGTTGGAGGCAGGATTTTCCCAGGTCTTTCTGGCTTTGAGGTTCTATCAGCTCTATATTACAGTATCTTTAAGATTTTTAATAAAACATTTAATTCAAAAAGAAAAAGACTATACTCATGATGAACTTGGGTACATAGAAGTATTAATATGGCTGTATTGTTATAGAGTTGTGACAATTAAAAATTCCAAGAGGCACTAATTCTGGATATTAAATTAATTTATTAATTGACCAATCAAGGCAAATTAATTTGGTCAAATGGTTCTCTTGATAATCAAAAGAGCCCTATTCATAATTCCCACCCAAGGACCCTTATATAAATTTAGAGAATTCATCCCTTAGACCTTCTCTAGACATCCAAGACGTCTCTAGTTGATGACAGCCCATGTGTAGGTGGTCCATCAAGACTCCTAACTCCTCTCTGTGCTCTGGTGATGGGGAGTTGGTCACATTCGGGTCTTGGGCTTTCCAGCTTCCTGGGATATAGAATAATATCTCTGGCTCCTCCTGTCCCATCCACCTTGCACAAATTCCATCCTTACAGAGAGAAATCAAGTTCTTCCTGGTTAAAACTGACCTCTGTGATGATTCCCAGGAACAGGTCAAAGGACTCATTTGGATTGTCGCCTAAGCTGATTAGCTAGATAGACTACCACCCCTACCTCCCCAGGTAAACCCTTCCATCTGGCTACAGTGAAGAATATCCAGAGTAGGGCATCTCTCAGAATGCCAAAGGAACAAAGGAATGAGGAAGAGCCAGTCTCAAATCAGGACTCAGGAATAGAAATGTCAGTATTATTAAAAATAAATCTTCTCAGAGTGAATGATTTCATGATCTTGGACTTAATTGGAAACAAGTCTACTAGACCCCTGTCAGTAACATATATAACTGATAAAAGTATATTTTCTTATTTATGTCTATATATTATTATGTTTATATTTACTAACTCATATTTACAAAATATATACATAGAGTAATTACTAATAATAAGGTACTTTATAGAACATAAAAAAAGAGAAATTGTAAAAGAATTTGATAAAGATGAAATGATGTGGTTATTATGGGGACAAAGTAATTGTAGGGAGCTGGGGATGTAACCCATTTTTCTATCCTTTGATATGTTGATTATGTGTACTAAAAGTCAGGCTGTAGTCCCGAAGGGGGCTGGACCCCCACTTTGGAGAACACTGCTCAAGACTCCAGGAAAGAAATAAATCTAGTAAAATGCTTCGAGCTAGAATGGATAGTGGTGGTTTGTCAACTTGGAAAGGGCTTACAACTGTTCCAGGAATCATAGGAATTTCCATACTACACCAAGCTTAACCTAGTATTTTGTTTCCAACTATGATCCTATTAGGGTCTGTTATGGTAGGGCACTTAAAAAATCTTTAGTATAATTGAAGTTTAAGAGCTATTTATACTTAGAGAGGTACCATTTTCATTTTCTGCTCATGAAGATAATTTAATTCAATTCAAAAACCATTTATTAAAAGTCTATTTTATAAGAGGCAACACAGTACAGTGGACAGACAGAAGGTCTCAGAGCCAGGAAAACTTGGATCAAGGTTTCACCTCTACCACACAAATCCTCTATGGGACAGGCAATTCCTTAAGACTGTAAGCTGCAGAAAAGGTGCCCACCTGCATTAGTAGAGGGAGTTTCCTTCCCAGGAAGTTCCCTGTACCAGTGAAATCCCAAGTCTAGTTCTTATTGTTTGCAAGGCATTGTCCTTTTGATTGTGCACTGTTACCACTTTTGATGGAGTAGTTTGGCCCTGACTTTTTTTTTTATGATTAGTATAATAATAACCAGAGCCAGTACCTGAATGTTATAATAGAGGAGAAAAGAGGTGAGACTCTCTTCTAGCTCTCCCCTCCCACCAAATATACACTGAGAGACTTCGAGGGGGTGTCATCCCAAAACTGGGTGACCTGGATGGTTGTGCTGTCCCACAGGAGTTGGGGACAGGGCTTCCCTATAAGATGAGGTCTGGGGGATCCTAATCCAATTCTGAATGAGGGTGGGGTTCACACAAACCTTCCCTGAGGTCAGTCAACTTCACAGTGGGTGGTCTGGCTTCAAGATGGAAGCAGCTAGACCAAGCTGAGATTCCCCTCCCCCTTGTCTCTCAGGCACTCTGGAACGTTATCTGCCTAATGAATGTCTTTTATTAATATCAATATAGGGATTGGGGAAAAGGGTGAAGGGCAGAGGGATTTGAGGGTGCCCTCTTCTCTATTTCTATGGGGTCTGTCACTCAGGTGGGAACCTTTGGGGTTCCCACTCCTAAGCATCTCCCCCCCTTGTCCCTTCTCCTTCTGTTTCTATTTCTAACCTTTTCTTTAATTGTAAGTTAGACCAGAAAGGGTCTCTCAGCAAGGTTGGGTAATGGGAGAAGGAGCCTAAGAGATCGCTCCCAAAATGGAGTCCAAACACTTAGCTGACTCGATGACTGAAGTCTTGCTGGGTGAGATGTGATGGAATCTTTGACCAGGGAATCAGGGTTTCAGTGTTGAAAGAAAGATCTTCAGGAAGCCCTCAGGACTGGATTCGAGCTGGGTTGTTCTCCCTTTCTTAGTCCTCCACTGGAAGTCCTTCCTTCTCTTCACTCCTCCCGAGAATTACCCTAATTCTCTCTCTGGTCCCAACTGTCAATAACTGTCACCAACGGCCTTCTTCTGGCTCTTTTTGTCCCATCCCCCATCCTTATATTAGGAGTTAATCCACTCCATGCAAGTTGCATTGTTGCCACCTGAGCATCTTCTGACCACATTCTGAAGTTCCACTGGAGAGGATCCACATAGCTGACTGGAGGCTATTTCACATGCTAGGGAGATGGGGTCTCTAGTTGTGGATATAACTTTTAGTGATTATCCAATCCAACTACTTTATTTTTGAGGCAAGGAAATTGATATCTAGATTAATTAAGTGATTTATGCAATGTTCTCCAGTTGTTAAGTAAGCCTATGTCCTCGGATTCCCCAGGCAGGACTTTTTCTACTACCCTGCACTATCTGTCCCCAGGAAGCCAGGCCATGGGGCTGAAGGTCCAGGTGCTCAGGACATTTCAAATCAGCCTTTCAAATTTAGGTAGGCTTCAGGGATGTTGGCATGACTAGAGATTTGGACCAACAGAGTAAGTCATGGTCAAAGTTATCATAAAAAATTATGATAGGAGCTCCTGGGAACCCTTTTTTTAGAGCATGGTACCAAGGAGGCCAATACCCTTAACAGCCTAACAGCTATGCAAACAACATAGCTTGCTGTTATACTAATGTATCCTCCATCCTTCAACCCAGACCTATTACCATGTAATTTGGTGCTATTTTTAAGATGTTAGAGAAACTAGGTGAAAGTATTTAGATGCCTCTAGGCAAATCTTTCACTGCCATGGGTCAGTACCATGATCTTGGTATGAAACATAAAAAAGGAGAGTAACAGCCAATTGCTATAGTTTTCTGAATTGTTTCTATTTAATTCTTAGGGAAATTGGCCAAAAATATCCCTTAAATAGACTTTCTAATGCCTTCCTTCTCTATTACTATTAACATTAGACAAATTACTATTTACAGTGGGTAATTTACTATCAACATTAAAAAAAAGATTAAAAATACAGACTCTGTTGTAAAACTTCATTTGGAAGCTAACTACAGGGTATTTGGAATGAGTTTTCGATAAGAAATAATGTAAGTTCTTAGGTTAGTGTAACGATTAAAAATGATAAAGGCTGAAGATATGAGAGAAATTAATAGTTTAATTAAAGTCATGACCATGTTGGTAAAACATATACGATCACGCCTGACTATTTTTAAAAATGCCGCCTGTCTGTATCTCCACCCATCTTCCTTAGTCTCACACGCCAGAGAGAGTGTCTCAAGCCCGAACCTCCGAATTTAAGTTGAGCTCTACGTTGGTTCCCGTTCTCTGACATGATCACATCAGAAACCGGAAACCCATTGGATCATGGGAAATGTAGTCTCAAAGTTCCCCACATGTCCACAGGAAGTTTGTAAGATACTTTTAAATGGCACCTCCCTGAATTCCAAACACACATTAGCTCATAAAAGTTTACTTAACTGAATAAAAATAGTACCTCACGATAACTCATGTGTATGCAGCACCTTTAGATTTACAAATCACTTTTCTCACAACAGCCTTGCAAGGTATAAATTTTACAGAAATCATCATATTCATCTTGTAGATGAGGGAAGTGAGGCTTAGAGAGAGTGTAACTTGCCCAGGGTCCCAGAGTATTTTAAATGTTACATGGGGGACTAGAACCCATCTTTTTACTTCAAGGCTATGGTTTGATGTTTTTAATAGGAAAACGTGCTCAAGATTTCCATTGTAGACCTCTCCTAGTAGTAGGAAGAAGGAAGGAAGGAAAGAAGGTAAGAAATATTTAGTAAGCCTGTAGTATGTGCCAGGGGGGTGTATGAGATGTTCAGGGAGGACTAGCACCTCTGGTATAAAGGCTTGTTGATCCCTCTCCTGGGCTGCTCTCCACTTTTGGTATCTACCTTTTATCCAACTCTCACTTGTGACTCCAAGAAGCTGTAGCTTGCACAGCTGTCATAATCCAGGAAAACCATCTTGGCATGTTGGCTAAACCAGGTTAAGAGTAATCCACAGGGGCAGCTGGGTAGCTCAGTGGAGTGAGAGCCAGGCCTAGAGACAGGAGGTCCTAGGTTCAAATCTGGCCTCAGCCACTTCCCAGCTGTGTGACCCTGGGCAAGTCACTTGACCCCCATTGCCCACCCTTACCAATCTTCCACCTATGAGACAATACACCGAAGTACAAGGGTAAAAAAAAAAAAAAAAGAGTAATCCACAAACCTCAAACCTGTCCATGAGTTGAGGGGAGGGGAGTCTACCCCAAGCATGTGAAGACTTACCCTGGAAGAATGGGCAGATAAGAACACTTTGTTCCAGTGGTTATGAAGGTGGCTAAAGCAGTCATAGTAGCACACTTAGGTCTTGGTCAAACATTGAAGAAGCCAAGGTCATCCATTGAATCCCAAGCCATCACCAGGCATCCTGACTTTTATCTTGCTACTGGATTTTAATGACTCTGGAAGAGAGAATAAGGTTGAAAATATTGGGTACCTCTGCCTCACTTAAATCTAATTTGTTCATGAATTAAGACAAAACCCCATGATGTCACTGTTCATCTTCCAAAAGAAGGACAAACAACAAAGTATGTACCAGGCTCGATGTTAACTAATTGCTTCACAAGTATCTCAGTTGAGCCTCACCACAACCCTGGGAAGTAGGTACTATTATTTATTCCTATTTCATAGATGATAAACCTGAGGCAGACAGAAGTTAATTGATTTATCCAGATTCATATAACTAGTAATCAGGGGGCTAATTTTGAATTTGGATCTTCCTGACTGCAAATCTAGCACTCTATCTACTCCCATCATCTACCCGCCTCTGGTCATGCATATTCCCATTGGGAATTACTAGTTGTGTAAACCCAAATAAATCTGCCAAAGGTATTATTTAAAACCTAGAGACTTAAAAAAATCCTCTTCCAATGGAGGATAATGGAGAGAACATTTAATTTGGAGTCAGACAATTATTAGTTTTGAAATCTCCTTAATATTTATTTACTCTTGAGCAAATCTTTACCTTTTTGGGCTTTGGTTCCCTCACGTGCAATCTGAGTTGTGTTTGTTTTAAATTCAGGGAAGTGTCTAGCAGACTCCCTATGGACACGTGGGGACTTTCAGACTATATTTCCCGTGATCCCTATGAGTTTCCGGTTTCCGGTTTAAGGCGTGGGGATGTCCAGCGTCCCCACGTATGGGGCAATTTAAATTCAGAGGAGGGCCTAGAGAAAGCCTCTTTCTGGGTTTTGCAAGAGTGGCTGGCTGGTGCAACAGAGGGACAAGATGGGCTCCGGCGGTAAAATTAAAAGATAGGCAAGGTCATATATATATTTTATCATGGCCATGGCTTTAATTAAACTACTAATTTCTTTTATATATATCAGTCTTTATCATTTTTAATCTTAACAGTTGTAAGACTTTGCTAAATGGGGATTGGTAGCAGTGGGCAGAAGTTTCTATTGCACAGCCTAAAGGTGATCCTTTCTATTGTAAAGAAAGGCAACCATCAAATTCAGTGACTCACTGATGGATTTGGAGCCATAATAAAAAGAGGTGTTGTTAATTGTGGAAAAACAAAGCTTTGATAGTAGGAAAGATAAGAGACTCACTACTTTTCCTTCTAAGGGAGAATTTCTCATGCTCTTTCTCTAAATAGCTACTTTATTTTTCTGAAGGGAGTAATAAGGAGGGTAAAACAAAGGAGCCTTAGCACATGATAAGGGGCTAACATTCTAATGGGAGAGACCACCTGTAAATAACCAAGTACATACAAGATGTAAACAAAGTAGATAGAAAGCAGTCAGAGAGTAAAAGTTTAAAACAACAAACAAAAATTAAAATTCTTTAAGTGAGAAATCTGATTATCTAGGCATTCTTGAAGCTTAGTTCTTTACGAATCATATTTTTAAAAAGTAAAATTTCCTCTTAAATCCACAGTTGAACTTGTAGGCACTGTCTAGTCCAATACAGTATGCATTACTTGTATTATCTCTTGCCAGGAATTTACTCTATGGGGGTCCTTCCACTTAGTTCTAGACTCTCATATCCTCCTTCATGTAAATAGGATGTGATTCGAGGATAGTCAGTGGCATTCTTAACCTGATCATTCCATTGAATAATTATAGTGAAAAAATAATGTACTTTAAGAAAATTCTTGGCTTTGGAATAATGCATGCTAAATATGGAGGGTTTTTGAAATCTGGATTCCATTATACATCATTCTTCTTTGGGAAGAGCTGATCGGTTTCATTGACATTTACTAAAAACCTTTTTTTAAAGTAGAATATTTAAAGATTAATCATTTGTATCTTCTTGTTTCTTTCTTTCAACCTCCTTAGGGACTGAAGAAAGATTATTAATCATTGCCTCTTTTGTTAGGAAAGTTTTGTTTTTTTTTTAAACCCTCACCTTCCATCTCGGAGTCAATACTGTGAATTGGCCCCAAGGCAGAGGAGTTGCAAGGGCTAGGCAAGGAGGGTTAAGTGACTTGCCCAGGGTCACACAGCTGGGAAGTATTGGAGGTCAGATTTGAACCCAGGACCTCCTGTCTCTAGGCCTGGCTCTCAATCCACTGAGCTACCGAGCTGCCCCCTTAGTTTTTGACTTTTTATCTCTGTTAGGCATTACTTCTGGATTTATAGATTTTCTATAAACCTGATGGTAATTATGTGTTAGATGTTGTATTCTACATTTAATAAATGAGTGTTGGTAATGTCAACATTGACTTTGGTTGGAGGTTTTTGATTGACTTTGAAGTCTTTGGTATTATTTATACCTTTTTAACCTTTAAAATTGTTTTTCTTTGCATATCTAAGAACAGATGAATAATTCTTCCTTAGTGGTGTAGTAGATAGAGTACTGGGCCTTAGAATCAGTCAGGAAGATCTGATTTCAAATAAAAAATGACAGCATTTGGTAAAATGGAAAGAGCCTTGAATTTGAAGTCAAAGCAATTGAGTTTACAAGTCACACAGGTAGTAAACACATTCCTAAACTTCCTGAGCTTCAGTTTCCACACTTAGAAAATGGAAAAATTATCTATGTCCTATCCAAAACTGAACTTTTGATTTCACCTCCCTCTCCCCTGCCAAAACCCTTCCCTTCTTCCCCAGTGATCCTATTATTGTTGAGATGTAAATGAAGAAAAAGGGGTTTTATGGGTTCAGTATATTAAAAGGTGGTCACCAGGGTAAATTTCCCCAATTAAGGAATAATCTCAAGTCAAAATAGACTTTTATGGGAGTTGATTTATTTACAATTAGGAAGGTTGAAGGTAGGGAGATTGAGAGAGAGAAACTCTGGCCTGGACCAGAGGTCCAGACCAGGTAAGAATTTAGAGGTCCATCAAAGGGGCACAGAAGTTAATTAAACAAAGCTTCTAGCCACAAGGCCTCCTCCAATAAGAGAGGCCTCCCTGAGGCTAGAGCCTCCAGAAAAGCCAAGGGAAGAGAGAGGCAGCCTAACTTACCCACATGACAATTCAAAGGGAAACAGTCTGAGGTCCCACCAGAGTCTCAGCATTCCAACACTCCTCCAAGACCCAGAAGAGGTCCTCGCCGGATGCTGTCTTCCACTCAGTCCCTCAGCTGACTGTGGATCCTCTCCTTTTAAAGAAGCCACTTCTGGCTCCTCCCTCCTAATTCACGTGTCCAGTCACAATAGACTCTTCTCATAGAAAGCGAAGGGGGCGTTGCCTCAATTATTCAGACTCAGATTCCAGGAGTGGCCTTATATGAAAATGAAAGCAGAGCACAGGTATTTTTAAAAACTTAACAACAAAAATTACTCCAACTGAAAGTTTAAAAATTATCATATTTGGGGGGATGTCAGTGTTGGTCCTAATTTCTGTACTGGGAGGTAACTAAGTGGTGTAGTGGATAGTGATCAACTTGAAATCAGGAAGGAAGACCTGAATTCCAATCCTACTTCAAGCCTACTTCATTGAGACTCTGGGCAGAGATTATTCACTTAATCTTTCTTAACACCAGTTTCCTCGCCAGAAAAGGGGGAATTATAATAGCAGTTCTCTGACACAGTTGTTTTGAGGATCAAATGAGATGATAGTATATTATACCAGAGTCACTGGTCTATAGCTTTTGATTCAACCAATAATTGATTTAAAATTCAGAAAAAAACCCTAAAGTACCCATCCTGATTGGCCCTGGCCTGCATTCTTTCCCCCTAGACCCAGAACTCTAATAGATGAACTTTCACCCTTTCTTGCCTGGAGCCACACTTCTTCATCACTTCTTAGCCATCTCCAGATCATGCTGCTTATACTCTGATTTTCCTGGCCCCTTTCAACCCTATCTTCCCTATATCTGTTATCTTTCCTTATTAGAATGTTAACTCCTTGGGGGCAGGTAATGTTTTGCTTGTATTTTTATTTTTGGTGGTTAGCATAATACCTGACACATACTTTATGTTTAATAAAGGCTTTTTAATTTTTTCATAAGACATGGGTTCTGTCTTAATAAGTAATTATAATATAATCATATTACACTTAATATAATTGTAATCACAGAGACTGACTTTATTGATACCTCTTCTGATGAGAAACTAACCCATAGTCACAATGCTTCCCTAAAATGTCAGTTTCCTTTTCCCTTTTTCTTTGTCAATTTGCCTCATTTCCTCTTGGCCATTATGAAGCAAATGGAAAGATTTTCAAGTTTCTAGTCTGAATTTGTGGTATGTCAACAGACTCTTGTCTTTGCTGGGGACTTCTCCATGCCTCTCTGGCTTTGGGTTATATGCCTCTTCTGTGTCTTCTATTGCACGTACCACGGGCAGCAATTCCTTTTCTTAGGTCAATGTTTGGCCAAACTACTTTGCTACTAGTAGGGAGGACATATGAGATATAATTTCTATGCAGGTAGGCCACTGTAGGAAATATTATATGCAGTAAATATAGAATCTTTTTTAGGAGAAAAGTCTGTCTTACATATCCAGCTATGTCAATCTGGGCTCTGCCCATCTTGGACTCTTCAGCCTCTAATTTCAATTCAATTCAATAAATATTTATTAAGTGCTTATGTGTCAGGCACTGAATTCAGCTTTGGGGATACAAATAAGGGGAAAAAAAGACAGTTCCTGCCCTCAAGGAGCTTGTAATCAGATAGAGAGAAACCATACCCAAAAGGAAGCTGAAAAAGGAGTAAAGCAGGGGATAAACTCAACATTGGGGATGATGTACTGTAGAATGGAAACCAGATAGATCTGCTGATTGAAAAAATGAAGAGCTGCCTGGAAAGTTCCGAGTCCACTATAAAGGAAGTCATTCGGAGGAGTTTTATTGCTTCACCCAGTTGCCCTCCAAGGGGAGAGGCAACTAAATTGAGGAGGTGAGCATCAGAACTGAGTCAATCCAGGGCCAGCTAGGTGGCTCAGTGGATTGAGATCTAGTTCTAGAGACAGGAGGTCCTGGGTTCAAATTTAGCCTCAGACACTTCCTAGCTGGGTAACTCTGGGTAAGTCATATAACCTTGATTGTCTATCCCCTTACTGCTCTTCTGCCTTGAAAGTGATTTTCAGTATAACTTCTAAGACAGAAGGTACAGATTTAAGAAAATATTGCATTAAGAGTGCTAGGTGATCAACTCCTCCTGAGGGAGTCAGAATGTTCCATAGAGTGGAAACCAAGCAGATCCACTGATGGACAGTTTCTCCCTGAGAAATGTGTATTTTCATATTCTTCACATTTTACTGTCTTTTTAACTTTCCTTGGGTACCTATGAGTTCTGTCCTTATTTGAGGTCAACAGTTTATACTGAACTAAAAGTCTTTTCTCTTTATCTAATTGTCTTTTCATTGAGCCTGGGTGCCTGAATTTCCCTTAGATCTATTCTCTTGCACTCTGAACATTTAAGTCTCTCTTGGAAAAGACTAAACTGCCTTTTTTTGCCCATTAACAATTCTGCAGGAAACATATATATGTTTGTGTGTTTGTGTTGCTCCTCCTCTCCCTCTTTCTCCTAACAAATCAAACTTATTCTAGGAACATCTCATTAATTATTTTTAGTAAGTATATAATTTTTTTTCTTTAAATGAGCTTTCATTTTAGGCATATATTTGGACTGATGGAGCACAACCCCCTTTATACACACAGGCTGTGCCCTCCATTTTTCCGTGGATCATGCTCCAAATCTTTATCTGTCAGTTGGTAACTTGGAAGTGGGGATGCATTTTCCCACAGAAACAATGCTATAAATAGTGAATAGGTTCCTAGGCCAACCCACAAAAGAGCATTTAACCTCAAATGTAACTGAATCATAGTAGTAATAGCTCTGGCCTGAATTCTGGTTGTCAGAGAGGAGGGACCACATGATTCATGAGAAAGAAATGGCTTCTTCTATTTTTTCTGTGGTTAGGTTGACACTTGGAAAAAATTTTAAATAGGTAAAGATTGAATTTGTCATTCTCCCTTCTCCCTTTCAGTACCTGTTTCCCAACTCTCCATATGCTCTTCTTTAAGCTCCTAAGTGTTCTCATGGTTCCCTTCCACCCCTCCATATAAATAGTACCTCTGCTTTAGAGAGTAAGACAGAGAAGACTTGGGGGAGAAATAGCCTTCACCTTTTCTGAGGGGGTGAGGGAGGCAAAACATCTGTCTCTGCTCCGTGTGCTATGCTTCCGTATCCCTAGAGAAGAAGTGTGAAGGTTTCTTTCTCTATCAAGGGATGGCCCATTAACCTACTAACCATCTGTTTTCTTCCTAGCCAAGGTACCGTGTTTGGGACTCTTTATCCTTTCCCTTGTAGGAGAGAAGGGCCAGAGAGGTGAATGAGAGGGAGAAAATAGTCAAGGATTGAAAAACAAGTGGCCTTAGCCAGTGTTTCCTAGACAACTTTGACATAAATTAAATATTGACAAATTAGAATTGGGATTTTGGGACAAATTAGAATTGGTGCTATATAAACCATGCCTGCCAAGGGCCTCTCTGTGGTTTGATTCTATTTACATTAGGACAAACACTGTAGATTTTCTGTAAACTTGGTTTCTCTGTTTTCAAAATTTCTTTTTTAGCAGCAAAACAGTATGATGAAATCATTATAATATATTGGTGTATGATTGACTGATCACCCATTTATGGCATTTTTCCTATGGAACTCTCTGCTCTCTGTAACATTTCATCACCTATCAATCAACAGGATTAGGCACAAGTTCACATCTGGTTCATTCTGGAAGCATCGATGGTACTGGAATACTGCTGTTAAATGTGTTTTATTTTGTTCAAGTAGTCCTGGTGAAACTAATCTTGCTGATATGACTGTGGTCTGTGGTTCACATCTCTCAAACATAGTAGCCACATCTCTCAAATATGGTAGCAGGAACCATATCACATCTACTTGAATTCTGACGTTGACTATTCCATGGAGATTTTTTTGCCACTATATTAGAGTAAATTGGGCTTTTGCTAGAGAAATAACTTATTTCCTCTTTGGAGTGGGGATTGAAAGAGATATCTATAAAAAAAATCTAACAATTGACATTTGTTTTAAGTTTATACTTTTGTATGTCTTATTCAAACAACAAAACAACCTGGTAAGTTGGGTGCTAAAGGTGTTAGTATCCCTATTTTACAGATGAGGTAAGTAAGGCCTCTTCCTATCAGAGTTGGGATTTGAATGCAAGTCTTCCTTGATTCCCTAATCTAGTACTCTTTATGCCTTAGTTTAACAGAGGTTTAACAGAAGGAGTAGCATTTCACTGTTAACAATGTAAATCTATTCTCTTCCCAATCATTTAGCAATTTGCTTAATAGGATTATGCTGAATGAATAGGTCATTCATTAGAAATGAAGCATCTCCCTTCTTGTTAATTTAGTGTTCAGCATTTTCAAAATCATATTTTATTTAAACATTTAAAGGTCAGATAGAATTGGGTTTGCTCATACTAGAAGAAAGATGGCTGCTTCTAATGCTGAGAGGAGGAGAGAGAAGACCCCAAATTTCCCAGTTTGTTCCAGGTAATATTTCCTCTCCTACATGGCAGCTGCATAGGGGAAATGAACAACATCTTTTCTTTTCTTTCTTTCTTTTTTTTTTTTAACAATAAGGATTTATAATACAAATGTCATTTAAAGCTAAAGCAGATAGTCATGTTAGTTAGGCAGGTTCACTGTTTGCAGTACTGATCATTGTCTAATCCCAGCTGGAGCTCCTTTTAGCTCTTTCAAAAATTCATATTCCAAAGTCCCAGGTTCCCCCCCCTCCACCTCCTGCGTCATAGCAACTGGCCTACATACACAGAACATGCAGCAGCTCTTCTGAGACGTGGGGTGGCTGAAGAAAAAATGCAATAAAAGAATATTTTCTTGGATTTTATCTTCATTTCTGCTCATTCTTACGGATAAAATGTATGCCTTCATCATCCCTGCACATTTATTATTTAAAGAGGAAAAAAGGTAGGGTGAGTTCTGGCACATGTTTCAACCTTCCTGCACTGAAGTCTCGGAGCATGTTGTTACTAATAATTCATTTCCTATTCACTAATGCTGTCTTATGAATGGTACAGTGCCTGAGCCTGCAGCAGTGAGGAAGCTACATAATTTAAGAACCGAGCAGAATAAGGATTTCTCACTGCATAGGATTGGAGGCCATAGCACATCCTGAAGATCATTTATAGTTAAAATGAACTGTTCTGGTGGTCAGGAAATACATTTGCGAAATATGAATATAAATAGCTGAGTGTAAAGGATGTCAAAGGTTGTACAGACCATCTTGAATGTGTCTGATCTCATTAAGCTCAGGAAGCAAGGTTGGGACTGCATAGCACTTGGGTGAGAAGTTCTCTAGAAATCCCAAAGCAGAAAATTGAGGGTTCCTTGCGGGTAGAGTTCTGTATTTTTTTCCTCTTTTGTGATCTGAGGTATCTGCAAAAGTGAAACTGACTCCTATAGGAGAAACAAGAAAGAAAACAGAATACAGTATTTTAAAATTTAGAATCTAAAACCAGCTAATTTCTTACTGACAATGTCAAGTGCTATAGATGTCTTAGGCTGAAACTTTAATGGCTCTGGGATTCCAAATTGATGGGCCACCCTTTTTTTCCCAAAGCTGATGTGTTTAAGATACAAAATTTGGTTTATTGTTCTTGATGCAAAGCAAAAACTGAATCAATTAGAATGCTTTGGTCTTATATTCATAATTAAATTCTAGGAACTCATGTTCCCATCATAGCTACTTTATTGCTGGAATGAACTGTGCCAGGAAGAATTAAAGCCCGGGTTGGCATGATGGCAGCATAATTCTCTGCTTCATCTCAAACACAGTGCTAATGGAAAACTGAATTTAATAAATTTTACATGTTGCTTTTTGGGGGTTGGTATGGAGGGAAACTTCATCTATATCTGCTGAGATGAAGAGATTTGAGTCTTTGTTATCAATCATGGCTATTAAAAGGGAAAAGAAGATACTGGGTAAAAGTAAGAATCTGGGAACAAAAGAAAAGGAAAACAGTTAGCAGAACCTTTGAATAATATTCTTTAAGTTAATTTTCACTTAAATTCACTTGGAGTGGGTAACTACTTAGGGCTGAGACCTCCAGCTCTTCCCTCAAAGCAAGGCTTATGGATCTCTTAGTTGGAAAGGCCATTCAATAAATCATCTACCCACTGCAGTGCCCTGGACAGATGGTCATGCTGCTTCTGCTTGAATACCAGAAGTATTTATTTGTACAGACTAAGATCTCTAAGCCAATGAAAGTTCCAACCGGCCCATTTTCCTGCTGCCAGCAAAAAACGAAACATAGTAGTTGTTATTATTTTTTTCATAACAACTGTGGTAAAGAGGAAATTAAAACCCACGACCAGGAAATGATATTGTAAAAGAACACCTAGCTAAAGTGAATTCAAGACTTGTGGTCCCAAATGAAATACATTCCAGAGTTCTGAAAGGATTTCCAGATGTTATCAGTGGAACAGTATTTGTAGATGATCTTTGATAAATCATGAAAAATGAGAGACCAGAAAACTGTAGAAAAAGTAAATGTACTAGTTTTCAGAAACAGAAAAAAAAGTAGATTCTAGAAACTGTAGATCTGCCAACCTGATCAAGGGAAAGGTTTAGAAATGATTATTAAATAGATGACTTATGAGCTTGGCACAAGTCTGGTAGTTTAAGGTAATGTATTTTGGAAAGATGATAGGTCTGGAAAAAGAGGTTGCTTCAAATGATGGAAAATTCTACCTTGTTTGCTCATTGGGAAAGAATTCTTGGTATGAGGAAGCTTCTTGAGGATCTTGCCATCCTCTCAATTGCCCCTGTGACTTTCTGCTCTTAGAGATTTTGTAGTAGATAGAGAGCTGGCCTCAGAGTCAGGAAGTCAAGCTTGATCTCTGATACCTACTAGTTGTGTAATTCTTGACAAAACACTTAACCTTTTAGTCAGTGTTCTAGGCAACTTGATGGCATCTATGGTCCCTTTTAGTTCTAAATCCATGAAGTGTCAAAGGAGTATCTTTTGGTCTGATAAACCTCAAATGAGTTATTCCTATCCACTTTTTGTGGGAGAGGTATTGAGAGCTTTTACTTCAGGAATGTTTGTGGGCTTAGGAGTCACCAGTGTGACATAAAGTGCCCCAGATGGGTTTAGGTTTCTAGGGAAGGGTTTGGGCTACAAGGTCCCTAGGAATTTGGAGTAAAGCAATGAATCCACATCAATTAGGATAAGGAGAGTTAGAGATCTCAACATTTCTTTCCTCACCAAAAATTATAGGGGTTCTTATCTCTACCATTCCTTCCTGATCTGGCTTTGTTTTTTCATGCCAGGAGTATTCTTGCCACTGATCCGTATCTCAGTCCCACTTAGAAGACAAATCTGCCTGGCTCATGCTTAAAAAAATAAGCTTGATGGATGCCCAGTCTATTGGTGACAGAAATCTTTTCACTTAGCTAGGTCAGTACTTCAGAGAATCATAGAATTTCAGAACTGAAAGGGATCTCAGAGGCCATGTAGTCCAACCTATAACCAAAAGGAATCGCCACTAGAATATACTCAAGAAGTAG
Source organism: Gracilinanus agilis (assembly GCF_016433145.1). Lineage (NCBI taxonomy): Eukaryota > Metazoa > Chordata > Mammalia > Didelphimorphia > Didelphidae > Gracilinanus > Gracilinanus agilis. The sequence continues at coordinate 217,213,410 of NC_058132.1, forward strand.
TCATCCACCCACCACAAAGCAGGAACCCACAAATTAACACACACACTCTCTCTCTGTCTCTCTGTCTCTCTCTCTGTCTCTCTGTCTCTCTCTTTCTCTGTCTCTCTCTCTCTGTCTCTCTCTCTGTCTCTGTCTCTCTGTCTCTCTCTGTCTCTCTCTCTCTCTCTCAAACAGCCTGTTTCTTGGCTATTAACTTTATGTTAGGGTCAGGCACTAGCCTTGAGATTTGGGGATAATGTCTCTGACTTCATACTGATTTTCATACTATTTTTTGTTCTCTTTGTGGGGGGGTCTTTGACTTTTTAGTTCTTCCAGTAGTCTAGGTTTCAAGGCCAGATGTGGTCACTGTTCTTTTGGTGCATGCCTTGGTCTATGAGTAACCTCAGGTTCTCTTCTCTGCTCTTGAGCCACAATCAGGACCCCCAACAATGGTGTTACAAACTCTCTTACTCCTTGCAGTCCATCCAGTTGTTACGAGCTTTAGCTCATCACTCTGTCCTGGAACTGAAACCAGGGACTCTGTTTTCCTGGGAGTGATCATGGCCGGCAGAGCCCTGCTCCTTTGTGACTGCGGTCATTGGCATGCACTGACTCCTCCTCACCCACAGCCACAGCATTGGACTGCCTCTGGCCAGCCTTCCTGGGCCCCTGTCCAGAGCCAGCAGAGGGCCTGTAATCTTCCCCAGATCAGCCACCCAACCCCTACACAGTCCATGCAACAAAGACATCAATCAATCAATCAATCAATCAAAAAACATTTTTAATTGTATAGTGTTTTTCTCTTGCCATGAACAACAAAAGAAATATCTCATAAGTAACAAAATATCAATGAGAGGAGGGGTGATGGCCTCGGCAGAGAGCCAGCTTTGAAATCAAGAGCTAGGTTCAAGTCCTGTTCTGTCACATCTTGTCAAGTTATACAATATTGATGATGATGATGATGATAATTAACACTTATGTAGCATTTACTATATTGTAGGCATGGTGCTAAGTGTTTTACAATGGTTATCTCATTTGATCCTCACAACTGCTCTGGGAGATAAATGCTATTGTCATTCCCATTTTACAGATGAGGAAACTGAGGGAAACAAGGGTAAATGACTTGCCCAAGGTCACCCAGGCAGCAAATATCTGAGACCACAGTGGAACACAGGTGTTCCCAATGCCAGGTCCAGGGATCTATCCATTTCGCCACCTTGCTGCCAATTTACTACTCAGTGCTATAGGTAGCATTCTAAGGCCATAACCTTTGTAGGAAATAGGGAGTTACCTGAGTTTATTCTGTAGGTTTGACATGGGCTATGCTTAAAGAAAATTACTTTTTTCTTTTTCAGCTGAGTGGAGGATGAATTATAGTGGGTAGAGAATTGAGACAGAGAGACAATTGGGAAGCTATTGCAATAGTCTAGGAAAATCATGTTTAGGGCCTTAGCTTGGGTGCTAGTTTTGATGAACTAGTGCAAGGATCAGCTAGGTGGCTCAGTGGTAGAATACTAGGCCTGGAGTCTGAAAGACCTGAGTTCAAAGCTGACCTCAGACACTTATTAGTTGTGTGACCCTGGGCAAATCGCTTAATCCTGTTTTTGCCTCAGTTTCCTCATTTGTAAAATGGGCTAATGAAGGAAATGGCAAACTGCTCTGGTATCCTTGCCAAGAAAACTCCAAATGAAATCATATAGAGTTGGATACAATTGAAACTACTCAACGACAAGTTTTGCTGAGTGGAAAGAAGGGGACTTTCACAAGAGGGGGCTGTATTAAGTGAATCGCTAGAAAGTGATAATACACACATATACATATAAGCACACGGTACCTCCTCCTCCAGGTTGGCATCCAGGGTGCTTGTGCTGTCATGGCTGCATTGGTGTACCCAACTGAAGAATATTCCATCCTCTTTCTTGCTTGTAGACGGCTTTATTTTGCCTCTGAAGAATGGTGGCATTCTAATTTAAATCTCTAGAAGCTTCCTTTTCCTGGGTCTCACCTTAAATTTTCTGTGAGTAATCACAGATACCTTTTAAAGAAGAAATCCCGAGAAGACAAAGAACCATAACTAGATTAAAAAGAAAAATCCAAGGCAAAGAGCACTGAGTTAGGGTGCTGATGCAATATAGGTGATTATTTCATCTTTGGTGGTGCAGGAAGAGGGAGTTATGTATGCCTACTGCACAAAACAGTTAACAGGCACAAAACAATTAATGTCTAAAGGAAGTTGCCATGGGAATAGTAGGCAGCCCCCCTCCACAAGAGTATGATTCTCAATCCCTTTTGGGGGTTGAGAGAAGGCAGTCCTAGGAGATGAATACCCAAGGAAGAAGACCATGGAGAGGAGTAATTGGAGATGGTTGTGCCCACCTGTTATTGCAGAAGTATGAGGGGAGATATATGAATGTCTTTCACTGCAGATACCCCTTGCTTGTGGGCACTGTGGTTTAAAGCCCTGTTTTATATGTTGTTGTATGACACTGTTTGCTTTATGCCAGCTTTGACCAGGTCACAGCACCTGCCTATTGCTACCTCCTTTTCTTTTGTGCATCACTGGTTGTGATTGCCCTGGTTTTCTGTCTGCTATTTATTAATTGTCATCACAGCAGGACCAAACATGGATGAAAAGAACTCCAAAATAACCCATAACACTTTATTCTCCTCTATTAAAAAATTCTTTGCAAATGAAATTTATTGTCACAAGAAGCCTTCTTTAACATGTGTGGTTTTTATTTGTGCTTATGATCCTCATTACCATTTTATTAAAACCCCATTCCCCTTAGATTCTTGAAAAACTGTTTTGTTTAGAGGCAAGAGATGATCTAATTTTTTAAAATCATGCATCTGCTAGCTCTCTGAAGCTATAACTTCCAGTGCTGATCTGAGAAGTAAATGGTTTATTAATTGGCATTCTTGAACACTTCCATAGGCTGGAGAAAGTCGCATTTTCTAATCCATTTTTTCCTTTTAAAATTTATTTGTAGTAAAACTGTTTGTTTCAGATTTTGTGGTTTTATTTCCTAATGATTTTGAACATAAGAGTTCAGAGGAGGGCAGAGGCTTTTTTTTTTAATAGTATAGAAGTATGAGATTTTTTTTTGTTTATTTGTAACAGAGCTGGGGTTTTTCCAGTTCTGTTTGCTTGTTATAGGCTTTACAGCACAATTGTGACTGTTTTGATTAAGAATGGGGAAAACAATGAGACAGTGATGTATTGACTGTGACTTGGATGGATACAATAGGAGGGCGGTGTTTCTCCCTCCTTATTTTTTATTTTATGTTCTAGATGACAGAGCACAGGATTGTGACTCAGGATATTTAGGTTCCATTCTGGGTTTCTCCATGTACCCTTTGTATGACACTGTAAAAAAAATGTCATTTTTTTCGTTATCTCAGGCTTTCCATCTGTAAAATGAAATAGTGGGAGGGTTAATGAGTGCTTTCTACTTGAGACCATGGTAAGTAGTAGGATGTTGATGGTAGTCAGATTGATAAAGGCAGTCAGTAAATCAAAATAATATTTTTTCTCATAATGAATTTGTAAATTTTCATTTTATTTGGATACTGCCAATAACTTGGGGTTTCCTTGAAAAAGAACCACAAATTGGCATTTTATCCTTTTAAAAATATATTCACTTCAAGGTATTATATTCCATTACAAAATTGAGATTCTTGAAAAATTTACCAAAACAGATATTTGAAATTCTAGCTCACTTTATTTTGGGAGAATTCAATTGAAATGTAGCATTCATGTTTTTTTTTTTTTTTGTCATGTTCTTATGGGAAACCTGTAATCCTTTACATTATCTTTGTGTTTCTTTTTAAATTTCAGTTGCTTTGGCTTATATTATTTTAGCATTGTTGCTACCATTTACTACTTTTTCTGTGTCTTTTTCTCCACTTCGATATTTGTTTTGCTCTGTTTCTCTTATTCTCTTTCTCATGGCTTCTACTCTTTGGAGAGATTCTCTGTCATTTCAGCTCTTTTTTCCTAATTGGTTATTTTGTGTTTTCTTATTTCTACATTGAAGGGCAGGTATGTGGTGCAGTGAATAGAATACTGTGTCTGAAGTCAGGAAAATTCATCTTTTTGAGTCCAAATCTGGCCTCAACCACTTACTGTGTGACCCTGGGCAAGTTGCTTAACCCTTTTTTACCTCAGTTCCTCATCTGTAAAGTGAACTTGAGAAGGAAATGACAAGCCACTCCACTATCTTTGTCAAGAAAACCCCGAAGGGGGTCATGAGGAGTCAGATATGACTGAAAAATGACTGACTACATTGAGTGCTCTAATTTCTGACCTAAATTCATAACTAATTTATCTTTTTAATACTTTGTTAGTCTTTTGAAACATTCTAGAATTTCTTGATAATGTTCCATAATCTCTGGGGAGGGTAGAAAAATACCTTTCCTTAAGGTAGTATTTGTTCATTTTTCTCTAAGTGCTTGAGTTTCTCTCAGTTTCTCTTTTGCTTTTAGGGTCTTCTCTGTTAGATTATTTCCTATGTATTAGGTTTTTATCCAGGTTTTCTCTTTTGATCTTTTGGTCTTTTGAATATTCTCTCGTTATGGTCTTTGGTCCCTCACTTTCCACTGAAGTTACTAGGCTGTCCCAAACTGTAGGAGTTGTTGGCTTGGGTATATTATTTCTACATTGAAGGGCAGGAGGGTGGTCCCTTGGGTCCCTTAAATAACTTTCACAGAGAGATGATTTTCCTCAGCAATTTTTCTAGTCCCTTTTCCATTAGTTATGTGCTGCTTTTCCTCCAGCCTGAGGCTCTGAGTGCCCTCCATTCACTATGGCATATTTTTAGGCCAGTTGGATTATTTTTCCCTTTTGCTCATTTTTATAAGGCTTCACAGAATCGGCACCTGTTGCTTCTTGTAGGTTAATAGTAATTCATGGTGTTTGGACAGTTGCTATAGCTGACATTGATCCCTGTGTTCAGTTCCCAAGTCACAAGTCTGCAAATTTGCTTGTATTTACTGTGCCTGAGATATGGAGTTGGAGAAAAGGTGCCAGTGAGCTCTAAATATTAACTTTTTCTAGTGTTCATTCTAGGTGTGTGTGTGTGTGTGTGTGTGTGTGTGTCTGAGAGAGAGAGAGAGAGAGAGAGAGAGAGAGAGAGAGAGAGAGAGAGAGATTTCTATTTTCTTATTTGTAGATCAGCTAAAATTATCTAATTTACACTAGTATATAAAGATTTAAAAAGAAAAGAGGTTGAAGAGGTTTTCAGAAAGGGTCTATTCTGTCATCTCGCTGGAAATGTGAGATGACAGAAATGGATAATTTAATTTTTGCCTCCATATATTCTGGTGACATGATTGAATATAAATATCTTATATTAAATACTAATTTTCATTTAAAATTTTTTTCGTCCTTTGAGTTTGCCAAAACCAAATATCAACCTCCCTCCCCCCCCACCACCCTGGACTCCTTCTTTGTTCAACTTTCAATTTTAACATTCTACATACTCTCAAAGATGGGAGTTTGGTCATTGCCATATGCTTTAGTTTGAATTTGCATGACTGTTTATAAGAGTTAAATATAAAATCACAGGGTTTAAAATGACTTTATTGGGTTTGCAATGGCAGGCAATGCATTGAAAGTGCTAAAATGACACTTCTAACCTTCTATTTACATTCATACTTAAGTTCCTAAAATTCTTTGAGAGGGAAAAACACTTTCTATAATTAGTTACTGTTGGAGGTTTATTTAGAGAAGTGAATCAGAAAGTCTGTGGTAGGGTTTTGCTTTGTTTCCTTCATATATGTGTTACTTATAAAAATACATTTTTGCGGATAACTTTTGTTTTTTTACATTATCTACATTTATTTCCTTGTGTATTCCTCCATCCTTTCATAGAATCATACTTTTAACAAAGCCTTTTTTTAAAAGAAAAAGCAATTCAGCAAAACTATTCAAAACATCAAAAACAAAATAGTCTGCAATATTCTATGTTCACAGCTATCCCCCTGGGCAAAAAAAAAAAAAGCAAAATTATAGGCTCTTACCTTCTCATTTCTTCTCTGGAACCACTTAAAAAACAGTGGTAATGGTTAGACCAGGTGACTTTAATCTGTCTTGGTTTTGATAAAGGGAGAATTTACTCTCCATATAGCTTAAGATTCATAACTCCTGCAGATATTGTCAAGAAATATTTATCCTGTATGGGACTTAAGAACTGGGTAATTGATGAGTAATTACAACACACTGGCAGTGAGTTGTATACAATAAATATATGTATATATTTATAGTATACTTAATACATCTTTTCTCTTTTCCCTTTCCTTGGCAAATGTCAGATCCCAATAAAACAAAAGCTATCCTAGATAGTGTGAATAGAAGTATGGTATAATGGGACAAAACCATGACTCAAAATCAGAAAATCTGAATTTCAGATGGCTTATTTCCTTTTAGAAGTGTGAAAAAGAGATCCTTTAACTTCAATAAGTGTCATTTTCCTTATCTGCAAAAAGAGGACAACCATACACAAGTATTATTTACTTGAGAGGGTCATTTTGAAGAATGTACCTTATAGATTTGTAAAGCTCCATATATATGTGAGCAAATATTATAGTTTAAATTATAGAATCATAAATATAATCTCATAAAATATAGAATCTGAGAATTTAGAAGGAACCTCAGTGGTCATCTAGTCTAACCTATATACGAAGGGATTCCCTATTTTAGCATACCTGAAAAATGGTCATCCAATCTTTGTCTTGAGATCTCCAAGGAAGAACCCATTACATTTTGATGCAGTCCATTCCACATTTAGACAACTCTAATTGTTAGGAAGATTTTCTTGACTTTCAAGTCTAAATTTGCTTCTTTGAAACTTCCATCATTTAAACCTGGTTCTGTCCTTTGGGGACATGTTGGCAATTATTTAATATGTTGTTCCTTTGGTGACACTAATCAGTCTATTTGAACAAATATGTTCCTATTCATTCTTTTAGACATAATTTATTTTGCATTTTCTGCATAGTTCTGGCTAATTTTGTCTAGTATAGCATTATTAAATTTTGACTTCCCTATTGAGTTTAGAAAGCTCTAAATAGGAGTAGAGTAGATAATGTGGTGATACTTTTTTTAAGCATTGCTTTGAGATGAATTCCTACATAAGTAAGCTTTGCAGATAACTAATGCTAGTCCATTTTGTGTCAAATTTTTAGCTTATTTTGATTATTTTTATTAAAAAAAACTCTTACCTCCTTTATTAGAATCAATAATGTGTATTAGTTTTAGGGCAGAAGAATGGTAAGGGCTGGGCAATGGGGGTAAAGTGACTTGCCCAGGGTCACACAGCTAGGAAATGTATGAGGTCAGATTGGAGCCCAGGAAGTCCCATCTCTAGGCTTGGCTGTCAATCCTTTGAGCCACCTCAATGAATCATATTTCAACTATTATTGTTGGAAATATATGAGGAATGGAATGATGGAATATTTTAGGAACTTTATGGAGGACACAATATAATTTAAACTTCTTTTGATGCCTCAAGATCATTATTTGTTGTTGCATTGTAATACAGTAATGCCCTCAAGACCTATTAAAATAAGTAGAGCTGCTTGCTACTACATTAAATATGAGGGAATCGAGGTGACTGGAGCAGTGAGTGGTGATGGGAATTGAGTAAACCACACCAGCTCCATCTTGTGACTTAATTCTGGGGCTAGCTCAGTCCCTTTTCTATTCAATTATGGGTTTAGTCCAACTTCTATCTTATGAGAAAACTTATTCAATTGTGGGAATGTCTGTACTTTTCTTAAACACCTTCAGAGAGGAGATTACATGTCCCTCTTCTTTAGCTTTGAGAAAAGTCCTCCCATCACCTGGAATTTCTTCCTAAATTCTTTTGAAAAGATTTTGCATATTTAAAAAGATTTCTAAGAATTACTATTTGCAAATTTAAGAGGATAGCTATATTTGAAGAGGTGGCATATTATTAATTCAGACATTTAATTATGAAATGAATTATTTTCTTGTTTGGAGAAGTGGGTCAATCCACCTCTGAAGTGACAAGATGGTCACTTGTATATCTGGGAAGTTTGCCTAGGTCAGGATAATAATTAAATAAGGAAATGCATAAAAACCTGGATTTGTCTCTCAGACTTTCAGACATTAACATTTCTCTCTCTCTATTTTTTTTCCCATTAAAGCAAGAGTTTTTCCCTATGGAGATTAACACAGAATCAGAGACTTTTTACACCAGAAAGATACCAGAAAGTGTACATACTTACTGTGTTACTTCTGGCAAACCACTTTATTCTTCTTGGTCTTTATTTTCTCATCTATAAAATTAAGGAGTCAGCTAAGTGGCATATTAGAGGACGTGAAAGAATTGGAGTTAGGAAGATTGAGTTCTAATCCTGCCTCAGATGTTGACTAGCTGTGCAACCTTGTCAAATCACTTAAACTCTGCATACCTCAGTTTCCTCATTTGTAAAATGATGGGACTAGACTTGATGCCCGATAACATTCCTTCTAGCACTAGCTCTGTGACATTATAACTAGATGATAGCCAAGTCTCCTTCCAGCTCTGAAATTCTAACATTTTTTCCAATCCAGGCATTTTGTAGATGATGAAACAGAGGCCTATGGAGGTGAAGTCTTTTATCCAAAGACTAGAACTGTATATATGTATATGTGTATACATATTATATGTATATATCATTTATTATATGCATACATATATGTATATTTGTATTTTATATATACATATGAATTGTAGTTAAATATATGATGGGAATAGAGTTAAAATGTTCGTGCAAATCAGAGTAGTTTTTCAGCTTAATTTCTGTCTTTTTTTGTCTATGTTAACGTACTGAATATACACAGTTCACAGATTGGTGGTTAATTTTTTTTTAGTTTGTTTAACCACTCTTTCCTCTTTAACTATAATTTCTTTCCTAACTTCTAACAACAGAACAATATATCAAAACAGTTTCTGTCTATAAAGGTACACAGTGCTCTTCTTTCCTTCATTGGTCAAATTGTAGAGAAGACTAGCTTCTCCAGAGTTGAAAGACTTGAGTCCTAATAATTCTTTGAATCAATCACTGCAATCATAGATCTATATTATACATAAATAATGAATGATGCATGTACATGCATATGCTATGTTTACATGTGTGTATATGTGTGTATGTATAAGTAGGCATATATATTCACTCACCAAAAAAGATAGACTGTACCTGAACTCTTAGATAGTCAAGGACACCCCTTCTAACAGGGATCCATGTATTCCTTTTGACTTGCAGTGTGTGATTTAGGGTCTCTAGAGTAGATCTCCCTGCTGCCTAGCTCTCCAGATTTGCACAGAATGCATGGCTCACAGAATTAATGAAAGAGGTCTATAGATCTGTGTCTACACGTCATGTCTCTGGGACCCATTGCTTCTCTATGCACAAAGTTCCATTCAATACCAATTTTCTGTCTGTCCGTCTCTGTATGATTTGTCTTTCAGCCATATTACTTTCATTGAGGTTCCATTTTCCTTGTCTCACTATCAAGCTTTCATTTCCCTGGATTTTAAGGAAGTGGCATGTAGACTGAATAGTGTGCATTATCACTCAACATTCCTTTCTTCATTGGTCACTGGCTTTTGTCCTTGTCTCACTCAACAGCTGCCTCCACATTGGTGTGGTGCTCTCATTTATCTGGTCTTCTTTCCATACCTCGAATGGTGCCCCTTATTCTGAAGTAGCTCTTTTTTTATATGCTCTGGAGAAAGATTACACAAATGAGAGAGGAGGAAGAAGAGGAACTTATTTGATTCGTCTTGGAATATACCCCCTACACATAGAATCTAGTTTAGATTAGATTTTTTTCATACAAAGGCATAGATGAAAGAATCCATTTGATTTAACAAGGGAAAGTTTAAAAAGAGATCTTTAAGTAGGGTATTGATATTCTTATAAAGTATTCCAGAGCATCCTAATGGTGCATAAAGACTCTCAGGCTGAGAGTCAGAATAACTGAGTTTAACCTCAATAATATGGCCTTGGGCAAATCACTTAGCCTCTGTGGGCCTCAGTTCCCTCATCTGTAAAGTAGAGATGATCATATTGGCTTAATGAAGTTTTGGGGACCTAAATGAGGTTATTTATAGGGGGCACTTTACAATCAAAAATCATTTGTCCAAATGTGAGGTACGATTATGATTTATAAAGAAAAAATATTTTCATTTCACCCTTTAATTGGGAGTAGACCCCTGTGGTGCAGCTAGATAGCACACTTGATAGAGCTCTGGGTCATCTTCTTGAGTTTAAATATGACCTCAGACACTTACTGGCTGTGTGACCCTGGACAAGCCACTTAAGCTGTTTGCTTCAGTTCTTCATCTGTCAATTGAATTGGAGAAGGAGATGGCAAATGACTCCAGTATCTTTGCTAAGATTTTTCATGTGGTCATGAAGAATCAGATACAACTGAAATGCCTGAACAACAGGACTCCAACATCTTTTCTTATGGAACCTAAAGAATTTTGTAGGCTTTTCTTTTTGAACATTTGCTCTAGCTCTATGGGATCAATGTAGGGAACATCTGGATGGAAATTCTCTCCATGGATGTAGATCAGGGAAAAAGAAAGGCCTTTTAGAACCAACCAGCTTAATTAAAACTCTCCTGCTACTTAAAGTCTTGGAGAAAGAATATGAAAAGATCAATGACTTGCCCATTGTCACACAGATGGTAAGTCTCAGAAGCAGAACTTGAATCAAGATTTTCATGATGTTGAGACTGGTCTACTCTCTGCTATATTGTGCTTCCTCTCTCTTCTGAACATAGTATCTTTATGCTTGTTTAACTTTATTTTTTTCCCCAATGACAAGCATTTATTTTCTCTTCTTTCTCATTCTACCCATCCCTATTGAACAACACACAAAAATAAAGAAAAGGAAAAAAGGAGCTCCTTACTTCCATAACATTATTTGAAGTCAAATAAAGCAAATTCCATCATTGGCCATATACACTGTATTTTTATACATTAAAAAAAGTATGTTGCAGGATTCCTGATGACTCACGAAAAACTCACTTAACATTGAAAAAAGTTTCATTTTGTGATCCTTATTGTGAATTAGTTCTTTTGTTCTAAAAAGTCATGCTTTTATCTTTGACTTGTGTGATATTAATGCATTTGACAACAGAATATCTTGGAAAACAATTTAACTTCTCTGGGATACAGACCTATACAATACTACTGTTAAGTCTGTATTCTAAAGAGATTGAGCAAAAAGGAAAAGGAACTATATAAACAAAAATGCTTATAGTGGCTCTTTTTTTTTGTGGTGGTGAAGAATTGGAAGTGACCCAGCTGTTGGGGAATGGCCCAACAAGTTGTGGTATAAGATCGTAATGGAAAATTATTGTCTCAAAAGAATGATGTAGGTGATGGCTTCAGAAAAACCTGAGAAGACCTTTATGAATTGATAGAGAGGGAAGACCTGAATCAGGACATCATCATACACAGTAAAAGCAATATTGAAAAGACAGTCAACTGTGAAAGACTTAGCTACTCTGATCAATACCATTATCCAAGACAATTTCAAAGGGCTCATGATGAAAAATGCTATCTGCCTCCAGAAAGCTGATGAACTCTGAGTGAAATAGTTTCATATGTGTAATTGGTAATATATTGCTTGTTTTCTTAACAGATGAGGGAGAGGCTGGAGGGAGGAAGAGAATTTGAAATCTGAAAAAATTATAAAAAATGCTAAAAATGAATAAATAATAAATTAAATATATGTACATATGCATATTAGATATAACACTAAAAATGTGAAAGGATCATTGAACCATTTTAAATAACCTAATTTTTTCCCCACTATAGATTACAATCCAATATGGATTACAAAAAAAAGTTGGTCTTGAAATAGTCTCATTTTCAGAGTTTCAATATGAGATGGATACAATGTTATACCACAGATAATTATTTTTATTATTGTGAAAATTCTGTATATTATAATTTTTGTTGTGAAAGTGACCACAGGCATCATGAGTTAAAGTAGGTGGATATAGTGCCCTCATACACTCCCTTTAGCCTTTATACTTTTTAATATCCCAAAGGTAAAAAAAAAACAAAACTTTTTCTTTTCAGCAAATACCAATCTCAACCAGAGTAAGAATGGCAAAAAGAAAAAAAAAGCAAAAATGCTCTAGATGCATTTTTGGAGTATTAGAGAGAGAGAAAATCTCCTCATAGAGAAGGTTAGAAGGGAAACAAAAGAGAGGTGCATGAAAAAAGGCAAAAAGGGAGGTGTTTGGAAAGAGTGGTATTGTTCAAGTACAGTTTAGTTTGCCTCATCAGCTCCAGTGGGAGTTCCCTGTTTCCTATTTGTGGAAAATGACCTATGAGAAACTGTTACTTTTCAAGCCTGCTTGTATTCTTGTCCCTAAGGGTCATACTCAGAGCTTTTGACTCCCTTTATCTTGAACCTTGTCAGATTGAATGCTGGTCTTTTAAAAAAAACAGATGTGGGAAGTTATAGAACTTAATGGCAAGAAGATTTGGTGGAAAAATTAGCCATTACATAGCAAGCGTCTTTCATTCAGAAATGACAAGTATTTTCTAAGGGTAAATATTTATCTTAAAAAAAATAAAAAACAGAGAAAGTAAATCTCTGTTCCACGGGAAATCCATATCAACATATCAAGTGAGTTGTAGAGCTGGAAATAACACCAAAGTCTACTCCCAGGTTATTCAATAGGCTGCAATTATGGAACAAAATAGGAACTTAGTACATGAAAGGAGCTTTCTGGCAAGGAAGCTAGATTTATGCAACCAAATCACAAATTTTAAATATCAGAAACCCTGAAAGAAAAATGAAATTAAAATAGGTACGGCAAAACCATCAACTTTGGGAAATTGTTAGGATTCACAGAATTGGGAGAAAGCCAGTTTGTGGAGGGGTTAGATGAATATTAATGTATAGTATGAGAAACACTGTTTTTATTCAGGTTTATCTTCTTGTTTTAATGAAGCACCAATATAGTTGAATAATTAGAATGTGAATGCATGAGGTTTTTTCCCCTCTAAGCCTTCTTCCTACCTTGGGATTTAACTTTGCTAACATGGTAATTTAGGAAACTTACAGGTCTAAATTTGCTGCTGGGAAGGTTGAGGGTGAAATTATAAATGAAATGAACCTCTGTGTCTGGGGGTTTCACAGTAGGGGATCTAAATCTAGGATTAGAATGCAGAAAAAATTAACTCAAGATCTTATTGCCAAGTTAAACCTCTTAAACTGCCTACATGAACCCTTTGCTTCCTTGCCTATTCTCACTCTGGCTTTAGGCTTCATGCCGTGAAACCTATTGACACAGAGAGTCATTATTTACTTGTGTTTGTTGAGATTTGACCCAACTCAATTGCCAGCTGTGGGAGTGCAGCTGCTATTTCTGCCATCTTGAAGTTAAAGGGGAGGCACTTCCTTCCCCATAAGAAGGCAGCTTGGTGTGGTAGACAGGAAGATGTAGTTTCAGCCCATGTCACTCTAGCTGTGTGACCATGGGTAAGTCAGCACAGTTCCTAGAACATAAATATTTATTAAATGACTGGTTGATTTAAGTGCTTTATGTGTCTATTTTGTTCTGTAAAACAGAGATAACAGTTGTACTTAACCCTAGAATTATCAAGTTCAAATGAGATAAGGCATATGAAAACATTTATAAGTTTTAAAGTATACTTGAACTGCTGTATTGTATCCTGATCAGTCCACTTCTTGGACGGTTGCTTAATTTGCTCTTGAATGGTTGTTTAATTTGCTTGATAGTCATGTACCAGGGACCCTTCTTATGATCCATGCAGACTAATTTAATTTACTGATGAGCTGGAACTGTGGATATGGAAGCAATCTCAGCCTTTTGATTTCTCTTAAGCTCTGTGAGTCATCCTTACAGCTCTAAGCCAGCAAGAAGGAGAGACCTGAAGCTGGGGTGTCTCTTTTAGTATAGTCAGGCACTCCTAGTTCAGCAGCTAATTAAATGGTCATGGCCAATTGGAAGGGTCCATCCATCATGCGTCTCCAAAAGAATGGATATATTTATTTGTGACATTGCATGCCAGAGTCTAGGTTCTCTTTGTGTGTAAAGCTCTTGAGGGTTCTATTTATTACAGAAATAAATGTGGTGCAGAGTATGACCTCCTTAGAAGATTTGAACAGATCTTTGTCTCTGCTTTGGCTTCATTGTACTTTTAGGAAGTGTATGGTTTTCCAAAAGAACACTGCCACTAAAAGTTCCCGACACACAAAGAAGTTTCTCTAACTTTCCCTACATCTATATTTACTTACCTTCCCCCCTTCTCAAATGTATATTTGGAGGAGTAGAAAGAGGAAGGGGATATGCTGAATAGATAGAAAGTTTCCATTTAGGAAGAGAAGATTTAAGTCTAAGAAAAGAATTAAATAATGCCCAAATTAAAAAATAAAGTAATATAGTAATGCAACTAATTCATCTCTCTCCCTTCCTCAATTATGTTGTACTTACTTTGTATACATTTTGTATTTACTTATGGGTGTTCATGTCATTTCCCCTCCAGAGAATAAATTCCTTGAGGGTAAGGAGTTTCATTTTTTGGTTTTGTATTTGTAGTGCTAGCATAGTGCTCGGGACAGAGTAGACACTTAAGTTCTTGATTCTTTAAACAGAAGAAACCAATATTTAAGTGGCCTTACAATGGGAAGGAGGTAGAAGGATTTGTAGTGCTTGGACTAAAGGTTTTAGATGCTTGTTTCTTTGTTTATCTTGTAGCAGAGCTAGGCTGTTTGGATAAAGGAGGAGAAGGGCATGCACTTGTCTTCAAACTGGCTTAGGGGTCTGGTAATCTCTGGATTTGGATTTTAGGAGTAATGTCTTGAGTTTATATGCTTTTTGGAATACCATTCCTGATACAGTCGAATAGAAAGCTACAATTGTATTGAATACATAGACTATAGGAGATAAGGGAATTGTGAAGGGAGGCAGAGCAGTTAATATTTGTATATTTGTAAAACATATAGTGTCAGCCCTGTTTTTACTTTCCTGGGCTAAGATTTTGTAAAAAAATTTATTTTATTATCAGGCAAAATACACTTCCATATTGGTCATTGTTGTAAGAGCATACTCATGCATAACCCAAACCCCAAAATCAAACCATAAATACACTGATATGAAAGATATGATGCCTGATCTGCACCCAACCAACTCCAGTAGTTCTCTGGAAGTCTTTCATAATTGTCATAAGTCTTTCAGGATTGTCCCAGTCATTGAATTGTTGAAAATGGGCTAAGATCTTAGGAAGGATATTTGCTGTGGTTTTTCCAGACAGTGAAGAATAATAGTATTTGCTCCCTAGCCTCTTGTGGGGATTTTGGGGAAAAAAAAGACTAATTGTAAAGCAGTAAGACTCTTTGGAAGAAAAGTGCTATCTAAATCTGAATAGTTAATTCAGTTATTTTAAGCTTCAGTGGGAGTTCTCTGCTAAATAAAAAGAAAAAATCGGTGCAGCCCGGAATCAGATTATAATAAGAATATGATCTGTTTGTGTGATAATTGCTCAGAAAAATGCTTGCTGTTGCTTACTGCTAAAACATAAATATTGGGGAATTGCCATCATTATCTTATATGTAACTGACTAGGTCATTGGCTAATTAAAACAGTGTTTCAAAATGGTTTTAATAATAGTAAGAAACGCAGTGATAAAAATCAAAGTCATAATGATACCTTGTCCTCAGGGGATCTAAATCTAGTTAGGGGGTCAGGTCATAATAAAAAGATAAGAAAGAAAAAATCAGAATCATATGAACTAAAACAATGATAGACAACTTTTCAGAAGTTTAAGAGAAGTATTTCAGCCATTTCCCTGGAAAGAACTTTTGGACCTGAAAGTTCTGGTAACTAAGAATTTTTGAATCTGAGGCAAGTGTTGAAGCACACCCAAGCCAATGAGCACCAAAGGAACATTTAGTTATTTGGGAGGATGAGGGAGTGGAGACAGAGAACAAAGGATAACATGAAACAGCTGATGGGGAGGCTATTTAAACTCATCTCAGATACCTTCACTTCTCTGAATTATTTTTGATAGCTAGGTGCTCAGGTTAGTTATTTTTCTCATATTTGGAATTCAAGATGCCAAATCACCTCCAGGGATAGGGATAGAGTGGCAACATTTTCTAGTCATCAGATGCTTTCAGAGAAAAGGAAAAAGTTCATCCTTCATACTCCATGAGGACCAATAACATCACTAGGAGAATAACTATGAGTTCAGAAAGCTATACCACAAGTTGGGCACAAGTAGTTCATCTGGACATTTGGGATGGAAATATCTCTAGATTTGTACATCTCACATTTTCTTCGTGCTACTGTGATTCTGCTTTGCTCGTAGAGCACAGAATCTTCTTTGATGTGGGCACGCCGGGGCTCACAATCAATACTTAAATTCTTCAGAGAGACCTTGAGCATGTCCTTGTACCTCTTCTTCAGACCTCTGTGTGATTGCTTGCCTTTTTCAAGTTCTTCGTAAAATAGTCTTTTAGATAAACATGCATTTGGCATTCCAGCTGTGTGGTCAATCCATTGGAATTGTGTTCTCTGTAGTCGGGTTAGAATGCTTGGCAGTTCAGCTCAAGAGAGGACCTCACTATCTAGTACCATATCTTGCCAGCTATGGATCTTCCTAAGATAGCTCAAATGGAAGCAGTGCAACTTTCTAGCGTGGCACTGATACTGTCCATGTTTCACAGGCATACAACAATGAAGTCAGCACAATTCTGCAGATCTTGAGCTTGGTACATGAAGAGATAGAGATAAATGAAGGCATGAAGGCAATTTAGTCCTCAAACTCTCAAGTTATTCTGTTAGAACTGGAAGAGTCCTTAGGCATATCTAGTCAAATTCCTAAATTTTACAGAAGAAAAAACTGAGGCTCCAGAGATAGTAAAATGACTTGTCCAGGGTCACTTAGTATTCTTAGTTGGTATCAGAGAAAGAATTCCAGAGATCCCAACTCTCTCAGCCATCAGTTAAATACCCTTTTATCCACATATTGAAATTTGACCTTCAATGGGGGCACTGGCCAGTAAAATCCTGCTTGAAGAGCAGTCCCTGGTCTTTTGACTCAGGATAATCATCAAAGCTGGGAGGAGGTCTCCTCTACACTTCAAGGGCCATCTTGGTCCCTAAAATCATATGTATCATAACTAGCATAACAAAACTTTAAGGAAGAGAAAAATATCCTGAATGGGGAGGCAGGGCCAGAGATATTCTCAGGGAAGTGTGGCCGTCCACCAGAGGGTCATAGACTAGATCTCCGCCTTGACTGGCTTTACCTGAAGGGAAGGTTGACCAGGTTGAGAGATAGTGGAGAATGCTTATGCCCGAGAAAGCATTTTCCTTTCCCTGCTGAAGCCTAGACCCTGCAGAAGCTTGGTGTTTTTGAAGTATTCCCTCATCTCCCTGCCTTCCCCTTGATGGATGCTGCTGCCTAGTTTCCAGGTTGTAAGACTCAGAAAATTTTGAGAAGCAAAGGAAAGCAAGTGTTTGGGAAGTTAAGTTCACTTGGATGGGGCTGGGCAGAGATGTTCCCATAAAGACATTGCCCTCTAACATGGGTGTACTTGTTATCTTCCTTTCCATGCTCCTTTGTCTGCCTCAAAAGGTTCTCTTTTGTGCTGATCATTTGTGGGTGGGCTATGATGTTTGTCTTTAGGCAGCAAGGAGACAATCCTTGGACCACTCCTGTTGAAACTATAGGCCAGAACTTACCTAAGGAGCCCTTTGAGGTGATCAAACTGCTTACCAACCTGGAGCCTGCTCCTGCCTCCTCTTTTACCACCCTTCTCTGACCTTCCATAACTCTTCTACCCAGTCCCAACAAGAGCCTCAATTCTGCCCTATCACCAAACCCTCATCTATCTTCAGGACAGTCTCTGCTTCTTCCTTAGACAAATGTATTTACTTGCCAGCAATCTTTGAGTCTAGGAGAAGATTCTTTTTTTTGGTCTTCCCTAGGGCAAACTCCTCATTAATCTACCTTTCATTACAGTTCTAATTTGGAAGTTCAAATGCTATTTTTGCCACGTACTATCTACATCACTTTGTTGTTGTTGTTTTTCTGTTTGTTTGTTTGTTTGTTTTAAACCCTTACCTTCCATCTTGGAGTCAATACTGTGTATTGGCTCCAAGGCAGAAGAGTGGTAAGGGTAGGCAATGGGGTTCAAGTGACTTGCCCAGGGTCACACATCTGGGAAGTGGCTGAGGTCAGATTTGAACCTAGGACCTCTTATCTCTAGGCCTGGCTATCAATCCACTGAGCTACCCAGCTACCCCCTATCTACATCACTTTGGACTATTCATTTCTCCCCTAAGCTTCAGTTTCCTTTGTCTATAAAAGTGATATTGTTAGAATGAGTGGTCCCTTCCAACCAATAAACTTAATATTTTATAAATACTGAAAACTAAAATGTGGTCTCCATTAGGAAGGAATTAGATTTTATCTAATTCATTTGTAGTAAGTGGAACAGAGATCTAGACCTAGACCACATGGCCATTTAATCTAGCTTCTTGTTTTAAAGATGATCCCAGTTGCCAGGAAGGTTTGTTAACCAAGGCCACATAGATGAGTCTAAAAGGCTGATTGATATGTAGGACACTTCCTCATATAAGTTGCCATAGATGTTGGTCCAAAGGGAGTTCTATTCAGAGAAGATCTCATTGTTTTTAATGTTGTGTTCTATATTACCTATATTTTATTATAGTCTTGAGTAGACTAGTAATATTTAACTTCCTCGGGAACTTCATGGGAGTAGAACTGTTCTGTTCAGGGCCTACATGATATTAAGTGTTCATATATTCATGGAAATAGTGGATTTATAAGTGATTCTGTGTCTGGAATGTGACAAAGCAAAACATGCCCTAAGCTGACGTCAGTAAGCAGGCTGTGTGTCAGCAGGGTCATTTTGTCCTGCTGTGTGTTGGAAAGCATTGATGTTGAATCTTATTGAAAGCTGATTGTGATTTTTTTCTATCCCACTGTTTAATAATTTGCCTTTGAGTAAGTGTTCCAGGACCAGTGGGCACATCCCCTCTCTAAGTTGGAACCTTGTACAGATGGCTAAATGATGAGGTGTTTGCTCCACATGTGGAACAGTTCCTTTCCTTTTTAGGAGCATGAAAAGTGACTAGTTCATTGATATTTCAGTCCTCACCTCAAAGGGATCAGATCGAGAGTTTAAGTCTAAGAATCAGCCACCCAATGCCCACTTCCATCCATACCTTGAGAAGGGGAAATGAAATAAGTGGATTTCTGGGGATTATCACTTATCTAATTGTATGATCTTACTAGAAGCATTCACAAAACTGTTTCTCTGCATCTCTAACACGTCTATTCCAAGACACTAAAAGTGTTTTTTTCCCTTCATTGTTGGTTCCTGTTCTCCTTTTGAAAAGTTTTATGAGAATAATGTTTCAGGTTCCAAATGATACAAATGTTACAAATATACAAATTTGGTTACTTATGTCAGTAACAAATGTTCACGTGATTGTGAAGTACTTGTAAAAGATAAACTGAGGTTTCTGTCTACTCCAAAGTTATGAGAGAGTCAAGATAAGGCTGAAATTTATGTTCCACATAAGGCTATAGCCTTTCTAGAGCATAATATTTTTGGCCAAATAATCCTTTAAACTTCTGGAATAAGAATATATTTAACGAGAAATGAAATTTTGAACTAAAAACGAGTACAAAAAATGGTAATTTGGCCATCTCTTTTTTGTTTTGGTGTGGTTACTGATGGTTACGTTGTCTGGACTTTGAGAAGTCTGAACTACAATGGGGTGATTTCTTAGTCTTTGGCAGGGTTATTTCTTCATGGCCCATGCCACATGATTTTTTTTCCTATTTAGTCTTATGGCAGTTGCTTATGTAACTCTGGTGTCAAAGCATCTTTCTTGGAATGATGATCTGTGTAAAATTTTCTGGGTGCCTCTCACTTAATCTCTTTGGCTCATGTTCCCAAACAAGGAAACACTTGGAACTTCATGTTCTATTTTGTTTTGAAATTTTCTCTTATTTCTACCCTCACTCAGAAAAATCCTGGGACCTTCAGTCTGGCTGATATTACTTCTCCAAAATGGCCCTCTGCTTCTCTGAAAGGATAGAGAGGCCAAATAGAAGTTAAGCTCTTTGATGGCAATGTCATTCTGTGTTCTTGTATTTCTATCCGCAGCACTTAGTTCAGAGCAAGTTTTTATTAAATATATGCTTGTTAATTCACTAGGTTATTAAACATAGAAAAGGATTTAGACACAGAACTAAATATTTAAAAAAAAACGATTTGTACCTAAGCCTATAGACAATCAAGAAAACAATCCTTTTGCTCCATTTTACAAAAAGACTTATATAGTCCCTCTGACTTCAAGAACTACCCTTTGTAGCATGGGATTGCAAGAAAATCCCTCTGACAAAATCTGCCTTCTGCATGGGTCAAAAACTTAGGATTTTTGGTTCCGGGTTAAGATGGCGGCAGAGTAAGAAGCAGCTCTTAACCTCTCCTGACCAAAACACACAAAACTCCTCAAGGGGACATAAAAACAAGTCCAAATGAACGGAGGAACCCCACAACAGGGCACAGCATGGAAGGTACATGGAATCGAGGCATTTCCATGCTATAAAGGGGTGAAACAGCTCTCACTAAATCGCGGGCTGAGCAACCACCCCACCCCCATCCCCTCCACACACAACACCTATAGCGCCGAAGCCAGCTAAAAAGAAATAGAGCAAGTTTGGGGCACCCATCGAGTCATTGGCAGCTCCGGGGCCTCTTCCTGAGAGCAGCAAGATTTCGGACCCCAAAAAGCTAACGAACGCACAGAAAATCTGAGCGCGGGAGCAGGGCGCCGAGAGCGCAAAACGCGGGTTCAGAGAACAGGCAAGGGCGGAGGCGTGGGTGGAGGCAGACACAGCCACAAGCTAAAGCTCTGAAACCCTGAGTGGGAAACCAGTGCAGACGGGTATACGACTGTGGAAGCAGCGCCCTGAGACTTGTAAAGAAACCTCCAGCAGACGATCAAGCAAGGGGGTCCACCAGGGGGCTTAACCGCGGACAGACCCTGAGCGCGAGGATAAACCTAAGAAGCTGCTGGGCTAACAATGGCTACCCAGTCTCAGGAAGTTCAGAAGAGAAAGATTAACAACAAGAAAAAGAAGGCTTTAACACTAGACAACTTTTACACAGAGGAAATCCAGACAACCGAGCAAACAGAGGAGGAGAACAAACAAGCATCTGGACCCTCCTCAAATAAGGAAAACTCCTCACAAGCTATGGAAGAGTTCAAAACTGAGATTTTGAGGAAAATGGAAGAGATCTGGCAAGAAAACAACAGTTTAAAAGGTAGAATCTTGCAATTGGAAAGTGAGGCTCAGAAACCAAATGAACTGATAAGCAAATTGGACACCAGAAATGACCAGATTGAAAAGGAATACCAGAAGATTATGGCCGAAAACCAGAAGATTATAGCCCAAAACCAGAAGATTATAGCCGAAAACCAATCCCTAAAGGCTAGAATTGAGCAATTAGAAGCTAATGATCTCTCAAGACAACAAGAACAAATAAAACAAAGTCAAAAGACTGAAAAAATAGAAGGAACCATGAAATATCTCAATGAGAGAGTGACAGACCAAGAAAACCGGTCTAGAAGTGACAATTTGAGAATAATTGGTCTTCCAGAAAAACCAGAAATTAATAGAAACCTGGACTCTATACTAATAGAAATAATTCAGCAAAATTGCCCTGAAGTCCTACAACAAGAGGGCAATATAGACATTGAAAGGATTCATAGAACACCTGTGGCATTCAATCAAGAAAAGAAAACACCCAGAAATATAATTGCCAAATTCAAGAGTTTCCAAGCAAAAGAAAAAATCTTACAAGAAGCCAGAAAGAAACAATTCAAATATCAAGGAGCACCAATCAGGATCACACAGGATCTGGCAGCCTCCACGCTAAAAGATCGCAAGGCTTGGAATACGATATTCAGAAAGGCAAGAGAGCTGGGCCTGCAACCACGGATCAACTACCCATCAAAATTGACTATATATTTCCAGGGGAAAGTATGGGCATTCAACAAAATTGAAGAATTCCAGGTATTTGCACAGAAAAGACCAGGGCTAAATGGAAAGTTTGATATCCAACCACAAAAATCGAGAGAAACATGAAAAGGTAAATAAGATACAGAGGGGAAAGAAAGAAAACTTATAATTTTTAAA